>NC_140996.1:227947641-228530141 GCF_052327205.1 Somniosus microcephalus
GACTTTCCAACGATTGGGCGCGTTAAGCCTGCCCAGTGAGTTTCCCGGCCAATTGAAGGAAGCGGGGTCTGGTGATGTCATTTGATGACGCGTCATCAGCCGGTTTCCTTAAAGGGACCATGGCCAAATTTACTTTGACAGTTGTGCTGTCAGTACTCTACAGCATTGAGGTGCTGCAAACACTGACAATGACTGCACAGAGGCACTGGGCTGCACCCAGGCTCTCCCATGACTCCCTCCATATGCTCCATATGCATGCAGGGAGGTCCTCTTCCATTTCCATGGGTGGAAGACACCTCCCCAGGAGACCAACACAGCCTGGTTGCACATTGCACAGGAGGACACAAGCAGGGATGTGGTCAGGAGGACCAGGCTGCAGTGGCGCAAACCTTTCAATGATCTCTTGAGCATCCCTGATTATAATCGCTCCACCATTGACGGCCATGCCTTCTGTTAATGGGCCCTAAGCTCTGGAATTCCCTGCCTAAACCTCTCCGCCTCGCTACCTCTTTTTCCTCCTTTAAGACGCTCCTTAAAACCGACCTCTTTGACCAAGCTTTTGATCACCTGCCATAAATTCTCCTTATGTGGCTCGGTGTCAAATGTTTTGTCTTTTAATACTCCTGTGAAGCACCTTGGGACGTTTTACTACGTTAAAGGTGCTGTATAAATACAAGTTGTTGTTGTATCTCAGTAGATCACAAAATGTTATTTCAAAGCCACACTCAACCTCATCCTGCTGTGCCTCTCATCATATCCCCATCACTCTGTCTTCCCTACCCTACTCCTGCACATCCTCACTCACATCAACTTACCTTGCACCTCCACCCATCCCTCTCTATCTATATTATCACTTCCCCATCTCACTAGCCACCCCTCACACTCACCCTCATCCTAGTGCAATCATACCAACTAACAACACACAAGGGTAGGCACTTGGGTGTTTTATACAATGTTCATGTGAAGTTTCTGTTAATGTGCTGTCAAACATTGAAACCTTTCTTTTCAACACTTTGCATTGAATTTGTGACAGATTTGTGTGTAACTTTGGAAGTGGCTTAGTGAGTGAGACATAATGGTACCCCCCGCAATGGTCATGAGTGTGAAAGGAATGGCTTGAGCTTTGTAGGGATGCTTTATGGTGCTGGTGTGGGGTGGTGCCAACCTGGCGCATCATGTGGCAGCCAGGGTGTACAACGTCAAGTGAAGTAAATCTGGCCATGGTGAAGCCATCCCTGGCCTCCCAGGCAGCAATGTGGTCGGGTGCTGATGCCCTGTGTCCTGTGCAGCATCAGGTGATTGCGGAGAAGGTTGGTGTTGTTGTTGGTGCTGCCGGTGTGCCTGGTGATGTTGGTGTTGGGGCGGATCGTGATGGGTTTCTGAGGACCAAGGTGAGATAGTTTCAAGGGCACCTGTGCTGAAGTAATAGATGGCAAGTGAAGTAGAGATGACAGAAGCGATCTGTCAATGGTGAGAGAGGTAATGAGGTCAGACTGGATGGAGACTTGTTTAAAGACTTGCAGCATCCTGAATCTGTAGTGGAAATGCAGTTTAGAGAAGCTAGTGGCTAAGGGAACATTTCTCAATCAGCTGGGAGCTTTGACTTGACATTTGAAGCTGTCAACTCATCAGCTGATTCAATGGCCAATGACCTCCCGCCTCAGCTTCACAGACGAGGTCTAGGCACAGCGGGAAACTGGTGGGTGACCTGTCAAATCCAAAAAACTGGGAAAAAAAACATTGTTAAATGGCTGTAAACAAGCCACTCATGATTTTAATTGCCTCCCCCACCGCTGCCTGTCGGGTCTGCTCAGCGCTGGCAGACCCGACATCGGGAAAACCCAGTTTGCGTGTTTTGACAGCAGGTTCATGACATGCTATCAATCACTTTAAATTTAACAGCTGACCTGCCACCCATCCCGTCCGCTGAGCACCGGCAAAATTCCGGCCTTCATGTATCCTGGATAACCATGTGCGCAGGAAGTGGCTCCAGTTGGGTTTCTGAGCTTGTGGAGTGGCCGGAGTCACTGCAGGGCAAACGGGACCCAGCGGCGTAGTTAGTTCGATGAGCCGGCTGGGATCATGCGAGCACTGGGCAACCAATCGGAGGTTGCAAAAGTTCATTCATGAGTTTGATAGTAAAAACTGTCAAACTCATGAAAACTCCGGGTGCCCAAAACAGTACTTAAACTTCAAATAAAAGTTTTAAAAAATCCCACTAATTAAATGAACTATTAATAACTGTAAAAAAACAATTTTAAACAATTATTCAAATTTTTGAAAAAAATAATTTTTTAACAAATTGGGTCTAAAAATACACTTACCTTACTGTAAATTCTTTAAAAATAATAACCTTGTGGAAAAAAATTTCTAACTTTAATTAATAGAACACTTACCTTTTAAAACTAAGTCCTTACGCCTGCTTTTTTCTCGCGTAAAAACTGGAGGCCTTCACGCACGGGCAAAGCTTAAAAAAAGAAGGAATTTCAGCGCGCTCGCGCAGACTCCTGCGCGCACGCGTTCGACCTCTGAACCCCTTGGTTCAGAGGAAAGGAAATGCCGGTTTTCCGCGCATGCGCTGTGCATGCTGAAAACTGGCACTTTCATCGGGCCCACGCGTGAGTACCCCGTCCGTACTCACGCGTTGGGACCCGAATTACTGGGCCAACGTCTCAGGCCGTTTATAGTTATCCCTCAACCAACATAACAAAAAAACAGATGATCTGGTCATTATCACATTGCCGCATTTCCCACATTACAACAGAGTCTGCACTTCGGAAAGTACATCATTGGCTGTAAAGGGCTTTGAGACGTCCGATGGTTGTGAAAGGTGCAAGTCTTTTTTTCTTTAACCTTTCAGCCAAGGATAGACCAGGAATAAAAATTCTAAATTGGGGAAAAGCAAATTTTGCTAAGCTCAGAGGGGATTTAGCCATAGTGGACTGGAAACAGCTACTTGAAGGTAAATCTGCAGTATTTAGCCATCGGTATCTGTCATACGCCTTCCTTTTTCTCTTTATCCTACCCTGTATGTCTCTAGACATCCAGGGGGTTCTAGATTTGTTAGTCCCACCTTTTTTCTTTAAGGGCACATATTTGGTCTGAACCCTCCGAATCTCCTCCTTGAATGCCTCCCACTGCTCTGGCTTTCGTAGCGAGAGGGTTTGAGTACAGGAACAAGGATGTCTTGCTGCAGTTGTACAGGGCCTTGGTGAGACCACATCTTGAGTATTGTGTGCAGTTTTGGTCGCCTTATCTGAGGAAGGATGTTCTTGCCATGGAGGGAGTGCAGCGAAGATTCACCAGGCTGATACCTGGGATGGCAGGAATGACGTACGAGGAGAGATTGGGTCGATTGGGCTTGTACTCGCTGGAGTTTAGAAGAATGAGAGGGGATCTCATCGAAACTTATAAAATTCTAACAGGACTAGACAGACTAGATGCTGGAAGGATGTTCCCGATGGTCGGGGAGTCCAGAACCAGGGGTCACAGTCTAAGGATAAGGGGTAAGCCATTTAGGACAGAGATGAGGAGGAATTTCTTCACCCAGAGAGTGGTGAACCTGTGGAATTCTCTACCAAAGAAGGCAGTAGAGGCCAATTCATTAAATATATTCAAGAAGGAGTTGGATATATTTCTTAAGGCTAAAGGGATCAAGGGATATGGGGAGAAAGCAGGGACAGGAGACTGAATTTGGATGATCAGCCATGATCTCATTGAATGGCGGAGCAGGCTCGAGGGGCCGAATGACCTACTCCTGCTCCTATCTTCTATGTTTCTATGTAAGAGGAAATAGCAGAAGCCCTGACCATCATTTTTCAATCCTCTCTGGCTTCAGGTGTGGTGCCGGAGGACTGGAGGACTGCTAATGTGGTACCCTTGTTTAAAAAAGGAGAAAAGGATAGACCGAGTAATTACAGGCCAGTCAGCCTAACCTTGGTGTTGGGAAAATTATTGGAAAGAATTCTGAAGGACAGGATAAATCTTCATTTAGAAAGACACGGATTAATCAAGGATAGTCAGCACGGATTTGTTAAGGGAAGGTCGTGTCTGACAAACCTGATTGAATTTTTTGAGGAGGTAACAAGGAGGGTAGATGAGGGTAGTGCATTTGATGTAGTGTATATGAACTTTAGCAAGGTTTTTGATAAGGTTCCACATGGCAGACTGGTCACGAAGTTAAAAGCCCATGGGATCCAGGACAAAGTGTCAAGTTGGATTCAAAACTGGCTCGGAGGCAGGAAGCAGAGGGTAATGGTTGATGGGTGGTTTTGTGACTGGAAGGCTGTTTCCAGTGGGGTTCCGCAGGGCTCAGTACTAGGTCCCTTGCTTTTTGTGGTATATATCAACGATCTAGACTTGAATATAGGGGGTATGATTAAGAAGTTTGCAGATGATACTAAAATCGGCTGTGTGGTTGATACTGAAGAAGGAAGTTGTAGACTGCAGGAAGATATCAATAAATTGGTCAGGTGAGCAGAATAGTGGCAAATGGAATTCAATCCGGAGAAGTGTGAGGTAATGCATTTGGGGAGGGCTAACAATGAAAGGGAATACACATTAAATGGTGGGACACTGAGTCGTGTAGAGGAACAAAGGGACCTTGGAGAGCATGTCTACAGATCCCTGAAGGTAGCAGGTGAGGTAGATAAGGTGGTTAAGAAGGCATACGGAATGCTTGCCTTTATTAGCCGTGGCATAGAATACAAGAGCAGGGGGGTTATGCTACAACTGTATAAAACACTAGTTAGGTCTCAGCTAGAGTACTGCGTGCAGTTCTGGTCACCACATTACAGGAAAGATGTGATTGCACTAGAGAGGGTACAGAGGAGATTTACAAGGATGTTGCCGGGAGTAGAGAATCTTAGCTATGAGGAAAGATTGGATAGGCTGGGTCTGTTTTCCTTGGAACAGAGGAGGCTGAGGGGAGACCTTATTGAGGTGTATAAAATTATGAGGGGCATAGATAAAGTGGATAGAAAGGACCTATTTCCCTTAGCAGAGGGGTCAAAAACCAGGGGGCACAGATTTAAAGTAATTGGTGGAAGGTTTAGAGGGGATTTGAGGGGACATTTCTTCACCCAGAGGGTTGTGGGGGTCTGGAACTCACTGCCTGAAAGGGTGGTAGAGGCAGAAACCCTAACCACATTTAAAAAGTACTTGGTAGGAAGAATGAGCAGAGGCAATATAAACTAAATGGTGCAATTTTAAAGGGGGTGCAGGGAGTGTATCTACACAAGTCTTTGAAGGTGGACAGAAGCAAGGAAGTTATACCATACCTTTATAAAACACTTGGTTAGGCCCCAGCTGGAGTTTTGTGTCCAGTTCCAGGCACCGCACTTTAGGAAGGATGTCAAGGCCTTGGCGAGGTTGCAAAGGAGATTCACTAGAATGGTGCCAGGGAAGACTTCAGTTATGTGGAGAAACTGGAGTTGTTCTCCTTGGAGCAGAGAAAGTTAAGGGGAGATTTAATAGAGGTGTTCAAAATCATGAAGGGTTGTGATAGAGTAAATAAGGAGAAACTGTTTCCAGTGGCAGGAGGGTCGGTAACCAGAGGGACACAGATTTAAGGTGATTGTCAAAAGAAACAGAGGCGACATTGAGACACAACGAGCTGTTCTAATCTGGAACGGGTTGCCTCAAGTTGGTGGAAGCAGATTCAATAATGGTCAAATGCTTGAAAGGGAATAATTTGCATGGCTATGGGGGAAAGAGCAGGGGGGAGTGGGACTAATTGGAGAGCTCTTTCAAAGAGCCGGCACAGGCACGATGGGTCGAATGGCCTCCTTCTGTGCTGTAAGTTTCTACGATTCTATCTATAAATATAAGATAGTCACCGATAAATACAATAGGGAATTCAGGAGAAAATTCATTACCCAGAGATTGATGACAATGTGGACCTCACTACCACGGGGAGTGGTTGAGGTGAGCAGCATAGATACATTTAAGGGGAAGCTAGATAAGCACATGAGGGAGAAAGGAATAGAAGGATACGGTGATGGGGTGAGATCAAGGGGGGTAGGAGTACCTTCACCACACGGACTGCAGCGGTTCAAGAAGGCGGCTCACCACCACCTTCTCAAGGCCAATTAGGGATGGGCGATAAATGCTGGCCTTGCCAGCGACGCCCACATCCCAGGAACGAATAAAAAAAAAGGAGGCTTGTGTGGAGCATAAAGGCTGGCATGGGCCTGTTGGGCCGAATGGCCTATTTCTGTGCTCCAAATTTAATGTAATTCTATGTAAATAGGAATAGAGGGAAACAGCTATCAGTGGGGATAGAAAGAACCGGTTTGAGAGAGGGTAGTTTGCATTAATTGACGAGCTCTGGAGAGGTCATTAGCAAGCCTTTGTCATTGGGCAATAATATCACAATGACACCTAACGCTTGCTAAATCACTCGTAGAAGGTGATGTTTTAATGAAAGCCTTTCATAAGGGAAAATAGTGATTACAGAGAGACTTTTCTATGTGTTAATGGATATCCTGTTCCCTTTTTTAAGAAGAGAAAAGCAAATGACTTAACAATACTCCCAGATCAATGGGTGTTGTCACTAACCTACAAAGCATTCACTTTTCTGCTTCCAGTTATCTGCTCTCCTGATGGCAGCCCCTCTGACAGCTTGCGCTTTTCAAACCCCTCCCATAGCCTCGCTCCCCCCTCCTCCAGCCCCACAACCCTCCGAGATCTCTGCGCTCCTCCAACTCTGGTCTCTTGCACGTCCCCGATGTTCATCGCTCCACCATTGGCGGCCGTGCCTTCTGTTGCCTGAGGCCCTAAGCTCTGGAATTCCCCCCCTAAACCTCTCCGCCTCCCTACCTCTCTCTCCTCCTTTAAGACGCTCTCTAAAACCGACCTCTCTGACGAAACCTTTGGTCACCTGTCCTAATATGTGGCTCGGTGTCAATATTTTCTCTGATTTACGCCCCTGTGAAGCGCCTCGGGACGTTTTACTACATTAAAGGCGCTGGATAAATGTTGCTGTTGTTGTTACACACAGCACAACGCTCTGGAATGCTCATTGTGGGTAACAATGGAGGCAACTGCACAAGCAACGACTTGTTGTAATCGGAGGCAGTCTGCAGATTAATTCATGATCATGCTCAGTCAATAGAGTCATAAGGATTCAAGGAGCTAAATCTGTTGTGGTTAACTAGCAAATGCAGAAAGCTTGCGATTAACATGGAAAGGGGAGAAGGTGTGCGCCATTCATAGCCCATTGTTAAGTCGTCAATGGCTTTTTTAAAGGAGGGACCTTATTAGATGTCGTGGAACCAAGCATTTTAAATGCATAAGCAAAATACTGCAGCTGCTGGAAATCTGAAATAAAAACAGAAAATGCTGGAAATACTCAGCAGGTCAGGCAGCATCTGTGGAGAGAGAAACAGAGTTAACGTTTCAGGTCGATGACCTTTCGTCAGAGCTGGATTTTAAATGCATGTTGCCCGTTGAGGAAGGGGCACTGCTGGGTTAAGCAGACTTGCTAGTTTTTATGGAAGCAAAAAATCTTAGAAAGAAAGAACTTACATAGAAACATAGAAAAGTAGGAGCAGGAGTAGGCCATTCGGCCCTTCGAGCCTGCTCCGCCATTCAATATGATCATGGCTGATCCTCTATCTCAATACCATATTCCTGCTCTCTCCCCATACCCCTTAATGCCTTTTGTGTCTAGAAATCAATCTATCTCATTCTTAAATATATTCAGTGACTTGGCCTCCACAGCCCTCTGGGGTAGAGAATTCCACAGGTTCACCACCCTCTGAGTGAAGACATTTCTCCTCATCTCAATCCTAAATGTCCTACCCCGTATCCCGAGACTGTAACCCCTCGTTCTAGAGCCCCCCAGCCAGGGGAAACATCTATTACAGTATATAGCGCTTTTCACAACCACAAGACAATGAAGTACTTTTTGAAGTGTAGTCGCTGTTGTAATTCAGGAAACGCGGCAGCCAGTTTGCGCACAGCAAGCTCCCACAAACCACAATGTGAAAATGACCAGATAATGTGTTTTAGTAATGTTGGTTGAGGGATAAATATTGGCCCAGGACACCGGGGAGAACTCCCCTGCTCTTCTTCGAAATAGTGGCCGTGGGATCTTTTACGTCCACCTGAGAGAGCAGACGGGGCCTCGGTTTAATGTCTCATCTGAAAGACGGCACCTCCGACAGTGCGGCACTTCCCTCAGCACTGCACTGGGAGTGTCAGCCTGGATTATGTGCTCAAGTCTCTGGAGTGGGACTTGAACTGACTCAGAGGTGAGAGCGCTACCCACTGACGCTGTGAGCCGCTTGCACAGCTCTTAGCGGCCCAGTCAAGTGCTGTATTTCTCCGAGCCCTGGTAGTCACCACTCTCCATGCCTCCACGTTCCCCTCCAGTAGAACAGCCGGATGGTCTGCCATTTGGCGTCACCGCGACTGTTGCCACCACCGACCTGTGCCAGCTCACAAGGCGGGTGCGCGCTGCCTTGGAACGGTTCAGCCACCAGCCAGCTCCTTCTGCATCGAGAGACACCTCAAATCTAACAAGAGTCAAAGGCCGATAGACATACCAACTCATTGCCAAGGCACGTTCTGCACGGACTGAGATTTCTACCAACCATTGATACGATTTGCCAATTTGCAACTTAACAGAGACTAAAAACAATGGAAAATGCTTTTACAGAAGCACTGGGGCTAGAAATGCGCCTCCTTTTGCATCTCCATTTAGCACCTCCGGGGGTGATAACGGGGCGCTAACGGCTTTGCGCCCGGGCGCGGCGAAAGTACTGTCGCCCGCCAAATTCCCGTCGAGGTTTGCGGCGGCAGTAACCCCTAGCGCCACGATCTCCTGCGCCCAGAGATGGTGACGTCATCGTGCTGTGCGGCGCCTCGGACCCGAAATTCGGTTCCGCCCCCCCCCCCCCGCAGTATCGCCGGGCGACAACACCGACAGCTGCAGGAGGCGCTGTCAGGGAGGCCGGCCGCTTAGGGAGCGCTATTTAAAGGCGATGACGGATGCGTGAAGAAAAAAAAATTCTTAAAGCCCTTACGTCCGTTTTTCTGCATTTTCTTCGGGCCGCGATCCCTCAGCCCCGCGCTCCGCTAGAGTGCTAGGGGCCAATCGTGTCGGGTTGCGGCTGCCATTGGGGCCTCGTTTCAATGCAGAGCCTGCAGCGCTGGCCCTTCCCTTTAAGGGAGGGAGGAGCCTCAGTTCCCTCTACACTGGGCAGCGCTGCACCGCTGCCGCCCCTCCTGCTGGCTATAGCGCTCTGAGGGAAGTGGTGGCGCTTGATTTTACATAGAAACATAGAAGATAGGAGCAGGAGTAGGCCATTCGGCCCTTCGCGCCTGCTCCGCCATTCAATGCGATCATGGCTGATCATCCAAATTCAGTACCCTGTGCCTGCCTTCTCCCCATATCCCTTGATCCCTTTAGCCTTAAGAAATATATCCAACTCTTTCTTGAATATATTTAATGAACTGGCCTCCACCGCCCTCTGTGGCAGAGAATTCCACAGGTTCACCACTCTCTGGGTGAAGAAATTCCTCCTCATTTCAGTCCTAAATGTCCTACCCCTTATCCTTAGACTATGACCCCTGGTTCTGGACTCCCCGACCATCAGGAACATCCTTCCAGCATCTAGTCTGTCCAGGCCTGACAGAATTTTATAGGTTTCGATGAGATCCCCTCTCAATCTTCTAAACCCTAGTGAATATAAGCCCAATCGACACAATCTCTCCTCATACGTCATTCCTGCCATCCCAGGTATCAGCCTGGTGAATCTTCGCTGCACTCCTTCCATGGCAAGAACATCCTTCCTCAGATAAGGCGACCAAAACTGCACACAATACTCCACATCCTTCCTGGAGCGCTAACGGCCAATTTACTGGGAGCTCACGACCATTTGCGCCAGGCGCTAATTTTTTCAAGATTTCAAAGGTTAATGAATTTCTCCCCTCCGTCTAAAAATCAATTTAGATTTCAAAACGGTTGCTCTGCCCGTGAGGTTGAAATTTTGGCAGCAGTTTGATACCGTTCCCCAGTGATCTTAGCGTAGAAAAATTGCAAAAATACTGCAGGCCCTGGGAACCTGAAACGCCAGCAGACGCCGCTGGAATCGTTCAGCTGGTCAGACAGCACCTGCGGGGAGAACAGGTGTGGACCCTTCAGGATTGAAAGACACTACTAGTCGTTAACCTCTCATCGGTGATACCCTCCCGTCTCTCCACCGGGGGCTGGCCGTCCCGCTGAGCGCTTTCCAGCATTTTCCTGTCTTCGCTGCGCGGAAGAAATTCCGTGCTTGGGATAACATTTTAACGGTTGGGTTGGTCCTTTGGTTGAGGCCTGGATTTACCCCAGACTTCAAATCTCGAAAGGGGGGCACTCCACCATTCATCCTTTTAAGATGGATAAACATAGAAACATAGGCCTAGAAATTCGGTAGGCTTAGCGCCGCTTTTGAGGCGCTAGAGGGCCTAGCGCCGGAGTTATGGCCAGTTTGGAAATTGAGTGGGTCCCTAAATCGGCGTTAGGCCGTTAGCGCTGCGCCGGCACCGATGACGTCATCGGTGTGCGCAGCGTCCCGGTTGCCATGGTAACCCGCCCGAACTCCGAAATTGACTTGCGGCCGCCTCGCCCGTGGCAGCCGCAAGCAACGTTCTGGCAGAGGTGCCTTACTGGACTTTGCGCCGGCGCATTAAAGGCCCCGCGGCGGCCGGCCGCTTTCCCGCCGGCCGCCTGGCCGCAGCTCCCTCCCCGGACTTCTCCCCCCCCCCCCGCCCCGGGACAGATGCAAGCCCGGCACTTGTCCGAGGTGCCGGGCTCATTTTTACAATGATTTTCGCGGGCCGCGGCCGGGTGCAGGCAGCTCCTCCTTAAGGGAAGGAGGAGGCCTGCACTTCCCGAACCTGCCGCACCGCAGCGGGCGCCGCAGCGCCGGAATAGCGCTGCAATTCAGCGCGTAGCGCCAGTTTTCAGGCGCAAACAGCTTTCAGCAGCGCCGGCAGCCGTTTGGACGCAGAACTAGTGAATTTTTGGCCCGCCCAGCGCGACTTAGCTCCGGCACTAACTTCCGGCGCTAAAGCCGTCGCTGCGCCAAAACCCAATTTCTAGGCCATAGAAACATAGAAGATAGGAGCAGGAGTAGGCCATTCGGCCCCTCGAGCCCGCTCCGCCATTCAATGCGATCATGACTGATCGTCCAAATTCAGTACCCTGTCCCTGCTTTCTCCACATATCCCTTGATCCCTTTAGCCTTAAGAAATATATCCAACTCCTTCTTGAATATATTTAATGAATTGGCCTCAACTGCCTTGTGTGGTAGAGAATTCCACAGGTTCACCACTCTCTGGGTGAAGAAATTCCTCCTCATCTCTGTCCTAAATGGCTTACCCCTTATCCTTAGACTGTGACCCCTGGTTCTGGACCCCCCCTTCATCGGGAACATCCTTCCTGCATCTAGTCTGTCTAGTCCTGTTAGAATTTTATAAGTTTCAATGAGATCCCCTCTCATTCTTCTAAACTCCAGCGAGTACAAGCCCAATCGACCCAATCTCTCCTCATACGTCATTCCTGCCATCCCAGGTATCGGTCTGGCGAATCTTCGCTGCACTCCTTCCATGGTAAGAACATCCTTCCTCAGATAAGGCGACCAAAACTGCACACAATACTCAAGGTGTGGTCTCACCAAGGCCCTGTACAACTGCAGCAAGACATCCTTGTTCCTGTACTCAAACTCTCTCGCTACGAAGGCCAACATACCATTTGCCTGAGTATCTAGGCCATAGAGACAACTTTTCCTTCCTAATTTATCCATTATTGAGACGTGGGTGTTGCTGGCCAGGCCGGCATTCATTGCCCATCCCGAGTTGCCCTAAGAAGGTGGTGGTGGGCCTTCTCCTTGCTTGAGTGGCTCGCTAGGCCACTTCAGAGGGCAGTTAAGAGTCAACCACGTTGGGTGTGGGGGACTGGAGTCACACGTAGGCCCAGACCGGGTCAGGACGGCAGGTTTCATTTGACAAGGTGCCACACAAAAGATTATTGCTTAAGATAAAAAATCACGGGATTGGGGGTAATATTCTGGCGTGGGTGGAGGATTGGCTCTCTAACAGAAGGCAGAGAGTTGGGATAAATGGTTCATTCTCAGACTGGCAATCAGTAACTAGTGGTGTTCCGCAGGGGTCAGTGCTGGGTCCCCAACTCTTTACAATCTATATTAACGATTTGGAGGAGGGGACCAAGTGTAACATATCAAAGTTTGCAGATGATACTAAGATGGGAGGGAAAGTAGTGAGTGAGGAGGACATAAAAAACCTGCAAGGGGACATAGACAGGCTAAGTAAGTGGGCAGAGATTTGGCAGATGGAATACAATACTGGAAAGTGTGAGGTTATGCACTTTGGCAGGAAAAATCGTAGAGCTAGTTATTATCTTAATGGTAAGAAACTGGAAAGTACTGAAGTACAAAGGGATCTGGGGGTCCTGGTGCACGAAACTCAAAAGGTTAGTATGCAGGTGCAGCAAGTGATTAAGAAGGCCAATGGAATGTTGGCTTTCATTGCTAGGGGGATAGAATATAAAAATAGGGAGGTATTGCTTCAGTTGTACAAGGTATTGGTGAGACCGCACCTGGAATACTGCATACAGTTTTGGTGTCCATACTTAAGAAAAAACATACTTGCTCTCGAGTCAGTACAAAGAAGGTTCACTCGGTTAATCCCGGGGATGAGGGGATGGACATATGAGGACAGGTTGAGTAGATTGGGACTCTACTCATTGGAGTTCAGAAGAATGAGAGGCGATCTTATTGAAACATGTAAGATTGTGAAGGGGTTGGATCAGGTGGATGCAGGGAGGATGTTCCAGATGATGGGTGAAACTAGAACTAGGGGGCATAGTCTTAGAATAAGGGGCTGCTCTTTCAAAACTGAGATGAGGAGGAACTACTTCACTCAGAGGGTGGTAGGTCCATGGAATATGCTGCCCCAAAAAGCTGTAGAAGCTACATCATTACATAAATTTAAAACAGAAATAGACAGTTTCCTAGAAGAAAAGGGAATTAAGGGTTACGGGGAGCGGGCAGGAATTTGGACATGAGTCTAGGTTCGGATCGGTCATGGCCCTGTGGGTAGCGGAGCGGGCCCAGGGGCCGTGTAGCCTGATCCTGCTCCTATTTCGTGTGTCTAATTCTGTTAGATTCAGGAGATAGTTCTGTGATAGTGGATTGGCGGTTAGGATCAGATCAGCCATGATCTTATTGAATGGCGGAGCAGGCTCGAGGGGCCAATTGGCCTACTCCTGCTCCTATTTCTTATGTTCTTATGTTCTTATGTTTCCTTCCCTAAAGGGACATCGGTGACCCAGTTGGGTTTTTACGACAATCCAACAGCTTCATGGTCACTTTTGTCAGCCGTGGCTCAGTGGGCCGCACACTCGCCTCTGAGTCTGGAAGGTTGTGGGTTCAAGCTTCACTCCAGGGACTTGAGCACAAGACCTAGGCTGACACTCCCAGTGCAGTGTTGAGGGAGCGCTGCACTGTCGGAGGTGCCATCTTTCAGATGAGACGTTAAACCGAGGCCCCGTCTGCCCTCTCAGGTGGATGTAAAAGATCCCATGGCACTATTTCAAAGAAGAGCAGGGGGTGTTCTCCCCGGTGTCCTGGGGCCAATATTTATCCCTCAACCAACATCACTAAAACAGATTATCTGGTCATTATCACATTGCTGTTTGTGGGAGCTTGCTGTGCGCAAATTGGCTGTCGCGTTTCCCGCATTACAACAGTGACCGCACTTCAAAAAGTACTTCATTGAGTGCTTTGGGACGTCCTGAGGTCGTGAAAGGCGCTGTAGAAATGCAAGTCTGTCTTTTCTTTTTTTTTTACTAAGACCAGCTTTTTAGCTCCAGACTTTTAAACTGAATTCAAATTCTCAGAGTGCCCTGGTGAGACTTGAACTCACGTTCTGATGGATTATTAACCCAAGCCTCTTGATTACTGCCCGCTACAGCAAATGGGCATCGAACCAGATCTCTCTCTCTCTTTCTTTCTTTTTCTTCTTCAGAATGGGGAATGGTTTCCACAATGAGACTGAGTGGGCGAGAATGTGGTCCATGGCATTTCTATATAAAACAGAAAGGTTTAGTTCGTTCTTGGAATAGGAGTGAATGCAAAGTGGGTTGATTGAGAATTTGGTCCATTGGGCTTCTATACAAGGGGAATGGGTTTGGTCAATTGGGATTCTACACAAGGGGAATGGATTTGGTCCATTGGGATTCTATACAAGGGGAATGGATTTGGTCCATTGGGATTCTACACACTGACTTGGACCATGAGGATATCGGCAGATGCCCATTTCATTGGCATTCCAGACTCATTTTAGACTTGTGTTTCAACCAGGAGCCAACTGTGTTAAGTTGTTCTTGTGAGCCCAACACTGCCAGATTTGATCTCATCTAACAACAACAACAACTTGTATTTATCTAGTGCCTTTAACGTAGTAAAACGTCCCAAGGCGCTTCACAGGAGCGATTATCAAACAAAATTTGCCGCACAAGGAGAAATTAGGGCAGATGACCAAAAGCTTGGTCAAAGAGGTAGGTTTTAAAGAGCGTCTTAAAGGAGGAGGAGAGAGAGGTGGAGAGTTTTAGGGAGGGAATTCCAGAGATTAGGGGCCTCAGCAGCTGAAGGCACGGCCATCAATGGTGGAGCGATTAAAATCAGGGGATGCTCAAGAGGCCAGAATCGGTGGAGCGCAGAGATCTCAGAGGGTTGTGGGGCTGGAGGAGGTTACAGAGATAGGGAGGGGGGCGAGGAGGCCATCGAGGGATTTGAAAACAAGGACGAGAATTTTAAAATCGAGGCGTTGCCAGACCGAGAGCCAATGGAGGTCAGCGAGCACAGGGGTTGAAGGGTGAACGTGACTTGGTGCGAGTTCAGGAGGATTTACGATGACTTAAGGCCTGTCGAAACGACTCATGCACAACACAGACAGACAATCAGAGGGCTTAATAGTGAGTAGTTTCAGTCCTCACCAACATAAACTACCTCAATTGTTGCCCTCGCTGAGCTCTGTTAAGTCAACACAGACCGTGGCAATTGAGCCTGATGCCTACTTAGTCTGTACGGGCTTGGTACTACTCGCGACCGAGGAGCGTCTCGGCCCTTTGAACAAATGAAATGCAACTAATTCACAGGAAGTCGAGCCGCCAGAACATGCGATAGTTAATGCCCAAACCGGATCTGGTTCAGGGGTCAATCGGGATGTATGCCGACGACTCCGGGCTCAAAAAAACCTGCATTGAGGATTTACTGGTGCTGACTCGGGGGGGAAATATAAGCTCTTCCTGTCTCCCGCTTCCCAAGGGAGCACTAAGGGAGAGGGATTGGGAGCCTGTTCACTGGCACATGCATTAAAGGTTAATGCAGTTCCGTCCCAGGCTCCCCGTTGACAGTAGCTGGCCGGGCTTTTGCCTGAATCAGGGGCATCTGTTCCACTCTTGACATTTATAGGAACACAAAAAACAGTTAAGAGCTGTAGCAGTCCCAGCTTGGCAGGTTATTTGCTGCATGTGGAGACTAACATATGTTTCATGACATATATGTCTTGCACTTCGTTCCTTTTCAAGTTTTTATTGAATTCAGTAAAGCTTACACATTTGTTTAAGTTGTAGGGCATTATATAGTACTGGAAGAACTGACACAGTTCCATAGATTTGACGGGCTCAACACTTTGCCCAGTAAGCCCATTCTAACTTCAGCAGTAATTATACTGCATCAAAAGTTATTTTTTTTTAAATGAACAAATAATTCAAATATGATACCGGGATTTGGAGGGTTAAATTATGAGGACAGGTTGCATAAACTTGGCTTGTATTCTCTTGAGTCTAGAAGATTGAGGGGTAATCCGATCGAAGGGTTTAATATGTTAAAAGGATTCGAGAGGGTTTAAAAAAAGTTAATTTATGGGATGTGGGCGTCGCTGGCAAAGCCAGCATTTATTGTCCATCTTTAATTGCCCTTGAGAAGGTGGTGGTGAGCCGCCTTCTTGAACCGCTGCAGTCCGTGTGGTGAAGGTGCTCCCACAGTGCTGTTAGGGAGTTCCAGGATTTTGACCCAGCGACGATGAAGGATCGGCCGATATACTTCCAAGTCAGGATGGTGTGTGACTTGGAGGCGGTGGTGTTCCCATGCGCCTGCTGCCCTTGTCCTTCTAGGTGGAAGAGGTCGCGGGTTTGGGAGGTGCTGCCGAAGAAGCCTTGGCGAGTTGCTGCAGTGCATCTTGTAGATGGTACACACTGCAGCCACGGTGCGCCGGTGGTGGAGGGAGTGAATGTTTAAGGTCAAACGAGCTGCTCTGTCCTGGATGGTGTCGAGCTTCTTGAGTGTTGTTGGAGCTGCACTCATCCAGGCAAGTGGAGAGCATTCAATCACACTCCTGACTTGTGCCTTGTAGATGGTGGAAAGGCTAGATACAGAGAAACGATATCCTCTGGTGGGGGAATCGAGAAAGAAGGGGACACAATCTTAATTAGAGCTGGGCCATTTCGGAGCAAAATCAGGAGGCATTTTTCCACACAAAGGGTGGTAGAAATTTGGAACTCTCTCCTCCAAGAGGCTGTGGCTGCTGGGGGACAATTGGAGCTTTCAAGACTGAGATTGATAGATTTTTGTTGGGCGAACTAGATGGGCCTTGGTCTTTTCTCGTTGGCAATTCCTAACCTTTTATGTTTTTCTTCCTTCCTTCCATCACCCTCCCCTCTTCTCTTTCTCCAGGCAGTGCAACAAAACGTCCAGCGGCAGCGACAGCTGTACCCTGATGTGCTGTGGCCGCGGCTACAACCCGTACACGGAGAAGGTGGTGGAGCGATGCCACTGCAAGTACCACTGGTGTTGCTACGTGACGTGCAAGAAATGTGAGAGGATAGTGGAGAGATACGTCTGCAAGTGAACCCTTTGCCCCCCAAACCCCGCAATTCCTCCACCTCCTTCGCCCTCTCCGCCCCGCCCCAGCACTCCCCCCACATCCCTCGACAAAGACCCGCAGAGACATCGGATGAACCAAAGAGCACTATTGACAAAGCGAACATTACCCCGATGGTTCAGAGTGTGTGCAAAACCCTCGTGATGCCTTTCGAATCACCCTCTGCCAACATGTGTACATATATATAATATAGGTCTATTTGTGTTGCTAGGGCTGGGTGGCATTCTTTCGAACGCCTGGTTCTATTTCTCACTGGATTTCAAGAGGAGGATCAACAAATAAGATGACGATAAAGGAAAGCGGTTGCTGCGGTATTTACAACTCTTCGGTTCTCCCCAGCGAGCTCTCGTCTCCCAAGTGTTTCTGCCTGAGGGGAACTTCCACTCGCTCAAGCCCCCAGCCCCTTCCTCCCCCACCTCGCTTACCCACACGAGAAAAGAAGTTAGTTGGAATTCGACAAGTTTTGAGAACTGCCGAAGTTCGGCCAAGAGATTGGATTTTGTGTCACAAGCTGGAGACCAAACCAAACCAAAACAAAAATGCTGCTTTTTTTTTGAGGGGGTAGGTAGGTGGAAAGTGCATTCATGAAAGTACCTTTTCGATTTACTGCAAAGAAATGGATGCTTTGGAAATCTGGGAATAACATGTGGGAAAGCAGCCGGGGAGGGGAAGTGTGTGCCACGGAACCTAGTACTCAATATTGCGAATGGTGCTTGAAACCAGGAGCAGGTAAATCTGGGGGTAGGAGGAGGATAAGCTCAGCAGGTGCAAGAATGGAGGTGTCTCCTGGTTCCATTGAGACCTTTCCAGGTGCAGGAATGGAGGTGTCTCCTGGTTCCATTGAGACCTTTCCAGGTGCAGGAATGGAGGTGTCTCCTGGTTCCATTGAGATCTTTCCAGGTGTAGGAATGGAGGTGTCTCCTGGTTCCATTGAGACCTTTCCAGGTGCAGGAATGGAGGTGTCTCCTGGTGCTATGGAGATCTTTCCAAGTGTAGGAATGGAGGTGTCTCCTGGTTCTATGGAGATCTTTCCGGGTGCAGGAATGGAGGTGTCTCCTGGTTCTATGGAGATCTTTCCAGGTGTAGGAATGGAGGTGTCTCCTGGTTCCATGGAGACCTTTCCAGGTGCAGGAATGGAGGTGTCTCCTGGTTCTATGGAGATCTTTCCAGGTGTAGGAATGGAGGTGTCTCCTGGTTCCATGGAGACCTTTCCAGGTGCAGGAATGGAGGTGTCTCCTGGTTCCATGGAGACCTTTCCAGGTGCAGGAATGGAGGTGTCTCCTGGTTCCATGGCGACCTTTCCAGGTGCAGGAATGGAGGTGTCTCCTGGTTCCATTGAAATCTTTCCAGGTGTAGGAATGGAGGTGTCTCCTGGTTCCATGGCGACCTTTCCAGGTGCAGGAATGGAGGTGTATCCTGGTTCCATTGAAATCTTTCCAGGTGTAGGAAAGGAGGTGTCTCCTGGTTCCATGGAGGCCTATCCAAGTAAAGAAACGCTGGTGTCTCCTGGTACCATCCTATCCAGGTAGGGAATACAGGTGTCTCTTGGTTCTATTGAGACCTTGCCAATGCAGAAATTGGAATTTCCCACAGAAACAGACATTTGCTGAGCTCCTGAGCTGTGGCAATGACATTGTCATGGAATTGGGACTTCCACACACACCCCCCAGCAGTGGCTGTAGATATATATACTGTATATATTTTTTTCTATTACTGGCTTCAAAATAATTTTTAAAAACCTGAAAAAAATTAATATTTATAAGACTTTAGAATTTTGTGGAGACTTAAATATAAATTTTTTGTGAAAACAATGTCCTATTTTTTCGTTAAAAGACTTTTAAATAAATACATTTTTTTAAATGTCTCAGATTATTCTTTATTTTATTACTTAAAATTTGCAAAGTGTCTTTTACATTGATTATCAAGTAATTGTAGTCTTATAGTTTGTGTACGTCTCTCTTACTCTTTCTCTGTCTAACCCCACGAATACATCCCCGGCCAAGAAAGGATTTTCTGCCCTTCTGTCCTCGGTGGGATATGGTTCCATGGGCCCCAGCAGCCATCCCGTACCTCACTTACAGAGAGAGAGAGTTGGCTGGCTATTCGATTGTGGAGAGTAAATCACAACCAATTCTTCCCTCATCCAATCCTGCTCTCATCCAATCCTGCTCTCACCCAATCCTGACATCACCCAATCCTGACATCACCCAATCCTGACATCACCCAATCCTTCCCTCATCCAATCCTTCCCTCACTCAATCTTACCCTGTGTGTCAGCCTTGGCTCAGTGGGTAGCACCCTTGCCTCTGAGTCAGGTTCTGGGGTCATAGTCCCACTCCAGAGACTTGAGCACAAAAATCCAGGCTGACACTCCCAGTGCAGTACTGAGGGAGTGCTGAACTGTCGGAGCTGCCGTCTTTTGGATGAGACGTTAAACCGAGGCCCCGTCTGCGCTCCGGTGAACGTAAAAGATCCCATGGCGCTATTTCGAAGAAGAGCAGAGGAGTTCTCCCCGGTGTTCTGGCCAATATTTATCCCTCAATAACATCACTAAAAACTAAAAGATTATCTGACCATTATCACATTGCTGTTTGTGGGAGCTTGCTGTGCACATATTGGGTGCCGTGTTTCCTACATTACAACAGCGACTACACTTCAAAATAAGTACTTCATTGGCTGTAAAGCGCTTTGGGACGTCCGGTGTTTGTGAAAGGCGCTATAGAAATGCAAGTCTCTCTTTCACCCAATCCTACCCCCATCCAATCTTACCCTGACCTATGAACTTTCCAACGGGATCACTGTGATCAGGAGTGAGAATCCTGCCTGCTATAATCCCCCTGCCTGTCAGGGTCACAGCCCAATTGTTGCTTTGCCTGCGATCAGCTAAATCAGCATAGCCCGGGATCAAACCTGGGACATCCCCTCATCCGTACAGCCCAGTACGGGATCACACGGCCCATTTATCCACCAGCCCATTGGGACAGCTGCATTAAAAGGCACCTTTGCTGTCAGCCGGCTGTAACAGTGATCATGGCTTCTGGCATGAGGAAGAGTGTGTTGGAGAAAGTCCAACGGCGCAACATCTGGTACTCGCTACACTACCAAGGTGCCAAGCTCACCCTCTCCCCAGGATAACGCGCAGCACGGTGGCATAGTGGTTAGCACTGTTGCCTCACAGCGCCAGGGACCCGGGTTCAAATCCGGCCTCGGGTGACTGTCTGTGTGGAGTTTGCACATTCTCCCCGTGTTTGCGTGGGTTTCCTCCGGGTGCTCCGGTTTCCTCCCACAGTCCAAAGATGTGCGGGTTAGGTTGATTGGCTATGATTAATTGACCCTTAGTGTTAGGGGGATTAAATACGTGGGGTTACGAGGATAGGGTGGGATATGTGTTGGTGTGGGGGTTACGGGGATCGGGTGGGATATGTGTCGGTGCAGGCTCGATAGGCCGAAATGGCCTCTATCTGCACTGTGGGGTTTCTGTGATTCTGTGATTTCCCCTCTCATAGAAACATAGAAGATAGGAGCAGGAGTCGGCCATTCGGCCCCTCGAGCCTGCTCCGCCATTCAATAAGATCATGGCTGATCCATAGAAACATAGAAGATAGGAGCAGGAGTAAGCCATTCGGCCCCTCGAGCCTGCTCTGCCATTCAGTGAGATCATGGCTGATCATCCAAATTCAGTACTCTGTCCCTGCTTTCTCCCCATATCTCTTGATCCCTTTAACCTTAAGAAATATATCTAACTCCTTCTTGAATATATTTAATAAGTTGACCTCAACTGCCTTGTGTGGTAGAGAATTCCATAGGTTCACCACTCTCTGGGTGAAGAAATTCCTCCTCGTCTCTGTCCTAAATGGCTTACCCCTTATCCTTAGACTGTGACCCCTGGTTCTGGACTCCCCCGCCATCGGGAACATCCTTCCTGCATCTAGTCTGTCTAGTCCTGTTAGAATTTTACAATTTTCAATGAGATCCCCTCTCATTCTTCTAAACTCTAGCGAATATAAGCCCAATCGACCCAATCTCTCTTCGTACGTCATTCCTGCCATCCCAGGCATCAGTCTGGGGCATGGCATTCAGGAGAAGGTGAGGCATTTCTTCATAAGCACACATCCCCAAATACAAACAGCCACGTTCCCGCCCCACATACACTCCACGCCATCCCTCTGCACTGCTCAAGCCGAGGAAAGTGCAGAGCATCCGGTAGTGGACAGCTGACGCACCCATTCATCCAAGGCAACCTTGGCAAGAGAGTAAGAGAAAGTCTTAAAACCAAAAGCTATTCAGCCCAGGGAGACCCCCATTGCCTAGAAATTGGATCACTCAGCGACGGGATTTGTGGGGCGAAAGACGGGCGCTGGAGGGTCCATTCTTGCGCCCTCTAAGCGGTGGCAGCACGGCCGTTGGCTTATGGGAGGCCGCTGATCCCGCGCCTGTTGCAGGACCGTGCTTCCATACTGGCCAAAAATTCGTCAGAGTTTGCACTGCACAAGCTCCAACGGGTTTCCTTGTTCCTCCGCGCGGCCAACCCAGCGGTCCCCCTAAATGGACAGCCGGAGGTTGCGGAAGAACCTCAGAGGTATTATTGAAAACCTACCTGAATGTGGAGCCAAGAGGAGCCTGTGTCCTCCTCCCGACACCACCTTAAACTGGTGGCTGTTGCTGGAAGCACGTACGTCCACACCCCCTCCCCCCCAATCCCGATCACCCTCCCCACCCGCGGAGGTACCGCAGCCCCTCTGACTGGCGAATCTGCTCCTCCCAGGGACCAGCGAGCTCCCTCTGAACAACAACACCTTGGGCTGGATTTTCATTTAGGAGGCGGGTCTACAACTTTTGGGGTTGTAGTCCCGCCTCCATCGAGTTCTAGCCAACCCACGCGATTTTGACTTGATTGACCTTGTTGAGCCCGTCCAGCGGGCTCAGCAGGCCAATTAAGGGCCACCCGGCAACAGGTGATGTCACAGATTGACATTTCATCTGTCAAGACCTTTTGACAGATGAAATATCAGCGTTTCACAGCTGTTTGAAGCTGCCAAACACTGACAATCTGTACTCTTAAGTTAATTCCTTCCTCTCAGGATGATTTAGAGATCTCCCTGGAACAGAAAGCTGAATGCTGCAATTTTTGACAGCTCGCAGCCATTCTGCTTTCTGTGCCGGTGAGATGAGGGACTCCTGAGACCTGAAGGAAGGAAGGCTGTAAAAGTAAGTAAAGGTATGTAAAACTTATTTAAACACTTTACACACACCAAAGACACTTACCTTTGCACTCATGCACCCATCACTCACCTGAACACCGGACATCTCGACCCCTCCAAGCCCTTCATCCCGACGGTCCGCCTCCTCTAACTTGGCGTGGTTTGGAGCCGTCGGGAATCCCACACTTCAACATCTGGCATTATTCTCTGACTATATAAGCTGTGTCTATAGGCATCTCTCCACTTCACCTGACGAAGGAGCAGTGCTCCGAAAGCTTGTGATTTCAAATAAACTGTTGGACTATAACCTGGTGTTGTGTGACTTCTTACATTCAACATTAAAAATAGGGATCAGGCTAAAAACCGGCGTTAACTACCTGTTAACAGGCAGTTAATTCGCACTAATCCCCTTCCCGCCTCGGGGAGGCGGGTCCCAGTGCGGGGCGGGTACCCGCCTCCTTTGAAACTGGCATGGAGGCGGGTTGGGGGCAGGATGGGTTCGTGCCCCCCGATTTCGGGATTTTAACCCCCCACACGCCTCCAATCCCGCCTCCACGGCCCAATGAAAATCCTGCCCCTTGTATTTATACAGTGTCTTTAACATAGTAAAACGGCTCAAGGCGCTTCACAGGAGTGTTACCAGGCAAAGTTTGGCACCGTGGCACATAATGAGATATTAGGGCAGATAACTAAAAAGCTTGGTCAAAGAGGGAGGTTTTGAGGAGGGTCTTAAAGGAGGAGAGAGAGGCGGAGAGGTTTAGGGAGGGAATTCCAGAGCTGAGGGCCCAGGCAGCTGAAGGCACGGCCGCCAATGGTGGAGTGATGGAAATCAGGGATGCACAAGAGGCCAGAATTGGAGGAGCGCAGAGATCTCGGAGGGGGTTGTGGGGCTGGAGGAGGTTACAGAGATAGGGAGGGGGGCGAGGAGGCCATGGAGGGATTTGAAAACAAGGATGAGAATTTTAAAATTGAGGCGTTGCTGGACCGGGAACCAATGTAGGTCAGTGAGCGCAGAGTTAAGGCACAGGGCAGCAGGGTATTGGATGAGCTCAAGTTCATGGAGGGTGGAAAATGGGAGGCCAGCCAGGAGCGCGTTGGGATAGTCGAGCCTGGAGCTAACAGAGGCTTGGATGAGGGTTTCAGCAGCAGATGGGCTGAGGCGGGGGCTGCAACGAGTGCCTGCAGTGCGCCGGTCTCCTGCTGACACAAGCTGACCAATTTTGCGTGGTCTTCAGTTTAGTCGTGCCAGCCATTGGTTCACAAGAACATAAGATGTAAGAGCAGGAGTCGGTCATTTGTCCCCTCGAGCCTGCTCTGCCATTCAATAAGATCATGGCTGATCTGATCTTGGCCTCAACTCCACTTCCCTGCCCGCTCCCCATAACCCTCGACTCCCTTACCTTTCAAAAATCTGTCCATCTCCACCTTAAATATATTCAATGACCCAGCCTCCACGGCTCTCTGGGGCAGAGAATTCCAAAGATTCACGCCCCTCTGAGAGAAGAAATTCCTCCTCATTTCCATTTTAAAAGGGTGCCCCCTTATTCTGAAACTGTGCCCCTGAAATAAAGAGTAGATTGCCTTTCAAAAGCTAGGCTTTATTAACCTTAAAAAACCAGCAAGTACATGTTGAGCACCCAGTCTCAACCAAACTGTAGAAAACTGAATTTAAGATGGCCACCACAGGTCACATGGAATCAACTAACCAATAAGTTTACAGCATATATCTCAAGGCAGGAAAACAGGCAACCAATTACAATGCTTCTTATAAAACAAGAATAATCACCACAGCCCCCTAGTTCTAGATTCCCCGACGAGGGGGTTATCGCGACAGACATAGGGGGTGTGAGTCTCCCCTGCCTACTGCCTACAGGAAACTCTTTTTTATCCGGCACCGACGGGACCGGCATGGTGCTGGTTTATCAAAAAGTCCGGATTACAGAGAGGTATAGTAAAAGGTACGAGAGCCCCGTACACGGCCACAGATCCAGGCGTCCCTGTTGCATAGCAACAGGTGCAGGAACCCCAGTTACACGACCACAGATCCAGGAACGGCCACTAATATGAAGTAAAACTTACCTGAACCTACTCCTGAATTTTGCCGGTTAACAGAGATTTCCGGTTATTTTAGGTGCAGGTAAATCGAGAGTTTCCTGTATAATGATTTTGCATGAAATAGATTTGGTCCAACCTCAGCCTGATTTCGACTGGGTACAATCGGAGGAACCACTCCCTATTGTACAGAATTCCAATGGACCAGTCAAAAGTGAGTCTTAAACAGTTACATATGCACAGTGGTATCAAAGTTCAAATGGCTGCTGTAGAAGCTTTTCTGAAATATAATCAGGGTGGGGTTTTTTTTACAGAAAAGGGACTTGGGAATTGGTATTGTAGAACTATTAGAGGCCAGGGAGATAGCGAGGCCAATGTCAACAGCTGAAGGAAGACTAACAACCGTAATTTCTTAGTTGGACTTACGAGAGACATGAAGAAACTGTATTTGAAGAATAAAGATAGAAAGAAAGGAAGAACTTGCATTTATATAGCACCTTTCACAACCTCAGGATGTCCCAAAGCGCTTTACAGCCAATTAAGTACTTTTTGAAGTGTAGTCATAAGAACATAAGGCGTAGGAGCAGGAGTCGGCCACTCGGCCCCTCGAGCCTGCTCCGCCATTCAGTAAGATCATGGCTGATCTGATCTTGGCCTCAACTCCACTTCCCTGCCCGCTCCCCATAACCCTCGACTCCCTTATCGTTCAAAAATCTGTCTATCTCCACCTTGAATATATTCAATGACCCGGCCTCCACAGCTCTCTGGGGAAGAGAATTCCACAGATTCACGACCCTCTGAGAGAAGAAATTCCTCCTCATTTCCGATTTAAATGGGTGACCCCTTATTCTGAAACTATGCCCCCTAGTTTTAGATTCCCCCACGAGGGGATACATACTCTCTGCATCTACCCTGTCAAGCCCCCTCAGAATCTTGTATGTTTCAATAAGATCCCCTCTCATTCTTCTAAACTCCAATGAGTATAGGCCCAACCTGCTCAACCTTCTTTCATAAGATAATCCCTTCAATGCAGGAATCAACCTGGTGAACCTTCTCTGAACTGCCTCCAATGCAAGTATATCCTTCCTTAAATAAGGTGACCAAAACTGTACGCAGCTCTCGGTCACTGTTGTAATGTCGGAAACACGGCAGCCAATTTGCGCACAGCAAGCTCCCACAAACAGCAATGTGATAATGAGCAGATCATCTGTTTTAGTGATGTTGATTGAGGGATAAATATTGGCCCCAGGACAACGGGGATAACGTTGAGGATAACTTCAATGCCAGCACTGACACTTAATGGCTCTTTGGGTAAGGTGCAGAGAGTTGCTGGTGGTGCCCATGGAGCCCAACCCCTGCAAGACGCCAATGAGAGGGGAGGGGAGAAAATTACATGGTGGAGAATTGATTGCTCTTTTATTCAGTGACTCGGGGATTCCTCAGGGCTCTTTCCTGCCACTACTCCCTTCCTTCTCCATAATAACGATCTTCTTCCTCCACTCCTCATTCAACCCGACCTCTCCTTCTGCCCTTTCCAATCTTTATTCACCAACTTCCTTCAGGTGTTAGTGCACCTGACCGCCGATCCTCTCGCCGTGCAATGACCGACTCACTATGTAATAATCTCCTCATTGCCCTTCATTGGGAGCAGACTATAACTTGTTTCTTCCCAGTGGCTCAGTGGGTAGCACCCTCGCCTCTGAGTCAAGAAGGGTGTGGGTTAAGGCTCCCACTCCAGAGGCTTAGGCCTCAGCTGGAGCAGGAGTCGGCCATTCGGCCCTTCGAGCCTGCTCCACCATTCAATATGATCATGGCTGATCCTCTATCTCAATACCATATTCCCGCTCTCTCCCCATACCCCTTGATGCCTTTTGTGTCTAGAAATCTATTGATCTCCTTCTTAAATATATTCAGTGACTTGGCCTGCACAGCCTTCTGTGGTAGAGAATTCCACAGGTTCACCACCCTCTGAGTGATGAAATTTCTCCTTATCTCAGTCCTAAATGTATCCTGAGACTGTGATCCCTCGTTCTAGAGCCCCCAGCCAGGGGAAACATCCTCCCTGCATCCAGTCTGTCTAGCCCTGTCAGAATTTTAGACGTTTCAATGAGATCCCCTCTCATTCTTCTAAACTCTAGTAAATACAGGTCTAGTCCACCCAATTTCTCCTCATACGACAGTCCTGCCATCCCAGGAATCAGTCTGGTGAACCTTCGCTGCACTCCCTCTATGGCAAGTATATCCTTTCTTAGGTAAGGAGACCAAAAGTGCACACAGTACCCCAGGTGTGGTCTCACCAAGGCCCTGTATAACAGTAGTAAGACATCCTTGCTCCTGTACTGAAATCCTCTTGCAATGAAGGCCAACATATCATTTGCCTTCCTAACTGCTTGCTGCATCTGCAGGTTTGCTTTCAGTGACTGGTGTACAAGAACACCCAGGTCCCTTTGTACATCAACATTTCACTATTCTTATTGCGTCCAATTCTGGGCACCACATTTTAGGAAGGATGTCAAGCTCATAGAGAGGGCGCAGAGGAGATTTACTAGAATGGCACCAGGGATGAGGGACTTCAGTTATGTGAAACATAGAAACATAGAAGATAGGAGCAGGAGGAGGCCATTCGGCCCCTCGAGCCTGCTCCGCCATTCAATGCGATCATGGCTGATCATCCAAACTCAGTACCCTGTCCCTGCCTTCTCCCCATATCCCTTGATCCCTTTAGCCTTAAGAAATATATCTAACTCCTTCTTGAATATATTTAATGAATTGGCCTCAACTGCCTTCTGTGGAGAGACTAGAGAAGGTGGGGTTGTTCTGCTTAGAGCAGAGAAGGTTAAGGGGAGATTTAATAGAGCTGTTCAAATTCCTGAAGAGTTTTGACAGAGTAAATTGTGAGAAAGTGTTTCCAGTGGCAGGAGGGTCAGTAACCAGAGGACACAGATTTAAGGTAATTGGCAAAAGAACCAGAGGGGGAGATGAGGAGAATTTTTTTTACGCAGCGAGTTGTTGTGATCTGGAACGCGCTGCCTGAAAGGGTGGTGGAAGCAGATTCAACAATAACTTTCAAAAAGGAATTGGATAAATACTTGAGGAGGAAATATTCTCAGGGCTACGGGGAAAGAGCAGGAGGAGTGGGACTAATTGGAGAGCTCTTTCAAAGAGCCGGCACAGGCACGATGGGCCGAATGGCCTCATTCTGTACTGTATGACTCTAGGAGATGTAGCCCCAGGCCACCCTCGCACCCAGCTCCTCCAGGGAGGAGGCCGAGTCGGCCGGTGTAGGAGGAGAAATACGTTCAAAAAAACTGGACCGCTACCTTCGGATAACAACAACAACAACTTGTATTTATATAGCGCCTTTAATGTAGTAAAACGTCCCAAGGCGCTTCACAGCAGTATTTATAAGGCAAAAAATGTGACACCGAGCCACATAAAGAGAAATTAGGGCAGGTGAGCAAAAGCTTGGTCAAAGAGGTAGGTTTTAAGGAGCGTCTTAAAGGAGGAAAGAGAGGCGGAGAGGTAAACAGACAAAAGGAACCCGGCCAAGAAATTTAACACTTGAGTCAAAAGGCCAATAAAACTGCGGTTCAAAATAACTGATTGGAACCCTTTGTAGCACTGTTCATTTAACCGCTCATTCAGCAATTCATCTTCAGCTGCCCAGTGCACGGAACAAACTCATATAAATCTATACAGAGCTAATCCCCACAATGTGCCTCTGTCTCTGGGTGTAACTTGGCATCGCACGTCCGGATAACCACAGAATGTTTGGTGTTTGCAATGGGACTTCACAGACAAGTCATCTGCCAGGATCACAAATTCTATTAGGTACGGGGGTGGCGGGAAGTGGTTCAAGTCTATGGCAGCTCTCTCCACTGTCTATCATCTATAAGATCGCGGGTTCAGTGTCAGCCATGGCTCAGTGGGCAGCACTCTCTCTCGCCTCTGAGTCAGAAGGTTATGGGTTCAAGTCCCCACTCCATGAGACTTGAGCACAAAAATCTAGGCTGACACTCCAATGCAGAACTGAGGGAGCGCTGCACTGTCGGAGGTGCCGTCTTTCAGATGAGACGTTAAACCGAGGCCCCGTCTGCCCTCTCAGGTGGACGTAAAAGATCCCACGGCCACTATTTCCCTCATCCACCATGTTGGTGACTTCTTCAAAAAATACAAGCACAGTTCTCCCCGGTGTCCTGGGGCCAATATTTATCCCTCAACTAACATCACTAAAAAGACAGATTATCTGGTCATTATCACATTGCTGTTTGTGGGAGCTTGCTGTGCGCAAATTGGCTGCTGCGTTTCCCACATTACAACAGTGACTACACTTCCAAAGTACTTCATCGGCTGCAAAGCTCTTTGGAATGTCCTGGGGTTGTGAAAGGCGCTATATAAATGCAAGTCTCTCTCTCTCTCTTTCTTTCTATCGTGGTGTATTATGCATGTCAGACAGCGGTTGATGAATGTGGGAGTCTCACGCGGGTGATTGTGATCCCCCAACCCGAACAACACCATCTCCCGCACGTAGGGACTGCACCAGTGATTCACAGAATAGCCCCCATAATTCATGGTGAAGGTTTTAATAGAGGGCTTTTATTGATGCTATGGATTCGAGGATAGCTCTACCTTCTTTGCTTCCTGCTGCCTCTTCAACATCTGGTGATAGAAAGCAAGAAGTGTAAAAAAAAAATCCAAGGTTTGGCTGCAAACTCCCAGAGCTTCCAACTTCTGTCAGAAAGGATGCACGAGATATTAGTTTAAAAGCTTTAATGAAGGCCCATGTAAGAATTGTAAGAGGGATTTTCCTGAGATTTGCGATGCTCTGGAATCTTGTATAAAGCTAAAATGTCCCAGGCACTGAGCTCATGAGAGCAAAAAATGCAGCCTGTTCCTTTCTGCTGACTCCATGGCCCTCCAAAGCAACTTGAAGAACCTCCTTAAAATCCATTGAGATCAACAACAACAACAACCTGCGTTTATATAGCACCTTTAACATAGAATTATAAAATTCTGACAGGACTGGACAGACTAGATGCTGGAAGGATGTTCCCGATGGCGGGGGAGTCCAGAACCAGTGGTCACAGTCTAAGGATAAGGGGTAAGCCATTTAGGACTGAGATGAGGAGGAATTTCTTCACCCAGAGAGTGGTGAACCTGTGGAATTCTCTACCACAGAAGGCAGTTGAGGCCAATTCATTAAATATATTCAAGAAGGAGTTAGATATATTTCTTAAGGCTAAAGGGATCAAGGGATATGGGGAGAAAACAGGGACAGGGCACTGAATTTGGATGATCAGCTATGATCTCATTAAATGGCGGAGCAGGCTTGAGGGGCCGAATGGCCTACTCCTGCTCCTATCTTCTATGTTTCTATGCTTCAATGTAGTCCAGCGAATCATGGAAAACGAGCTTCTCTCCATCCACCAGGATATCAACAACGTCCCTCACCACCTCTCGAAGTCACGCACGCCCTTTTGTACCCACGCGCGTAACCTTCGACAAGGCGACTTCAACCCTGCTGATGCTTGGAAAGCCGAATGGAGTTCACAAGAGGTCACACTCACAAACAAACACCTTGTGAAAGACCTGACATGGAAGATCCCAGGCTTCGATATTCCCCTAAACCCCATCCGCACAAACCGCGGCAGATGCGGATACTTGATACACACACGGAGTATTAAAAACTCTCCAGTGTGTGACTGCGGTCACCCAGAACAGACCAGGGAACATAGAATGACTCAACGGCCCCATTAACAAATATGAAGGGGGCATCCCATCGACCCCGCTCCGCTACTCCTGACGCAATTATCTGGCTTAACCACCGAAACGTAAAATGATAGTTGTTGCTCCACATCTACATCAGCCATACGAAGTGACGTAGAAAAATCATCCCAAAGGAGCTTCAGACAAAGATTGGTCTCCTTAACTGAGGAAGGATATACTTGCCTTGGAGGCTGTGCAACGAAGGTTCACTAGATTGATTCGTGGGATGAGAGGGTTGTCCTATGATGAGAGATTGAGTAGATTGGGCCTATACTCTCTGGAGTTTAGAAGAATGAGAGGTGACCAGAACCGCACGCAGTATTCTAGCTGCGGCCTAACTCGGAGTACAAATACACAAATCACTAAAAGTTGCGACACAGGTTAGCAAGGCCATAAAAAAAGCAAACCAAGCACTAGGGTTTATTTCTAGAGGTATAGAATTGAAAAGTAGGGAAGTTATGCTAAACCTGTATCGAACCTTGGTTAGACCACACTTGGAGTACTGCGTACAGTTCGGGTCGCCATATTATAAAAAGGATATAGAGGCACTGGAGAGGGTGCAGAGAAGATTTACAAGGACGATACCAGAAATGCAAGGGTATACATATCAGGAAAGGATGAACAGGCTGGGTCTCTTTTCTCTTCAAAAAAGAAGGCTGAGGGGTGACCTAATAGAGGTCTTTAAAATTATGAAACATTTTGATAGAGTGGATACAGAGAGAATGTTTCCACTTGTGGGGAAGAGCATAACTAGGGGCCATCAATATGAGATAATCACCAAGAAATCCAATAGGGAATTCAGAAGAAACTTCTTTACCCAGAGAGTGGTGAGAATGTGGAACTCGCCACCACAGGGAGTGGTTGAGGCGAATAGTATAGATGCATTTAAGGGGAGGCTAGACAAGCACATGAGGGAGAAGGGAATAGAGGGTTAGGCTGATAGATTTAGATGAGGAAAGATGGGAAGAGGCTCGAGTGGAGCATAAACACCAGCATGGACTGGTTGGGCCGAATGGCCTGTTTCTGTGCCGTATATCCTGTGTAATCCTATGAAATATATAAGATTGTGAGGGGGGTTGACAGGGTAGGTGCTGAGAGGCTGTTTCCCCCTGGCTAAAGAGTCTAGAACTAGGGGTCATAGTCTCAGGATAAGGGGTCGGCCATTTAAGACTGAAATGAGGAATTTCTTCACTCAGAGGGTGGTGAATCTTTGGAATTCTCTGCCCCAGAGGGCTGTGGATGCTGAGTCATTGAGTATATTCAAGGCTGAGATCGATAGATTTTTGGACTCTCGGGGAATCAAAGGATATGGGGATCGGGCGGGAAAGTGGAGTTGAGGTCGAAGATCAGCAATGATCTTATTGAATGGCTCGAGAGGCCGTGTGGCCGACTCCGGCTCTTAGTGCTTACATTCTTTGCCCTGTCTTATACCAGAAGCTAACATTTTCAGCTCTCTTAAACAAACAAAACCCCACCGATCCAGAGAAATCACAAAGAACGCTCTGTCTTGACTGGTAGGTAAGGTTCACCCTGCAGGCGAATCTCAAGTGGCCGTCCCAGACAGGTGACCTCTACATCCAGTGTAAAAGGTGAAATTAGTCATTTTATGACCAGTTCCACAACACGTTTTACTCGCAGGAAACGACTGCTGCGAATGTTTATCTTGGCATTAACGGTGACTATTGGAAGGGCGTTAAATAACCATTAGCCCCTTTGTTGCTGCGCTCATGACTATGTTATGCACAGGGGATAGTTTTATAAAGGGTGTAAGTCCCATTTACATCAAAGGGAAGCAGTGGGGTTCAATGAATGATTATGCTTACAAGCTACGGGAGGCAGTAGCTGGGCAGGTACATTTGGGTCTCTTTTTTTTTTCAGAGTCACTGCTACCGCCATCTTCAAAAAACCACTAACAGCAGCTAGCCGTGCAAACAGCCCCCAACACAAATAGATATGAAGAAAGAATAAATGGATGAAGAAAAGCCTATTCACCCATTGAAGCACAGAATATGTGCAATCTTCTCTATCATCTAACCAGGCCACTTAATCCCCTGTACACGTTGACTAACGACTTGTAATATTGCCATTAAGATGAAGATCTGTAAAATCACAAAACCCAGAGGCAAAACTAGCAAATCCCCAGGATTTCAGTCTAACATTACAGAAAAAAAGAAAGACTTAGAAGCATACAAGATAGGAGCAGGAGTAGGCCATTCGGCCCCTCGAGCCTGCTCCGCCATTCAATGAGATCATGGCTGATCATCCAAATTCAGTACCCTGTCCCTGCCTTCTCCCCATATCCCTTGATCCCTTTAGCCTCAAGAAATATATCCAACTCTTTCTTGAATATATTTAATGAACTGGCCTCCACCGCCCTCTGTGGCAGAGAATTCCACAGGTTCACCACTCTCTGGGTGAAGAAATTCCTCCTCATCTCAGTCCTAAATGGCTTGCATTTCTACAGCATCTTTCACAACCACCGGACGTCCCAAAGCACTTTACAGCAAATGAGGTACTTTTTGAAGTGTAGTCACTGTTGTAATGTAGGAAAAGCAGCAGCCAATTTGCGGACAGCAAGCTCCCACAAACAGCAATGTGATAATGACCCAGATAATGTGTTTATTTTTGTTATGTTGGTTGAGGGATAAATATTGGGCAGGACACCGGGGGAGAACTCCCCTGCTCTTCTTCGAAATAGTAGCCGTGGGATCTTTTACATCCACCTGAGAGAGCAGACGGGGCCTCGGTTTAACGTCTCATCCGAAAGACGGCACCTCTGACAGTGCAGCACTCCCTCAGCGCTGCACTGCCAGTGTCAGCCCAGCTTTATGTGCTCAAGTCCCTGGAGTGAGACTTGAACAGTATAAGCCACAGTTTTGAGTTCTAGTCCGTTACAATCCACAGATCATAGGAACAGGACGAGAGACATTCTGCCCTCTCGAGATTGCTCCGCGATTCAATGACATCACTCACTCCAATGATCTATTAGCAGCCCCTGCTGAATTCAGCCCTTGGGAGCTGCCGACTTCAAAGTCATAAGGCAGTAAAATGCTACAATTGCATGTCTTATGGAGAAGAGATTCAGCCAGGCTTCTCGCTCCTGATCACTATTCAGCAAATCGTACAAGCAGTGTGCATGTGGACGTCAGGTGAGGTCACGATTGGGTGTGACTCCCATGATCAAAAACCTGACTGCACACCATTGAGCCTCATGGTTATTTGGATGAGGTATCAGAGGGCAACTTTAAAAAAAATTCATTCCTGGGATGTGGGCGTCGCTGCAAGGCCAGCATTTATTGCCTATCCCTAGTTGCCCCTTGAGAAAGTGGTGGTGAGCCGCCTTCTTGAACCGCTGCAGTCCGTGTGGTGAAGGTGCTCCCACAGTGCTGTGAGGGAGGGAGTTCCGGGATTTTGACCCAGCGACGATGAAGGACCGGCCCAGATATATTTCCAAGTCGGGATGGTGTGTGTGACTTGGAAGGGGAACTTGGAGGCGGTGGTGTTCCCATGCACCTGCTGCCCTTGTCCTTCTAGGTGGTAGAGGTCGCGGGTTTGGGAGGTGCTGTCGAAGAAGCAGGGACACAGCGGCCACGGTGTGTCAGTGGTGGAGCCAGTGAATGTTTAAGGAGCTGGGTTGGGGATCTGTACCTCAACTCCATTTTCCTGCCTTAGCTCCATATCCCGTGATACCCCTGACCTAACAAAAACCTGTCGATCTCATAGAAACATAGAAACATAGAAGACAGGAGCAGCAGTAGGCCATTCGGCCCCTCGAGCCTGCTCCGCCATTCAATGAGATCATGGCTGATCATCCAAATTCAGTACCTGGTCCCTGCCTTCTCCCCATATCCCTTGATCCCTTTAGCCTTAAGAAATATATCCAACTCCTTCTTGAATATATTTAATGAATTGGCCTCAACTGCCTTCTGTGGTAGAGAATTCCACAGGTTCACCACTCTCTGGGTGAAGAAATTCCTCCTCATCTCTGTCCTAAATGGCTTACCCCTTATCCTTAGACTGTGACCCCTGGTTCTGGACTCCCCGACCATCGGGAACATCCTTCCTGCATCTAGTCTGTCTAGTCCTGTTAGAATTTTATAAGTTTCAATGAGATCCCCTCTCATTCTTCTAAACTCCAGTGAGTACAAGCCCAATCGACCCAATCTCTCCTCATACGTCATTCCTGCCATCCCAGGTATCAGTCTGGTGAATCTTCACTGCACTCCCTCCATGGCAAGAACATCCTTCCTCAGATAAGGTGACCAAAACTGCACACAATACTCAAGGTGTGGTCTCACCAAGGCCCTGTACAACTGCAGCAAGACATCCTTGTTCCTGTACTCGAACCCTCTCGCTACGAAGGCCAACATACCATTTGCCTTCTTAACCGCCTGCATGCTTACCTTCAGCGACTGGTGCACAAGGACACCCAGGTCTCGGTGCACTTCCCCTTCTCCCAATCTATTGCCATTCAGATAATAGTCTGCCTTCCTGTTTTTGACACCAAAGTGGATAACCTCGCATTTGTCCACGTTATATTGCATCTGCCATGTTTCTGCCCAGCCTTGAAAACGTCAACTGACCCCCCAGCGTCCACAGCCTTTTGGGGGGAGGAGAATTCCAGATTTCTACTACCCTTTGTGTGGAAAAAAAGTGCTTCCTGGTTCCCCTCCTAAATGGCCGAGCTCTAATTTAGGAGTGTCAAGTTCCACAGGAATACGCCAAATACAATGAATGAAGGAGAAATTTGCCTCTGGTGTTCACGGCCCTTGGAGAGTGTTCCTACACACACCCAAGCTGCCAGTCACAGGAGAATGCCTGTGGCAGACAAACAATGGCACCAGCCAACAAACACTCTGTGGTTGGAACTTGCTCACCACTGAAACACTTCAATTTTAATAATTTTAAGATCAAGGAAGTGAGGAATGTCAATGGTGAGCAACGGAACATTTTTTTTCCTCCCTATATTTTGCACCTGGCACTTCCAAGCCAAGTATAACATGGGTTAGATGCAGTGCAAAGCTGCCTTTATACCAGGTGAGTCCCATCCTTGCTCCACTTGACCCTGACACAGAAGGACTTGCCTTTATATAGCAACTTTCACCACCTCAGGACATCCCAAGCAGCTTTACTGCCAATGAAGTGCTTCTTGAAGTGAAGTCACTGTTGTAATGTAGGGTAACGCGGAAGCCAATTTGTGCACAGCAAGCTCTAACAAATAAGGAGAATGGCCATATCATTTGTTTTTGTGATGTTGATTGAGGGATAAATATCGACCAGGACACCGGGGAGAACTCGCCCGCTCTTCTTCAACTAGTGCTGCGAGATCTTTTATGTTCAGCTGAGAGAGCTGATGGGGCCTCGGTTTAATGTCTCACCTGAAAGACGGCCCCTCCGACAGTGCGGCGCTCCCTCAGTACTGCCCCTCCCAGAGTGCAGCGCTCCCTCAGTACTGCCCCTCCGACAGTGCAGCGCTCCCTCAGTACTGCCCCCCGACAGTGTGGCGTTCCCTCAGTACTGCCCCTCTGAGAGTGCAACGCTCCCTCAGTACTGCTCCTCCGACAGTGCAGTGCTCCCTCAGTACTGCCCCTCCGACAGTGCAGCATTCCCTCAGTACTGCCCCTCCGACAGTGCAGCGCTCCCTCAGTACTGCCCCTCCGACAGTGCAGCGCTCCCTCAGTACTGCCGCTCCGACAGTGCAGCGCTCCCTCAGTACTGCCCCTCCGACAGTGCAGCGCTCCCTCAGTACTGCCCTCCGACAGTGCGGCGCTCCCTCAGTACTGCCCCTCCGAGTGTGCAGTGCTCCCTCAGTACGCCCCTCTGACAGTGCAGCGCTCCCTCAGTACTGCCCCTCCGACAGTGCAACGCTCTCTCAGTACTGCCCCTCTGACAGTGCAGCGGTCCCTCAGTACTGCCCCTCCGAGAGGGCAGCGCTCCCTCAGTACTGCCCCTCTGACAGTGCAGCGCTCCCTCAGTGCTGCCCCTCCGACAGTGCAGCGCTCCCTCAGTACTGCCCCTCCGACAGTGCGGCACTCCCTCAGTACTGCTCCTCTGACACTGCAGCGCTCCCTCAGTATTGCCCCTCCGACAGTGCAGCGCTCCCTCAGTATTGCCCCTCTGACAGTGCGCCGCTCCCTCAGTACTGCCCCTCCGACAGTGCGGCACTCCCTCAGTACTGCCCCTCCGGCAGTGCGGCGCTCCCTCAGCACTGCACTGGGAGTGTCAGCCTAGATTTCCGTGCTCCAAACTCTGGAGTGGGACTTTGACCCCATGACCTTCTGACTCAGAGGCGCGAGTGCTGCCCACTGAGCCATGGCTGACATCAAGGCTCTCCCTGCAGTTGGCTGAAAACCGAAGGCAAACATACCAGATGTGGTAAGGCCCCACCGCTCCCCCGGGAAGACCTGGTTGAACAAGATGGTGCCGGCATTAGCGAATCTTGGGGGTAAATTTTCTTTGTGGATTCCCCGGTTCCACCGACATAACTCCAGCAGAAGCCCCATTTATTGGCTGCCCCGTGTCCTAACTCACACCAAGTCCCGTTCGCCCATCACTCCTGTGCTCGCTGACCTACATTGGCTCCCGGTTAAGCAACGCCTTGATTTCAAAATTCTCATCCTTGTTTTCAAATCCCTCCATGGCCTCACCCCTTCCTATCTCTGTAATCTCCTTCAGCCCCACAACTCACCCCCCCCCCCCCGAGGTCTCCGCGCTCCTCCAACTCTGGCCTCTTGCGCATCCCTGATTTAAATCGCTCCACCATAGGCAGCCGTGCCTTCAGCTGCCGAGGTCCTAAGCTCTGGAATTTCCTCCCTAAACCTCTCCGCCTCTCTCTCCTCCTTTAAGATGCTCCTTAAAACCGACCTCTTTGACCAAGCTTTTGGTCAGCTGCCCCTAATTTCTCCTTACGTGAATCGGTGTCAAATGTTTTTTTGTCTTTTAACACTCCTGTGACGCGCCTTGGGACATTTTACTACGTTAAAGGCGCTATATAAATAAAAGTTGTTGTTGTAAACATAGTGTTTGGGTCGAAGAGCAGGAGAAGCCACGAAGAATTTTGCTCCCCTCGTACCGCCCCACCCCGCCCCCCCCCCGGTTCACCTATGGTCGTCTGAAACCCGTGTGTAGGGGAACATTTGGGGCTAACACAGGTGTTGCATAGTTAAAGGTCCCTCTGTAAGGCCCCAGTAACAATTAACGTCAACAACAACAACAAAAGGTTGTAACGTAGTAAAATGCTCCAAGGCACATCACAGGAGCGATTATCAGACAAAATTTGGCACTGAGCCATACAAGGGGACATTAATCCGGGACAAATTTAATTGGCATGTGGAAAAGTATGGGCTAATAAATGAAAGTCAGCACGGATTTGTTAAAGGCAAATCGTGTTTGACTAACCTGATTGAGTTCTTTGATGAAGTAACAGAGAGAGTTGATGAGTGTAATGTGGTTGATGTGATATAGATGAGCTTTCAAAAGATGAGCTTTGACAAAAACCACATAATAGACTTGTTAGCAAAATTAAAGCCCAAAAGGAGTGACTGTATGCTTCTTCTTCTTATTAGGCAGTCCCTCGGAACCGAGGATGACTTGCTTCCACACTAAAAATGAGTTCGCAGGTGGCTGACGAGTCCAATGCGGGACCTACAGTCTCTGTCACAGGTGGGGCAGAGGGTGGTTGAAGGGGCGGGTGGATGGTGTGCTTGGGTTGACGTGCGTTCCTTGCGCTGTTTGCGCTTTACTTCCGCTTGCTCCCAGCGAAGGCACCTTCCCGGATGCTTCTCCTCCACTTTGTGCGGTCTTGGGCCAGGGATTCCCAGGTGTCAGTGGGGATGTTGCACTTTTTCAAGGAGGCTTTGAGGGTGTCCTTGAAGCGTTTCCTCTGCCCACCTGGGGCTCTTTTGCCGCTCCGAGTAGAGCGTTTGTTTTGGGGGTCTCGTATCGGGCATGCGGACAATGTGACCTGTCCATCGGAGCTGATCGAGCGTGGTCAAAGCTTCGATGCTGGGGATGTTGGCCTGAGCGAGAACACTGACGTTGGTGCGCCTATCCTGCCAATGGATTTGCAGGATCTTGCGGAGGCAGTGTTGGTGGTACCTCTCCAATGGCTGCATGGATAGGAAATTGGCTCCAGGACAGAAAGCGGAGAGTAGTGGTGAACGATTGTTTTTCAGACTGGAGGGAGCTATTCAGTGGTGTTCCCCAGGGGTGGCTATTAGGACCACTGCTCTTTGTGATATATATTAATGACCTTGATTTGGGTACATAAAATTTGACACCGAGTCGCATAAGGAGATATTCGGACAAGTCACCAAAAGTTTGGTCAAACATGTAGGTATAAAGGATCATCTTAAAGGAGGAGAGAGAGGCAGAGAGGTTTAGGGAGAGAATTCCAGAGCTTAGGGTCCCAGGCAGCTGAAGGCACGGCCACCAATGGTGGAGCGATTAAAATTGGGGATGCGCAAGAGGCCAGAATTGGAGGAATGCAGAGATCTCGGAGGGTTGTAGGGGCTGGAGGAGGTTACAGAGATAGGGAGGGGATAAGGCTCTGGAGGGATTTGAACACAAGGATGAGAATTTTAAAACCGATGTGTTGCCGGACCGGGAGCCAACGTAGTTCAGCGAGCACTGAGGTGATCTAAAAACATAAAAAAACACCCAAGGACATGTCCTACTGCACCAATGTGACGTTTGAATGGGAACCTGCTGTCAAAAGGCACAGACTGGACTTTCCCGATGTTGGGTCTGCCAGCGCTGAGCAGACCCGACAGGCAGCAGTGGGGGAAGTGATTAAAATCATGAGCGTCTTGTTTACAACCACTTATCAATGGTTTTTTTTCCAAGCTTTTGGATTTGAGAGGCCGCCCACCGGTTTCCTGCTGTGCCTAGACCTCGTCTGTGAAGCTGAGGCGGGAGGTCAGTGGTCATTGAATCAGCTGATGAGTTGACAGCTTCAAATCTCAAGTCAAAGCTCCCAGCTGATTGAGAAATGTTCCCTTAACCACTAGCCTCTCTAAACTGCATTTTCACTACAGATTCAGGATGCTGCAAATCTTTACGCAAGTCTCCATCCAGTCTGACTTCATTACCTCTCCCATCATTGACAAATCACTTCTGTCATCTCTACTTCACCTGCCATCTATTCCATTAGCATGGGCGTACTTTATACTCTCTCACCTTGGCCCTCAGAATCCCACCACGATCAGCCCCAACACCAGCAGCACCAGGCACCCCAGCAGCACCAACAACAACACCAACCTTCTCCGCAATCACCTGATGCGGCACAGGACACAGGGCATCAGCACCCGACCACATTGCTGCCTGGGAGGCCAGGGATGGCCTCACCATGGCCAAATTTACTTCACTTGATGCTGTACACCCTGGCTGCCACATGATGCGCCAGGTTGGCACCACACCAGCACCAACACTATAAAGTTGGGGTTGGGGTGGGGGGTTGGGGTGGGGGAGGGGGTTGGGGTGGGGGGTTGTGGGGGAGGGGGAGGGGGTTGGGGTGGGGGGTGGGGTTGGGTTGTGGGTTGGGAGTTGGGGTGGGGGTGGGGGTTAGGCTGGGGGTGGGGGTTGGGTTGGGGTTGGGGATGGGGGTTGGGGGGTTGGGGTTGGGGGTTGGGTTGGGTTAGGGTGGGCTTGAGGGTTTGGGTGGGGTTGAGAGTTGGGGGTTGGGGTTGGGGTGTGGGGGTGGTGGGGGGGTTGGGGTGTGGGGGTAGTGGGAGGGTTGGGGTTGGGGTTGGGGGTGGGGGTTGAGGGTTGGGGTGGGGGTTGAGGGTTGGGGGTGGGGGTTGAGGGGTGGGGGTGGTGGGGGGTTGGGGGTGGGGGTTGAGGGTTGGGGTTGGGGGGTGGGGGTGGTGGGGGGTTGGGGTTGGGGGTGGGGGTTGAGGGTTGGGGTTGGGGGGTGGGGGTGGTGGGGGGTTGGGGGTGAGGGCTGAGGGTTGGGGTTGGGGTTGAGGTTGGGGGTTGAGGTTGGGGGTTGGGGTTGAGGTTGGGTGTTGGGAGTTGGGGTTGGGGTTGAGGGTTGGGGTTGGGGGTTGAGTTGGGGTTGGGGGTTGGGGTGGGGGTTGGGGTTGAGGTTGGGGGTTGGGTGTTGGGGTGGGGGTTGGGGGTTGGGGTTGAGGGTTGGGGTTGGGGGTTGGGTTGAGGCTGGGGGTTGGGTGTTGGGGTGGGGGTTGGTGTTGAGGTTGGGAGTTGGGGTTGGGGTTGAGGGTTGGGGTTGGGGGTTGGGTTGGGGTTGAGGGTTGGGTTGGGGATTAGGGGTTGGGGTTTGGGGTTGGGGTTGGGTTGGGGGTTGGGTGTTGGGGTGGGGGTTGGGGGTTGGGGTTGAGGGTTGGGGTTGGGGGTTGGGTTGAGGTTGGGGGTTGGGTGTTGGGGTGGGGGTTGGGGGTTGAGGTTGGGAGTTGGGGTTGGGGTTGAGGGTTGGGGTTGGGGGTTGGGTTGGGGTTGAGGGTTGGGTTGGGGATTAGGGTTTGGGGTTTGGGGTTGGGGTTGGGTTGGGGTTTGGGGTTGGGGTTGGGGGTTGGGGGTTAGGCTTGGGGTTGGGGGTGGGGGTGGTGGGGGGGTTGGGATTGGGGGTTAGGGTTGGGGTTGGGGGTTGGGTGTTGGGATGGGGGTTGGGGGTTGGGGTTGAGGGTTGGGGTTGGGGGTTGGGTTGAGGTTGGGGGTTGGGTGTTGGGGTTGAGGGTTGGGGTTGGGGGTTGGGTTGGGGTTGAGGGTTGGGTTGGGGATTAGGGGTTGGGGTTTGGGGTTGGGGTTTGGGTTGGGGTTGGGTGGGGGTTTGGGGTTGGGGGTTAGGCTTGGGGTTGGGGGTGGGGGTGGTGGGGGTGGTGGGGGGGTTGGGATTGGGGGTTAGGGTTGGGTTTGGGGGTTGGGGTTGGGGTGGGGTTGGGTTTGGGGGTTGGGTTGGGGATTGGGGTTAGGGGTTAGAGTTGGGGTTGGGGTTGGGGGTTGGGGTTGGTGTTGGTGTTGGGGGTTGGGGGTTGGGGGTGGGGGTTGGGTTGGGGGTTGGGGTCAGGGGTTGGGGGTTGGGTTTGGGGTCAGGGTGGGCACTGCGTGGCGTGCGGATAGATTGCAAGTGGCGAGGTGCTTCGCTAGTACAGAAGGGTCTGAAAGGGGAAGGGCCCAAGGGGATGGAGGTGCAACCACACCGGAGTGTGGGAGGCTGCGGAGGCCTGTAACACGACACAGGCAATCTTTCACCGGGGCAACCTTCAAAACAAACCACTGCAAGCTGCTCCGAGCCGATGGAAGAAAAGCAAATGTCCGTGGAAATGCCTGATAGGCAGAGTCTGCGCATGGTTTCCCCCACCCCACAGCCCCCTCCCCCTGAACTCACAGATTCAGGTGTCACACATACATTGAGAATGAAGATTAACTGAAAGACGGCAGCACTCAGGGCTCTGTGAAGGTGGGTTTGGCTGGGGGAGGGTTTAGCAGGTAACGTGTATACCCAGGTATTCGATCAATTGTGCTTCAGTCCTCTTTTACGCCCAAAACTGAAAAGATGTCCCAAAGCACTTTACAGCCAATGGAGTAATTTTTAAAGTGTAGTCACTGTTGTAATGTGGGAAACGCGGCAGCCAATTTGCGCACAGCAAGCTCCCACAAACAGCAATGTGATAATGACCAGCTAACCTGTTTTTTTAGTGATGTTGATTGAGGGATAAATATTGGGCAGGACACCGGGGAGGACTCCCCTGCTCTTCTTCAAAATTGTGGCCGTGGGATCTTTTACATCCACCCGAGAGAGGCAGATGGGACCTCGGTTTAACGACTCATCCAAAAGCATTCGACGCCCCAATTTGAGAATTTTCTCCTAACCTCTCTCCTCATTCAATGGCATAGAACTTGGCTATTAAATTCAATGGAAATTAAAACGGGGAGGGATGTAACACGGGCGGCCGACTTGTCACCCGCCTTACACTCGGTGTTGACATATGGAACTCGGGTAATTCAGCTTCTGAAAGTTGTTCATGTTTAGTTCATCGATATAGGGAAAAAATGTGGTTGGTATCATTGGAGAGAGAGATACAGATTTCATTTAGCAACAGCCGATGTTCACAACTTACCAGCCATGGATATTTTCATAAGAGAATGTTTAGATTAGAAATGTTATGGTACGATAAGAAAGTCTAGCGTCTAGAAGGTTTATGCTTACCACAGCATGGCCACAGTGTTTTTACGTGCTTCTAACATTGTTGATGTATGTTGAAGAAAATGCGGACTTGTGTCTCTGGACTATGCAGTAGCCAGAGACTACCATGTTAGACAATGCCAGCTCCAATTTGATAAGAAAACAGTGTATAAATATATAAGCTTTTTCCTTTGTTCAAGGAGCACGAAAAGACCCATGCCTAGGTTCGCGTGATCTATCTGTGACTATACTCCGCTTGTAATTTGCTTTCTATGCTGAAGTTAAAGGATAAAATGATTATAACCAGAAGACTGAACTCGTTGCTACTTGAATGAACAGAACACTGTTTTAAAACAACACTCGGGCACAAAGTCAAGATCTACCCTGCCCCTGTGTGAGGATAACAGTGGAAGGGTAGAGTGGGGTCAGTTGTGACGTTCACCGTGGCTGATTAGTCGCTTGAGGGAGGTACCAGTGGTTCTGCCGGGTCAGCCATGCCCCAACAAGAGTCAGTGCCTTCAGGAAGTTAGGGGAGAAAAGAAAGACTTGCATTTCTATAGCGCCTTTCACAACCTCAGGACGTCCCAAAGCGCTTTACAGCCAATGAAGTACTTTTGAAGTGTAGTCACTGTTGTAATGTAATTGGGGCATTTATTTGACTGTTTAGTCGAGTAAATAGCCCGGGTTTGTCCCACTTTTTCTCAATGTGCCCATATATTGTCAGCTGTGGCTCAGTGGGTCACACCCTCGCCTCTGAGTCAGAAGGTTGTGGGTTTAAGTCCCACTTCAGAGACTTGAGCACATAAATCTAGGCTGACACTCCAGTGCAGTGCTGAGGGAGTGCTGCACTGTCGGAGGTGCCGTCTTTCAGATGAGACGTTAAACCGAGGCCCTGTCTGCCCTCTCGGGTGGACTTAAAAGATCTCACGGCCACTATTTTGAAGAAGAGCGGGGGAGTTCTCCCCGGTGTCCTGGGCCAATATTTATTCCTCTACCAACATAACAAAAACAGATCATCTGGTCATTATCACATTGCTGTTTGTGGGAGCTTGCTGTGCACAAATTGGCTGCTGCGTTTCCCACATTACAACAGTGATTACACTTCAAAAAGTACTTCATTGGCTGTAAAGCGCTTTGAGACGTTCGGTGGTCGTGAAAGGCGCTATAGAAATGCAAGTCTTTCTTTCTTTTAGATTTGCTGCTAGTTCTTTTTAAAATTTCCTGTTAATAAAAAAACTCCCATCTGTGTTATGGCCAATGTGTGCGAGCCAACCAAACACACATGCAAAACAGATCGGCATTTTCTTGCAAACATCTGCGATTGCAATCTTCTGTGTGCTTTTAATCCTACTTACCCTAAACAGAACTGGTCAGAGATTGATGAAGACATCTAGCAGTTTTTTAATCAGTTGTGCTTGCTGCATAAGCTAAACATCGTCAGCGCATTTGACCCTGTCACTCCAAACTAGGCTCTGCCCTTACATGCACGATACCTGCTAATTTAAAAAAAAATTCTTGGGATGTGGGCGTCGCTGGAAAGCCCAACATTTATTGCCCATCCCTAGTTGCACTTGAGAAGGTGGTGGTGAGCCGCCTTCTTGAACCGCTGCAGTCCGTGTGGTGAAGGTGCTCCCACAGTGCTGTTAGGGAGGGAGTTCCAGGATTTTGACCCAGCGACGATGAAGTAACGGCCGATATATTTCCAAGTCAGGATGGTGTGTGACTTGGAGGGGAACTTGGAGGTGGTGATGTTCCCATGCGTCTGCTGCCCTTGTCCTTCTAGGCGGAAGAGGTTTGGGAGGTGCTGCCGAAGAAGCCTTGGTGAGTTGCTGCAATGCATCTTGTAGATGGTACACACTGCAGCCACGGTACGCCGGTGGTGGAGGGAGTGAATGTTTAAGGTGGTGGATGGGGTGCCAATCAAGCGGGGCTGCTTTGTCCTGGATGGTGTCGAACTTCTCGAGTGAAGTGACGATTTCTAGTGGTTGAGCAGCAGCCTGGAGGTAATATTAACCTAACCCCACGCAATGGGAACTGACAGGATCGGGTCGGTTGCTGGTTGTACACTCACCCTGCCCTTTGATTTTAATTTCCAGTAGTATCAAGTATAAGCGGACAGGTTGTAAAATAGCCAGCCGATACGATTCTGTCAGTTTGTCACTGGGCAGCGTTAGGTTAAAATTACCCCCCACTCCGCCCTCCCCCCCCCCACCCCGCTACTGTAGTCATCTCGCTAAATTAACAAGATCTCTGTCATGCTCTTCTAGTCTTTGAACAGTGGAAGTATAAACATTCTGTCAGATCAGTCGACTTTGGCTATACAGTGACAAATCATTCATTGTAAGTGAACAGCAGTGGGAAATCACTAGAGCAGATTTCAGCCATTTGCCAAATCGTTAACTTACCCCCTCCACCGATAGTGACAAAAATAAAAGCACGTGACCGTTCTCTACCTGTGAAAAACTCTGATCTTGGGCCAGCACCTGTAACGTCACCACCACGCAGCCTCCAACCAATCGCTCGACTGGTGCAGATGAGGTGAAGAGCACGCTGCCCAAGATACACTTTGAAGTTCAGCTGAAGATGTAGGAGATCACAAGGCATCTCCCACAGTGGAACAAAGTTCCCCCAATTACAGGAACAATCATGAAATGATACAGCACAGAAGGAGGCCATTCGGCCCATCTTGCCTGTGCCTACTCTTTGAAAGAGCTCTCCAATTAGTCCCACTCCCCCTCCTGCTCTTTCCCCAGAGCCCTGTAAATGTTTTCCTTTCCAAGTATTTATCCAATTCCCTTTTGGAAAGTTACTATTGAATCTGCTTCCACCGCCCTTTCAAGCAGCGCATTCCAGATCACAACAACTCGCTGCGCAAAAAAAATACTACTCTTCTCCAATGTTTCCTCCAATTATATTTTGGGTGCGTGATCCCTTTAACTGGCCGTGCTGCCCCATTCAAATTTTCACGCACGTTGCATTGAAAGGCCGGTGAGCAGCCTGCGCGGGACCTCCAGACCACTGCACGTGGCCGCACAGCATAACGGAAACTTGTTCTTTTGCCAATGATCTTAAATCTGTGCTCTCCAGTTAACGACCCTCCTGCCAGTGGACGCAGTAGATAGTGGATTTATGTTGTGCCTTCGCCCTCGCTGCCCCGTGCTCCCCTGTTTGCCCGGTGATTCTTGGCTCTGGCCGTAACATGTTGCATGGTAAATCCCAACGTTGCATCACGGACCACTGGAAATGACTTCAAGTTTGATTCACGGCGTTTCCCAATCAAGGAAATCTGCCGCCATTTATAGGCTTTGCCTGCGGCAGAATGCCTTTTAAAATGATGAACGGTTTTATAAGTTGTAAAGAATAGCTCAGGCTGGTGTGTGCTTCAGAGCAGAAACAAATCCTGGCAGGAGTTCAGTATCATTCTTGTGGTTTCTGATGCAATCTGAACCCTTCAATATGTTCCTGTGTTGCCAAATGGCCCAATGATAATCTGTGAGCCGCACTCTCCCGTCTATATGTTATTCTATATGTAATGCCCTTCAGACCATGGGACATCCTATATATAAAGACCTTCAGTCTATGGGACATCCTATATATAATGACCTTCAGTCTACGGGACATCCTATATATAATGAGCTTCAGTCTATGGGACATCCTATATATAATGACCTTCCATCTACGGGACATCCTATATATAATGACCTTCAGTCTACGGGACATCCTATATATAATGACCAGTCTACGGGACAACCTATATATAATGACCTTCGGTCTATGGGACATCCTATAAATAATGACCTTCCATCTACGGGACATCCTATATATAATGACCTTCAGTCTATGGGACATCCTATATATAATGACCTTCCATCTACGGGACATCCTATATATAATGACCTTCAGTCTACGGGACATCCTATATATAATGACCTTCAGTCTACGGGACAACCTATATATAATGACCTTCAGTCTATGGGACACCCTATATATAATGACCTTCAGTCTACGGGACAACCTATATATAATGACCTTCGGTCTATGGGACATCCGATATATATAATGACCTTCAGTCTATGGGACATCCTATATATAATGACCTTCAGTCTATGGAACATCCTATATATAATGACCTTCAGTCTACGGGACAACCTATATATAATGACCTTCGGTCTATGGGACACCCTATATATAATGACCTTCAGTCTACGGGACAACCTATATATAATGACCTTCGGTCTATGGGACATCCGATATATATAATGACCTTCAGTCTATGGGACATCCTATATATAATGACCTTCAGTCTATGGAACATCCTATATATAATGACCTTCAGTCTACGGGACAACCTATATATAATGACCTTCGGTCTATGGGACATCCGATATATATAATGACTTTCAGTCTATGGGACATCCTATATATAATGACCTTCAGTCTATGGAACATCCTATATATAATGACCTTCAGTCTACGGGACAACCTATATATAATGACCTTCGGTCTATGGGACATCCTATATATAATGACCTTCAGTCTATGGGACATCCTATATATAATGACCTTCAGTCTATGGGACATCCTATATATAATGACCTTCAGTCTATGGGACATCCTATATATAATGACCTTCAGTGTATGGGACAACCTATATGTAATGACCTTCCATCTATGGGACATCCTACTGTATATATAATGACCTTCAGTCTATGGGACATCCTATATATAATGACCTTCGGTCTATGGGACATCCTATATATAATGACCTTCAGTCTATGGGACATCCTATATATAATGACCTTCAGTGTGTGGGACAACCTATATGTAATGACCTTCCGTCTATGGGACATCCTACTGTATATATAATGACCTTCAGTCTATGGGACATCCTATATATAATGTCCTTCAGTCTATGGGACACCCTATATATAATGACCTTCAGTCTATGGGACAACTTATATATAATGACCTTCAGTCTATGGGACATCCTATATATAATGACCTTCAGTCTATGGGACAACCTATATATAATGACCTTCAGCCCATGGGACATCCTATATATAACACTCTCTGGTCTATGTGTTATTCTGTATGTAATACCCTCCAATCCGTGGGACATCCCATATATAATGGCGCAGATTATGCGGTAGGAATAACAGTGAGGCTATCAGCACTCACAATTATGAAAAAAAGACTTGCATTTCTATAGCGCCTTTCACAACCTCAGGACGTCCCAAGGGCTTTACAGCCAATGAAGTACTTTTTGAAATGTAGTCTCTGTTGTAATGTAGGAAACTCGGCAGCCAATTTGCACACAGCAAGCTCCCACAAACAGCAATGTGATAATGACCAGATAATTTTTAGTGATGTTGATTGAGGGATAAATATTGCCCCCATGACACCGGGGAGAACCCCCCTGCTCTTCTTCAAAATAGTGCAATGGGATCTTTTACTTTCACCTGAGAGAGCAGACGGGGCCTCAGTTTAACGTCTCATCTTAAAGGCGGCACCTCCGACAGTGCAGCACTCCCTCAGTACTGCACTAGAGTGTCAGCCTAGATTTTTGTGTTCAAGTCTCTGGAGTTATTAAGGAGTAAATTGGACAGCAACCTCCGGAGTCTGCCCATGCGCAGTTAAACATGGAAATCAGGAAGTTGTTGTCCGAGTTGCCCTGCTCCTCCACAAGCTTCGCTACACATGTACCTCGCCGAGAGACTCAGCATTCAAACACATGAAGAGCGTGAAGTTGCGGTACTTACCCACTAGTTACCCACTAAACACGCCAGGAAAAGTCAGGGCTGGTCCATTTCAGTGTAAGGCGTGAATGTTTAAGGTGGTGGATGGGCTGCTTTGTCCTGGATGGTGTCGAGCTTCTTGAGTGTTGTTGGAGTTGCACTCATCCAGGCACGTGGAGAGTATTCCATCACACTCCTGACTTGTGCCTTGTAGATGGTGGAAAGGCTTTGGGGAGTCAGGAGGTGATACACTTGCTGCAGAATACCCAGCCTCTGACCTGCTCTTGTAGCCACAGTATTTATGCGACTGATCCCATTAAGTTTCCGGTCAGTAGTGACCCCCAGGGTGTTGATGGTGGGGGATTCGGCGATGGTCAGCCTTGATCGCATTGAACAGCGGAGCAGGCTCAAGAGGCCGAATGGCCTAATCCTGCTCCTATCTTCTATGTTTCTATGTTTCTATGGTAATCCTGTTGAATGTCAAGGGGAGGAGGCTAGACTCAATTTTGTTGGAGATGGTCATTGCCTGGTACTTGTGTAGCGCGAATGTTACTTGCCACTTATCAGCCCAAGCCTGAATGTCGTCCAGGTCTTGCTGCATGTGGGCATGGACTGTTCATTATCTGAGGAGTTATGAATGGAACTGAACCCTGTGCAGTCATCAGCGAACATCCCCACTTCTGACCTTATGTTGGAGGGAAGGGCATTGATGGTTGGGCCTAGGACACTGCCCTGAGGAACTCCTGCAGCGATATACTGGGGCTGAGATGATTGGCCTCGAACAAACACAAACATCTTCCTTTGTGCTAGGTATGACTCCAACCACCTTCCATCACTTTGCTGATGATTGAGAGTAGGCGGTAATTGACCGGACTGGATCGGTCCTGCTTTTTGTGGACAGGACATACCTGGGCAATTTTCCACATTGTCCGGTAGATGCCAGTGTTGCAGCTGTACTCTCCAGTCTATGGGATGTTCTATAGATTACACTCTCCAGTCTATGGGATGTTCTATATATTACACTCTCCAGTCTATGGGATGTTCTGTATATTACACTCTCCAGTCTATGGGATGTTCTGTATATTACACTCTCCAGTCTATGGGATGTTCTATATATTACACTCTCCAGTCTATGGGATGTTCTGTATATTACACTCTCCAGTCTATGGGATGTTCTATATATTACACCCTCCAGTCTATGGAATGTTCTGTATATTACACTCTCCAGTCTATGGGATGTTCTGTATATTACACTCTCCAGTCTATGGGATGTTCTGCATATTACACTCTCCAGTCTATGGGATGTTCTGTATATTACACTCTCCAGTCTATGGGATGTTCTATATATTACACTCTCCAGTCTATGGGATGTTCTATATATTACACCCTCCAGTCTATGGGATGTTCTATATATTACACTCTCCAGTCTATGGGATGTTCTGTATTTTACACTCTCCAGTCTATGGATGTTCTATACTTAACAGTCTCCAGACTATGTGATGTTCTGTATATTACACTCTCCAGTCTATGGGATGTTCTATATATTACACTCTCCAGTCTATGGGATGTTCTGGATATTACACTCTCCAGTCTATGGGATGTTCTGTATATTACACTCTCCAGTCTATGGGATGTTCTGTATATTACACTCTCCAGTCTATGGGATGTTCTATATATTACACTCTCCAGTCTATGGGATGTTCTATATATTACACTCTCCAGTCTATGGGATGTTCTGTATATTACACTCTCCAGTCTATGGGATGTTCCATATATTACACTCTCCAGTCTATGGGATGTTCTATATATTACACTCTCCAGTCTATGGGATGTTCTGTATATTACACTCTACAGTCTATGGGATGTTCTATATATTACACTCTCCAGTCTATGGGATGTTCTATATATTACACTCTCCAGTCTATGGGATGTTCTATATATTACACTCTCCAGTCTATGGGATGTTCTATATATTATACTCTCCAGTCTATGGGATGTTCTGTATATTACACTCTCCAGTCTATGGGATGTTCTATATATTACACTTTCCAGTCTATGGGATGTCTATATATTACACTCTCCAGTCTATGGGATGTTCTGTATATTACACTCTCCAGTCTATGGGATGTTCTGTATATTACACTCTCCAGTCTATGGGATGTTCTATATATTACACTCTCCAGTCTATGGGATGTTCTGTATATTGCACTCTCCAGTCTATGGGATGTCTATATATTACACTCTCCAGTCTATGGGATGTTCTATATATTACACTCTCCAGTCTATGGGATGTTCTGTATATTACACTCTCCAGTCTATGGGATGTTCTATATATTACACTCTCCAGTCTATGGGATGTTCCATATATTACACTCTCCAGTCTATGGGTTGTCTATATATTACACTCTCCAGTCCATGGGATGTTCTATATATTACACTCTCCAGTCTATGGGATCTTCTATATATTGCACTCTCCAGTCTATGGGATGTTCGAGATATTACACTCTCCAGTCTATGGGATGTTCTATATATTACACTCTCCAGTCTATGGGATGTTCTATATATTACACTCTCCAGTCTATGGGATGTTCTGTATAATACACTCTCCAGTCTATGGGATGTTCTATATATTACACTCTCCAGTCTATGGGATGTTCTGTACAATACACTCTCCAGTCTATGGGATGTTCTGTATATTACACTCTCCAGTCTATGGGATGTTCTATATATTACACTCTCCAGTCTATGGGATGTTCTGTATAATACACTCTCCAGTCTATGGGATGTTCTGTATAATACACTCTCCAGTCTATGGGATGTTCTATATATTACACTCTCCAGTCTATGGGATGTTCTGTATAATACACTCTCCAGTCAATGGGATGTTCTGTATATTACACTCTCCAGTCTATGGGATGTTCTATATATTACACTCTCCAGTCTATGGGATGTTCTGTATAATACACTCTCCAGTCTATGGGATGTTCTGTATAATACACTCTCCAGTCTATGGGATGTTCTATATATTACACTCCCCAGTCTATGGGATGTTCTGTATAATACACTCTCCAGTCTATGGGATGTTCTATATATTACACTCTCCAGTCTATGGGATGTTCTGTATAATACACTCTCCAGTCAATGAGATGTTCTGTATATTACACTCTCCAGTCTATGGGATGTTCTATATATTACACTCTCCAGTCTATGGGATGTTCTATATAATACACTCTCCAGTCTATGGGATGTTCCGTATATTACACTCTACAGTCTATGGGATGTTCTGTATAATACACTCTCCAGTCTATGGGATGTTCTGTATAATACACTCTCCAGTCTATGGGATGTTCTATATATTACACTCTCCAGTCTATGGGATGTTCTGTATAATACACTCTCCAGTCAATGGGATGTTCTGTATATTACACTCTCCAGTCTGTGGGGTTTTCTGTATATTACACTCTCCAATCTATGGGATGTTCTATATATTACACTCTCCAGTCTATGGGATGTTCTATATATAACACTCTCCAGTCAATGGGATGTTCTGTATAATACACTCTCCAGTCTATGGGATGTTCTATATATTACACTCTCCAGTCTATGGGATGTTCTGTATAATACACTCTCCAGTCAATGGGATGTTCTGTATATTACACTCTCCAGTCTATGGGATGTTCTATATATTACACTCTCCAGTCTATGGGATGTTCTGTATAATACACTCTCCAGTCTATGGGATGTTCTATATATCACACTCTCCAGTCTATGGGACGTTCTGTATAATACACTCTCCAGTCAATGGGATGTTCTGTATATTACACTCTCCAGTCTATGGGATGTTCCATATATTACACTCTCCAGTCTATGGGATGTTCTATATATTACACTCTCCAGTCTATGGGATGTTCTATATGTTACACTCTCCAGTCTATGGGATGTTCCGTATATTACACTCTCCAGTCTATGGGATGTTCTGTATATTACACTCTCCAGTCAATGGGATGTTCTGTATATTACACGCTCCAGTCTATGGGATGTTCTGTATATTACACTCTCCAGTCGATGGGATGTTCTCTATATTACACTCTCCAGTCTATGGGATGTTCTATATATTACACTCTCCAGTCTATGGGATGTTCTGTATATTACACTCTACAGTCTATGGGATGTTCTATATATTACACTCTCCAGTCTATGGGATGTTCTGTATATTACACTCTCCAGTCTATGGAATGTTCTATATATTACACTCTCCAGTCTATGGGATGTTCTGTATATTACACTCTCCAGTCTATGGGATGTTCTATATATTACACTCTCCAGTCTATGGGATGTTCTATATATTACACTCTCCAGTCTATGGGATGTTCTATATATTACACTCTCCAGTCTATGGGATGTTCTGTATATTACACTCTCCAGTCTATGGGATGTTCTATATATTACACTCTCCAGTCTATGTGATGTTCTGTATATTACACTCTCCAGTCTATGGGATGTCTATATATTACACTCTCCAGTCTCTGGGATGTTCTGTATATTACACGCTCCAGTCTATGGGATGTTCTGTATATTACACTCTACAGTCTATGGGATGTTCTGTATATTACACTCTCCAGTCTATGGGATGTTCTATATATTACACTCTCCAGTCTATGGGATGTTCTGTATATTACACTCTCCAGTCTATGGGATGTTCAATATATTACACTCTCCAGTCTATGGGATGTTCTGTATATTACACTCTCCAGTCTATGGGATGTTCAATATATTACACTCTCCAGTCTATGGGATGATCTATATATTACACTCTCCAGTCTATGGGATGTTCTATATATTACACTCTCCAGTCTATGGGATGTTCTGTATATTACACTCTCCAGTCTATGGGATGTTCTGTATATTATACTCTCCAGTCTATGGGATGTCTATATATTACACTCTCCAGTCTATGGGATGTTCAATATATTACACTCTCCAGTCTATGGGATGTTCTGTATATTACACTCTCCAGTCTATGGGATGATCTATATATTACACTCTCCAGTCTATGGGATGTTCTATATATTACACTCTCCAGTCTATGGGATGTTCTGTATATTGCACTCTCCAGTCTACGGGATGTTCTGTATATTATACTCTCCAGTCTATGGGATGTCTATATATTACACTCTCCAGTCTATGGGATGTTCTATATATTACGCTCTCCAGTCTATGGGATGTTCTATATATTACACTCTCCAGTCTATGGGATGTTCTGTATATTACACTCTCCAGTCTATGGGATGTTCTGTATATTACACTCTCCAGTCTATGGGATGTTGTGTATATTACACTCTCCAGTCTATGGGATGTTCTATATATTACACTCTCCAGTCTATGGGATGTTCTGTATATTACACTCTCCAGTCTATGGGATGTTCTATATATTACACTCTCCAGTCTATGGGATGTTCTGTATATTGCACTCTCCAGTCTAAGGGATGTCGATATATTACACTCTCCAGTCTATGGGATGTTCTATATATTACACTCTCCAGTCTAAGGGATGTTCTGTATATTACACTCTACAGTCTATGGGATGTTCTATATATTACACTCTCCAGTCTATGGGATGTTCTGTATATTACACTCTCCAGTCTACTGGATGTTCTATATATTACACTCTCCAGTCGATGGGATGTTCTCTATATTACACTCTCCAGTCAATGGGATGTTCTATATATTACACTCTCCAGTCTATGGGATGTTCTGTATATTACACTCTCCAGTCTATGGGATGTTCTATATATTACACTCTCCAGTCTATGGGATGTTCTGTATATTAAACTCTCCAGTCTATGGATGTTCTATATATTACAGTCTCCCGTCTATGGGATGTTCTGTATATTACACTCTCCAGTCTATGGGATGTCTGTATATTACACTCTCCAGTCTATGGGATGTTCTATATATTACACTCTCCAGTCTATGGGATGTTCTGTATAATACACTCTCCAGTCAATGGGATGTTCTGTATATTACACTCTCCAGTCTATGGGATGTTCCATATATTACACACTCCAGTCTATGGGATGTTCTATATATTACACTCTCCAGTCTATGGGGTTTTCTGTATATTACACTCTCCAATCTATGGGATGTTCTATGTATTACACTCTCCAGTCTATGGGATGTTCTATATATAACACTCTCCTGTCTATGGGATGTTCTGTATAATACACTCTCCAGTCTATGGGATGTTCTATATATTACACTCTCCAGTCTATGGGATGTTCTGTATAATACACTCTCCAGTCAATGGGATGTTCTGTATATTACAGTCTCCAGTCTATGGGATGTTCTATATATTACAGTCTCCAGTCTATGGGATGTTCTGTATAATACACTCTCCAGTCTATGGGATGTTCCATATATTACACTCTCCAGTCTATGGGACGTTCTGTAAAATACACTCTCCAGTCAATGGGATGTTCTGTATATTACACTCTCCAGTCTATGGGATGTTCCATATATTACACACTCCAGTCTATGGGACGTTCTATATATTACACTCTCCAGTCTATGGGATGTTCTATATGTTACACTCTCCAGTCTATGGGATGTTCCGTATATTACACTCTCCAGTCAATGGGATGTTCTGTATATTACACTCTCCAGTCTATGGGATGTTCTGTATATTACACGCTCCAGTCGATGGGATGTTCTGTATATTACACTCTCCAGTCTATGGGATGTTCTCTATATTACACTCTCCAGTCTATGGGATGTTCTATATATTACACTCTCCAGTCTATGGGATGTTCTGTATATTACACTCTACAGTCTATGGGATGTTCCATATATTACACTCTCCAGTCTATGGGATGTTCTGTATATTACACTCTCCAGTCTATGGAATGTTCTATATATTACACTCTCCAGTCTATGGGATGTTCTGTATATTACACTCTACCGTCTATGGGATGTTCTGTATATTGCACTCTCCAGTCTATGGGATGTCTATATATTACACTCTCCAGTCTATGGGATGTTCTATATATTACACTCTCCAGTCTAAGGGATGTTCTGTATATTACACTCTACAGTCTATGGGATGTTCTATATATTACACTCTCCAGTCTATGGGATGTCTATATATTACACTCTCCAGTCTATGGGATGTTCTATATATTACACTCTCCAGTCTAAGGGATGTTCTGTATATTACACTCTACAGTCTATGGGATGTTCTATATATTACACTCTCCAGTCTATGGGATGTTCTGTATATTACACTCTCCAGTCTACTGGATGTTCTATATATGACACTCTCCAGTCTATGGGATGTTCTCTATATTACACTCTCCGGTCAATGGGATGTTCTATATATTACACTCTCCAGTCTATGGGATGTTCTGTATATTACACTCTCCAGTCTATGGGATGTTCTATATATTACACTCTCCAGTCTATGGGATGTTCTGTATATTACACTCTCCAGTCTATGGATGTTCTATATATTACAGTCTCCCGTCTATGGGATGTTCTGTATATTACACTCTCCAGTCTATGGGATGTCTATATATTACACTCTCCAGTCTATGGGATGTTCTATATATTACACTCTCCAGTCTATGGGATGTTCTGTACAATACACTCTCCAGTCAATGGGATGTTCTGTATATTACACTCTCCAGTCTATGGGGTTTTCTGTATATTACACTCTCCAATCTATGGGATGTTCTATATATTACACTCTCCAGTCTATGGGATGTTCTATATATAACACTCTCCAGTCTATGGGATGTTCTGTATAATACACTCTCCAGTCTATGGGATGTTCCATATATTACACTCTCCAGTCTATGGGATGTTCTGTATAATACACTCACCAGTCAATGGGATGTTCTGTATATTACACTCTCCAGTCTATGGGATGTTCTATATATTACACTCTCCAGTCTATGGGATGTTCTGTATAATACACTCTCCAGTCTATGGGATGTTCTATATATTACACTCTCCAGTCTATGGGACGTTCTGTAAAATACACTCTCCAGTCAATGGGATGTTCTGTATATTACACTCTCCAGTCTATGGGATGTTCCATATATTACACTCTCCAGTCTATGGGATGTTCTATATATTACACTCTCCAGTCTATGGGATGTTCTATATGTTACACTCTCCAGTCTATGGGATGTTCCGTATATTACACTCTCCAGTCTATGTGATGTTCTGTATATTACACTCTCCAGTCTATGGGATGTTCTGTATATTACACTCTACAGTCTATGGGATGTTCTATATATTACACTCTCCAGTCTATGGGATGTTCTGTATATTACACTCTCCAGTCTATGGGATGTTCCATATATTACACTCTCCAGTCTATGGGATGTTCTATATATTACACTCTCCAGTCTATGGGATGTTCTATATGTTACACTCTCCAGTCTATGGGATGTTCCGTATATTACACTCTCCAGTCTATGGGATGTTCTGTATATTACACTCTCCAGTCTATGGGATGTTCTGTATATTACACTCTACAGTCTATGGGATGTTCTATATATTACACTCTCCAGTCTATGGGATGTTCTATATATTACACTCTCCAGTCTATGGGATGTTCTGTATATTACACGCTCCAGTCTATGGAATGTTCTGTATATTACACTCTCCAGTCTATGGGATGTTCTCTATATTACACTCTCCAGTCTATGGGATGTTCTATATATTACACTCTCCAGTCTATGGGATGTTCTGTATATTACACTCTACAGTCTATGGGATGTTCTATATATTACACTCTCCAGTCTATGGGATGTTCTGTATATTACACTCTCCAGTCTATGGAATGTTCTGTATATTACACTCTCCAGACTATGGGATGTTCTATATATGACACTCTCCAGTCTATGGGATGTTCTATAAATTACACTCTCCAGTCTATGGGATGTTCTGTATATTACACTCTCCAGTCTATGGGATGTTCTATATATTACACTCTCCAGTCTATGGGATGTTCTGTATATTACACTCTCCAGTCTATGGGATGTCTATATATTACACTCTCCAGTCTCTGGCATGTTCTGTATATTACACGCTCCAGTCTATGGGATGTTCTGTATATTACAGTCTACAGTCTATGGGATGTTCTGTATATTACACTCTCCAGTCTATGGGATGTTCTATATATTACACTCTCCAGTCTATGGGATGTTCTGTATATTACACTCTCCAGTCTATGGGATGTTCAATATATTACACTCTCCAGTCTATGGGATGTTCTGTATATTACACTCTCCAGTCTATGGGATGTTCAATATATTACACTCTCCAGTCTATGGGATGATCTATATATTACACTCTCCAGTCTATGGGATGTTCTATATATTACACTCTCCAGTCTATGGGATGTTCTGTATATTACACTCTCCAGTCTATGGGATGTTCTGTATATTATACTCTCCAGTCTATGGGCTGTCTATATATTACACTCTCCAGTCTATGGGATGTTCTGTATATTGCACTCTCCAGTCTATGGGATGTCTATATATTACACTCTCCAGTCTATGGGATGTTCTATATATGACACTCTCCAGTCCAAGGGATGTTCTGTATATTACACTCTCCAGTCTATGGGATGTTCTATATATTACACTCTCCAGTCTATGGGATGTTCTGTATATTACACTCTCCAGTCTACTGGATGTTCTATATCTTACACTCTCCAGTCTATGGGATGTTCTCTATATTACACTCTCCAGTCAATGGGATGTTCTATATATTACACTCTCCAGTCTATGGGATGTTCTATATATTACACTCTCCAGTCTATGGGATGTTCTGTATATTACACTCTCCAGTCTAAGGGATGTTCTGTATATTACACTCTCCAGTCTATGGGATGTTCTGTATATTACACTCTCCAGTCTATGTGATGTTCTGTATACTACACGCTCCAGTCTATGGGATGTTCTGTATATTACACTCTCCACTCTATGGGATGTTCTATATATTACACTCTCCAGTCTATGGGATGTTCAAAATATTACACTCTCCAGTCTAAGGGATGTTCTATATATTACACTCTCCAGTCTATGGGATGTCTATATATTACACTCTCCAGTCTATGGGATGTTCTATATATTACACTCTCCAGTCTATGGGATGTTCTATATATTACACTCTCCAGTCTATGGGATGTTCTATATAATACACTCTCCAGTCTATGGGATGTTCTATATATTACACTCTCCAGTCTATGGGATGTTCTGTATATTACACTCTCCAGTCTATGGGATGTTCTGTATATTATACTCTCCAGTCTATGGGATGTCTATATATTACACTCTCCAGTCTATGGGATGTTCTGTATATTGCACTCTCCAGTCTATGGGATGTCTATATATTACACTCTCCAGTCTATGGGATGTTCTATATATTACACTCTCCAGTCTAAGGGATGTTCTGTATATTACACTCTCCAGTCTATGGGATGTTCTATATATTACACTCTCCAGTCTATGGGATGTTCTGTATATTACACTCTCCAGTCTACTGGATGTTCTATATATTACACTCTCCAGTCTATGGGATGTTCTCTATATTACACTCTCCAGTCAATGGGATGTTCTATATATTACACTCTCCAGTCTATGGGATGTTCTATATATTACACTCTCCAGTCTATGGGATGTTCTGTATATTACACTCTCCAGTCTATGGGATGTTCTATATATTACACTCTCCAGTCTATGGGATGTTCTATATAATACACTCTCCAGTCTATGGGATGTTCTATATATTACACTCTCCAGTCTATGGGATGTTCTATATATTACACTCTCCAGTCTATGGGATGTTCTATATATTACACTCTCCAGTCTATGGGATGTTCTCTATATTACACTCTCCAGTCTATGGGATGTTCTATATATTACACTCTCCAGTCTATGGGATGTTCTATATATTACACTCTCCAGTCTATGGGATGTTCTATATATTACACTCTCCAGTCTATGGGATGTTCTATATATTACACTCTCCAGTCTATGGGATGTTCTCTATATTACACTCTCCAGTCTATGGGAAGTTCTATATATTACACTCTCCAGTCTATGGGATGTTCTGTATATTACACTCTCCAGTCTATGGGATGTCTATATATTACACTCTCCAGTCTATGGGATGTTCTGTATATTACACTCTCCAGTCTATGGGATGTTCTATATATTACATTCTCCAGTCTATGGGATGTTTTGTATATTACACGCTCCAGTCTATGGGATGTTCTGTATATTACACTCTCCAGTCTATGGGATGTCTATATGTTACACTCTCCAGTCTATGGGATGTTCTGTATATTACACTCTACAGTCTATGGGATGTTCTGTATATTACACTCTCCAGTCTATGGGATGTTCTGCATATTACACGCTCCAGTCTGTGGGATATTCTGTATATTACACTCTCCAGTCTATGGGATGTTCTGTATATTACACGCTCCAGTCTATGGGATGTTCTATATATTACACTCTCCAGTCTATGGGATGTTCTGTATATTACACTCTCCAGTCTATGGGATGTTCTGTATATTACACTCTCCAGTCTATGGGATGTTCTGTATATTACACTCTCCAGTCTAAGAGATGTTCTATATATTACACGCTCCAGTCTATGGGATGTTCTGTATATTACACTCTCCAGTCTATGGGATGTTCTATATATTACTCTCTCCAGTCTATGGGATATTCTGTATATTACACTCTCCAGTCTATGGGATGTTCTGTATATTACACTCTCCAGTCTATGGGATGTTCTGTATATTACACTCTCCAGTCTATGGGATGTTCTATATATTATACTCTCCAGTCGATGGGATGTTCGATATATTACACTCTCCAGTCTATGGGATGTTCTGTATATTACACGCTCCAGTCTATGGGATGTTCTGTATATTACACTCTCCACTCTGTGGGATGTTCTATATATTACACTCTCCAGTCTATGGGATGTCTATATATTACACTCTCCAGTCCATGGGATGTTCTATGTATTGCACTCTCCAGTCTGTGGGATGTTCTGTATATTACACTCTCCAGTCTATGGGATGTTCTTTCTATTACACTCTCCAGTCTATGGGATGTTCTATATATTACACTCTCCAGTCGATGGGATGTTCTATATATTACACTCTCCAGTCAATGGTATGTTCTATAGTTTACACTCTCCAGTCTATGGGATGTTCTATATATTACACTCTCCAGTGTATGGGATGTTCTGTATATTACACTCTCCAGTCTATGGGATGTTCAAAATATTACACTCTCCAGTGTATGGGATGTTCTATATATTACACTCTCCAGTCTATGGGATGTTCTATATATTACACTCTCCAGTCTATGGGATGTTCTGTATATTACACTCTACAGTCTATGGGATGTTCTGTATATTACACTCTCCAGTCTATGGGATGTTCTGTATATTACACTCTCCAGTCTATGGGATGTTCTGTATATTACACTCTCCAGTAGATGGGATGTCTATATATTACACTCTCCAGTCTCTGGGATGTTCTGTATATTACACGCTCCAGTCTATGGGATGTTCTGTATATTACACTCTCTAGTCTATGGGATGTTCTATATATTACACTCTCCAGTCTATGGGATGTTCTATATATTACACTCTCCAGTCTATGGGATGTTCAATATGTTACACTCTCCAGTCTATGGGATGTTCTATATATTACACTCTCCAGTCTATGGGATGTTCTATATATTACACTCTCCAGTCTATGGGATGATCTATATATTACACTCTCCAGTCTATGGGATGTTCTATATATTACACTCTCCAGTCTATGGGATGTTCTGTATATTACACTCTCCAGTCTGTGGGATGTTCTGTATATTATACTCTCCAGTCTATGGGATGTCTATATATTACACTTTCCAGTCTATGGGATGTTCTATATATTACACTCTCCAGTCTATGGGATGTTCTATATATTACGCTCTCCAGTCCATGGGATGTTCTATATATTACACTCTCCAGTCTATGGGATGTTCTGTATATTACACTCTCCAGTCTATGGGATGTTCTGTATATTACACTCTCCAGCCTATGGGGTGTTCTATATATTACACTCTCCAGTCTATGGGATGTTCTATATATTACACTCTCCAGTCTATGGGATGTTCTGTATATTACACTCTCCAGTCTATGGGATGTCTATATATTACACTCTCCAGTCTATGGGATGTTCTATATATTACACTCTCCAGTCTAAGGGATGTTCTGTATAATACACGCTCCAGTCTGTGGGATGTTCTATATATTACACTCTCCAGTCTATGGGATGTTCTGTATATTACACTCTCCAGTCTATGGGATGTTCTGTATATTACACTCTCCAGTCTATGGGATGTTCTGTATATTACACTCTCCAGTCTATGGGATGTTCTATATATTACACTCTCCAGTCTATGGGATGTTCTGTATATTACACTCTCCAGTCTATGGGATGTTCTGTATATTACACGCTCCAGTCTATGGGATGTTCTGTATATTACACTCTCCAGTCTGTGGGATGTTCTATATACTACACTCTCCAGTCTATGGGATGTTCTATATATTACACTCTCCAGTCTGTGGGATGTTCTGTATATTACACTGTCCAGTCTATGGGATGTTCTATATATTACACTCTCCAGTCTATGGGATGTTCTATATATTACACTCTCCACTCTACTGTATGTTCTATATATTACACTCTCCAGTCTATGGGATGTTCTATGTATTACACTCTCCAGTCTATGGGATGTTCTCTATATTACACTCTCCAGTCTATGGGATGTTCTATATATTACACTCTCCAGTCTATGGGATGTTCTGTATATTACACTCTCCAGTCTGTGGGATGTTCTGTATATTACACGCTCCAGTCTATGGGATGTTCTGTATATTACACTCTCCAGTCTATGGGATGTCTATATATTACACTCTCCAGTCTCTGGGATGTTCTGTATATTACACGCTCCAGTCTATGGGATGTTCTGTATATTACACTCTACAGTCTATGGGATGTTCTGTATATTACACTCTCCAGTCTATGGGATGTTCTATATATTACACTCTCCAGTCTATGGGATGTTCTGTATATTACACTCTCCAGTCTATGGGATGTTCAATATATTACACTCTCCAGTCTATGGGATGTTCTGTATATTACACTCTCCAGTCTATGGGATGTTCAATATATTACACTCTCCAGTCTATGGGATGATCTATATATTACACTCTCCAGTCTATGGGATGTTCTATATATTACACCCTCCAGTCTATGGGATGTTCTGTATATTACACTCTCCAGTCTATGGGATGTTCTGTATATTATACTCTCCAGTCTATGGGATGTCTATATATTACACTCTCCAGTCTATGGGATGTTCAATATATTACACTCTCCAGTCTATGGGATGTTCTGTATATTGCACTCTCCAGTCTATGGGATGATCTATATATTACACTCTCCAGTCTATGGGATGTTCTATATATTGCACTCTCCAGTCTATGGGATGTTCTGTATATTACACTCTCCAGTCTACGGGATGTTCTGTATATTATACTCTCCAGTCTATGGGATGTCTATATATTACACACTCCAGTCTATGGGATGTTCAAAATATTACGCTCTCCAGTCTGTGGGATGTTCTATATATTACACTCTCCAGTCTATGGGATGTTCTGTATATTACACTCTCCAGTCTATGGGATGTTCTGTATATTATACTCTCCAGTCTATGGAATGTTCTATGTATTACACTCTCCAGTCTATGGGATGTTCTGTATATTACACTCTCCAGTCTATGGGATGTTCTGTATATTACACTCTCCAGTCTATGGGATGTTCTGTATATTACACTCTCCAGTCTATGGGATGTTCTATATATTACACTCTCCAGTCTATGGGATGTTCTGTATATTACACTCTCCAGTCTATGGGATGTTCTATATATTACACTCTCCAGTCTATGGGATGTTCTGTATATTGCACTCTCCAGTCTATGGGATGTCTATATATTACACTCTCCAGTCTATGGGATGTTCTATATATTACACTCTCCAGTCTAAGGGATGTTCTGTATATTACACTCTACAGTCTATGGGATGTTCTATATATTACACTCTCCAGTCTATGGGATGTTCTGTATATTACACTCTCCAGTCTACTGGATGTTCTATATATTACACTCTCCAGTCTATGGGATGTTCTCTATATTACACTCTCCAGTCAATGGGATGTTCTATATATTACACTCTCCAGTCTATGGGATGTTCTGTATATTACACTCTCCAGTCTATGGGATGTTCTATATATTACACTCTCCAGTCTATGGGATGTTCTGTATATTACACTCTCCAGTCTATGGATGTTCTATATATTACAGTCTCCCGTCTATGGGATGTTCTGTATATTACACTCTCCAGTCTATGGGATGTCTATATATTACACTCTCCAGTCTATGGGATGTTCTTTCTATTACACTCTCCAGTCTATGGGATGTTCTGTATATTACACTCTCCAGTCTAAGGGATGTTCTGTATATTACACTCTCCAGTCTATGGGATGTTCTGTATATTACACTCTCCAGTCTGTGGGATGTTCTGTATACTACACGCTCCAGTCTATGGGATGTTCTGTATATTACACTCTCCACTCTATGGGATGTTCTATATATTACACTCTCCAGTCTATGGGATGTTCTATATATTACACTCTCCAGTCTATGGGATGTTCTGTATATTACACTCTCCAGTCTATGGGATGTTCTATATATTACACTCTCCAGTCTATGGGATGTTCTATATATTACAATCTCCAGTCTGTGGGATGTTCTATATATTACACTCTCCAGTCTATGGGATGTTCTATATATTACACTCCCCAGTCTATGGGATGTTCTATATATTACAATCTCCAGTCTGTGGGATGTTCTATATATTACACACTCCAGTCTATGGGATGTTCTATATATTACAATCTCCAGTCTGTGGGATGTTCTATATATTACACTCTCCAGTCTATGGGATGTTCTATATATTACACTCTCCAGTCTATGGGATGTTCTGTATATTACACTCTCCAGTCTATGGGATGTTCTATATATTACACTCTCCAGTCTATGGGATGTTCTATATATTACAATCTCCAGTCTGTGGGATGTTCTATATATTACACTCTCCAGTCTATGGGATGTTCTGTATATTACACTCTCCAGTCTATGGGATGTTCTGTATATTACACTCTCCAGTCTACGGGATGTTCTGTATATTATACTCTCCAGTCTATGGGATGTCTATATATTACACTCTCCAGTCTATGGGATGTTCTATATATTACGCTCTCCAGTCTATGGGATGTTCTATATATTACACTCTCCAGTCTATGGGATGTTCTGTATATTACACTCTCCAGTCTATGGAATGTTCTATATATTACACTCTCCAGTCTATGGGATGTTCTGTATATTACACTCTCCAGTCTATCGGATGTTCTGTATATTACACTCTCCAGTCTATGGGATGTTCTGTATATTACACTCTCCAGTCTATGGGATGTTCTATATATTACACTCTCCAGTCTATGGGATGTTCTGTATATTACACTCTCCAGTCGATGGGATGTTCTATATATTACACTCTCCAGTCTATGGGATGTTCTGTATATTGCACTCTCCAGTCTATGGGATGTCTATATATTACACTCTCCAGTCTATGGAATGTTCTATATATTACACTCTCCAGTCTGAGGGATGTTCTGTATATTACACTCTACAGTCTATGGGATGTTCTATATATTACACTCTCCAGTCTATGGGATGTTCTGTATATTACACTCTCCAGTCTACTGGATGTTCTATATATTACACTCTCCAGTCTATGGGATGTTCTCTATATTACACTCTCCAGTCAATGGGATGTTCTATATATTACACTCTCCAGTCTATGGGATGTTCTGTATATTACACTCTCCAGTCTATGGGATGTTCTATATATTACACTCTCCAGTCTATGGGATGTTCTGTATATTACACTCTCCAGTCTATTGATGTTCTATATATTACAGTCTCCCGTCTATGGGATGTTCTGTGTATTACACTCTCCAGTCTATGGGATGTCTATATATTACACTCTCCAGTCTATGGGATGTTCTATATATTACACTCTCCAGTCTATGGGATGTTCTGTATATTACACTCTCCAGTCTATGGGATGTTCTGTATATTACACTCTCCAGTCTATGGGATGTTCTGTATACTACACGCTCCAGTCTATGGGATGTTCTGTATATTACACTCTCCACTCTATGGGATGTTCTATATATTACACTCTCCAGTCTATGGAATGTTCTATATATTACACTCTCCAGTCTATGGGATGTTCTGTATATTACACTCTCCAGTCTATGGGATGTTCTATATATTACACTCTCCAGTCTATGGGATGTTCTATATATTACACTCTCCAGTCTATGGGATGTTCTATATATTACACTCTCCAGTCTATGGGATGTTCTATATATTACACTCACCAGTCTGTGGGATGTTCTATATATTACACTCTCCAGTCTATGGGATGTTCTCTATATTACACTCTCCAGTCTATGGGATGTTCTATATATTACACTCTCCAGTCTATGGGATGTTCTGTATATTACACTCTCCAGTCTATGGGATGTTCTATATATTACACTCTCCAGTCTATGGGATGTTCTATATATTACACTCTCCAGTCTATGGGATGTTCTATATATTACACTCTCCAGTCTATGGGATGTTCTCTATATTACACTCTCCAGTCTATGGGATGTTCGATATATTACACTCTCCAGTCTATGGGATGTTCTGTATATTGCACTCTCCAGTCTATGGGATGTTCTGTATATTACACTCTCCAGTCTATGAATGTTCTATATATTACAGTCTCCAGTCTATGGGATGTTCTGTATATTACGCTCTCCAGCCTGTGGGATGTCTATATATTACACTCTCCAGTCTATGGGATGTTCTATATATTACACTCTCCAGTCTATGGGATGTTCTATATATTACACTCTCCAGTCTATGGGATGTTCTATATATTACACTCTCCAGTCTATGGGATGTTCTGTATATTGCACTCTCCAGTCTATGGGATGTTCTATATATTACATTCTCCAGTCTATGGGATGTTCTGTATATTACACGCTCCAGTCTATGGGATGTTCTGTATATTACACTCTCCAGTATATGGGATGTTCTGTATATTACACGCTCCAGTCTATGGGATGTTCTGTATATTACACTCTCCAGTCTATGGGATGTTCTATATATTACATTCTCCAGTCTATGGGATGTTCTGTATATTACACTCTCCAGTCTATGGGATGTTCTGTATATTACACTCTCCAGTCTATGGGATGTCTATATATTACACTCTCCAGTCGATGGGATGTTCTGTATATTACACTCTCCAGTCTATGGGATGTTCTATATATTACATTCTCCAGTCTATGGGATGTTCTGTATATTACACTCTCCAGTCTATGGGATGTTCTGTATATTACACTCTCCAGTCTATGGGATGTCTATATATTACACTCTCCAGTCTATGGGATGTTCTGTATATTACAATCTACAGTCTATGGGATGTTCTGCATATTACACTCTCCAGTCTATGGGATGTTCTGTATATTACACGCTCCAGTCTATGGGATGTACTGTATATTACACTCTCCAGTCTATGGGATGTCTATATATTACACTCTCCAGTCTATGGGATGTTCTGTATATTACACTCTACAGTCTATGGGATGTTCTGTATATTACACTCTCCAGTCTATGGGATGTTCTGCATATTACACGCTCCAGTCTATGGGATGTTCTGTATATTACACTCTCCAGTCTATGGGATGTTCTGTATATTACACGCTCCAGTCCATGGGATGTTCTATATATTACACTCTCCAGTCTATGGGATGTTCTATATATTACACTCTCCAGTCTATGGGATGTTCTGTATATTACACTCTCCAGTCTATGGGATGTTCTGTATATTACACTCTCCAGTCTATGGGATGTTCTATATATTACACGCTCCAGTCTATGGGATGTTCTGTATATTACACTCTCCAGTCTATGGGATGTTCTGTATATTACACTCTCCAGTCTATGGGATGTTCTATATATTACACTCTCCAGTCTATGGGATGTTCCGTATATTACACTCTACAGTCTATGGGATGTTCTGTATAATACACTCTCCAGTCTATGGGATGTTCTGTAAAATACACTCTCCAGTCTATGGGATGTTCTATATATTACACTCTCCAGTCTATGGGATGTTCTGTATAATACACTCTCCAGTCAATGGGATGTTCTGTATATTACACTCTCCAGTCTATGGGGTTTTCTGTATATTACACTCTCCAATCTATGGGATGTTCTATATATTACACTCTCCAGTCTATGGGATGTTCTATATATAACACTCTCCAGTCTATGGGATGTTCTGTATAATACACTCTCCAGTCTATGGGATGTTCTATATATTACACTCTCCAGTCTATGGGATGTTCTGTATAATACACTCTCCAGTCAATGGGATGTTCTGTATATTACACTCTGCAGTCTATGGGATGTTCTATATATTACACTCTCCAGTCTATGGGATGTTCTATATATTACACTCTCCAGTCTATGGGACGTTCTGTCTTATACACTCTCCAGTCAATGGGATGTTCTGTATATTACACTCCCCAGTCTATGGGATGTTCCATATATTACACTCTCCAGTCTATGGGATGTTCTATATATTACACTCTCCAGTCGATGGGATGTTCTATATGTTACACTCTCCAGTCTATGGGATGTTCCGTATATTACACTCTCCAGTCTATGGGATGTTCTGTATATTACACTCTCCAGTCTATGGGATGTTCTGTATATTACACTCTCCAGTCTGTGGGATGTTCTGTATATTACACTCTCCAGTCTATGGGATGTTCTCTATATTACACTCTCCAGTCTATGGGATGTTCTATATATTACACTCTCCAGTCTATGGGATGTTCTGTATATTACACTCTACAGTCTATGGGATGTTCTATATATTACACTCTCCAGTCTATGGGATGTTCTGTATTTTACACTCTCCAGTCTATGGAATGTTCTGTATATTACACTCTCCAGTCTATGGGATGTTCTGTATATTACACTCTCCAGTCTATGGGATGTTCCATATATTACACTCTCCAGTCTATGGGATGTTCTATATATTACACTCTCCAGTCTATGGGATGTTCTATATATTACACTCTCCAGTCTATGGGATGTTCTGTATATTACACTCTCCAGTCTATGGGATGTTCTATATATTACACTCTCCAGTCTATGGGATGTTCTGTATATTACACTCTCCAGTCTATGGGATGTCTATATATTACACTCTCCAGTCTCTGGGATGTTCTGTATATTACACGCTCCAGTCTATGGGATGTTCTGTATATTACACTCTACAGTCTATGGGATGTTCTGTATATTACACTCTCCAGTCTATGGGATGTTCTATATATTACACTCTCCAGTCTATGGGATGTTCTGTATATTACACTCTCCAGTCTATGGGATGTTCAATATATTACACTCTCCAGTCTATGGGATGTTCTGTATATTACACTCTCCAGTCTATGGGATGTTCAATATATTACACTCTCCAGTCTATGGGATGATCTATATATTACACTCTCCAGTCTATGGGATGTTCTATATATTACACTCTCCAGTCTATGGGATGTTCTGTATATTACACTCTCCAGTCTATGGGATGTTCTGTATATTATACTCTCCAGTCTATGGGATGTCTATATATTACACTCTCCAGTCTATGGGATGTTCAATATATTACACTCTCCAGTCTATGGGATGTTCTGTATATTACACTCTCCAGTCTATGGGATGATCTATATATTACACTCTCCAGTCTATGGGATGTTCTATATATTACACTCTCCAGTCTATGGGATGTTCTGTATATTACACTCTCCAGTCTACGGGATGTTCTGTATATTATACTCTCCAGTCTATGGGATGTCTATATATTATACTCTCCAGTCTATGGGATATTCTATATATTACGCTCTCCAGTCTGTGGGATGTTCTATATATTACACTCTCCAGTCTATGGGATGTTCTGTATATTACACTCTCCAGTCTATGGGATGTTCTGTATATTATACTCTCCAGTCTATGGAATGTTCTTTATATTACACTCTCCAGTCTATGGGATGTTCTGTATATTACACTCTCCAGTCTATGGGATGTTCTGTATATTACACTCTCCAGTCTATGGGATGTTCTGTATATTACACTCTCCAGTCTATGTGATGTTCTATATATTACACTCTCCAGTCTATGGGATGTTCTGTATATTACACTCTCCAGTCTATGGGATGTTCTATATATTACACTCTCCAGTCTATGGGATGTTCTGTATATTGCACTCTCCAGTCTATGGGATGTCTATATATTACACTCTCCAGTCTATGGGATGTTCTATATATTACACTCTCCAGTCTAAGGGATGTTCTGTATATTACACTCTACAGTCTATGGGATGTTCTATATATTACACTCTCCAGTCTATGGGATGTTCTGTATATTACACTCTCCAGTCTACTGGATGTTCTATATATTACACTCTCCAGTCTATGGGATGTTCTCTATATTACACTCTCCAGTCAATGGGATGTTCTATATATTACACTCTCCAGTCTATGGGATGTTCTGTATATTACACTCTCCAGTCTATGGGATGTTCTATATATTACACTCTCCAGTCTATGGGATGTTCTGTATATTACACTCTCCAGTCTATGGATGTTCTATATATTACAGTCTCCCGTCTATGGGATGTTCTGTATATTACACTCTCCAGTCTATGGGATGTCTATATGTTACACTCTCCAGTCTATGGGATGTTCTATATATTACACTCTCCAGTCTATGGGATGTTCTGTATATTACACTCTCCAGTCTAACGGATGTTCTGTATATTACACTCTCCAGTCTATGGGATGTTCTGTATATTACACTCTCCAGTCTGTGGGATGTTCTGTATACTACACGCTCCAGTCTATGGGATGTTCTGTATATTACACTCTCCACTCTATGGGATGTTCTATATATTACACTCTCCAGTCTATGGAATGTTCCATATATTACACTCTCCAGTCTATGGGATGTTCTGTATATTACACTCTCCAGTCTATGGGATGTTCTATATATTACACTCTCCAGTCTATGGGATGTTCTATATATTACAATCTCCAGTCTGTGGGATGTTCTATATATTACACTCTCCAGTCTATGGGATGTTCTATATATTACACTCTCCAGTCTATGGGATGTTCTATATATTACAATCTCCAGTCTGTGGGATGTTGTATATATTACACTCTCCAGTCTGTGGGATGTTCTATATATTACAATCTCCAGTCTGTGGGATGTTCTATATATTACACTCTCCAGTCTATGGGATGTTCTATATATTACACTCTCCAGTCTATGGGATGTTCTGTATATTACACTCTCCAGTCTATGGGATGTTCTATATATTACACTCTCCAGTCTATGGGATGTTCTATATATTACAATCTCCAGTCGATGGGATGTTCTATATATTACACTCTCCAGTCTATGGGATGTTCTGTATATTACACTCTACAGTCTATGGGATGTTCTGTATATTACACTCTCCAGTCTATGGGATGTTCTGTATATTACACTCTCCAGTCTATGGGATGTTCTGTATATTACACTCTCCAGTAGATGGGATGTCTATATATTACACTCTCCAGTCTCTGGGATGTTCTGTATATTACACGCTCCAGTCTATGGGATGTTCTGTATATTACACTCTCTAGTCTATGGGATGTTCTATATGTTACACTCTCCAGTCTATGGGATGTTCTGTATATTACACTCTCCAGTCTATGGGATGTTCTATATATTACACTCTCCAGTCTATGGGATGTTCTGTATATTGCACTCTCCAGTCTATGGGATGTCTATATATTACACTCTCCAGTCTATGGGATGTTCTGTATATTGCACTCTCCAGTCTATGGGATGTCTATATATTACACTCTCCAGTCTATGGGATGTTCTATATATTACACTCTCCAGTCTAAGGGATGTTCTGTATATTACACTCTACAGTCTATGGGATGTTCTATATATTACACTCTCCAGTCTATGGGATGTTCTGTATATTACACTCTCCAGTCTACTGGATGTTCTATATATTACACTCTCCAGTCTATGGGATGTTCTCTATATTACACTCTCCAGTCAATGGGATGTTCTATATATTACACTCTCCAGTCTATGGGATGTTCTGTATATTACACTCTCCAGTCTATGGGATGTTCTATATATTACACTCTCCAGTCTATGGGATGTTCTGTATATTACACTCTCCAGTCTATGGATGTTCTATATATTACAGTCTCCCGTCTATGGGATGTTCTGTATATTACACTCTCCAGTCTATGGGATGTCTATATGTTACACTCTCCAGTCTATGGGATGTTCTATATATTACACTCTCCAGTCTATGGGATGTTCTGTATATTACACTCTCCAGTCTAACGGATGTTCTGTATATTACACTCTCCAGTCTATGGGATGTTCTGTATATTACACTCTCCAGTCTGTGGGATGTTCTGTATACTACACGCTCCAGTCTATGGGATGTTCTGTATATTACACTCTCCACTCTATGGGATGTTCTATATATTACACTCTCCAGTCTATGGAATGTTCCATATATTACACTCTCCAGTCTATGGGATGTTCTGTATATTACACTCTCCAGTCTATGGGATGTTCTATATATTACACTCTCCAGTCTATGGGATGTTCTATATATTACAATCTCCAGTCTGTGGGATGTTCTATATATTACACTCTCCAGTCTATGGGATGTTCTATATATTACAATCTCCAGTCTGTGGGATGTTGTATATATTACACTCTCCAGTCTGTGGGATGTTCTATATATTACAATCTCCAGTCTGTGGGATGTTCTATATATTACACTCTCCAGTCTATGGGATGTTCTATATATTACACTCTCCAGTCTATGGGATGTTCTGTATATTACACTCTCCAGTCTATGGGATGTTCTATATATTACACTCTCCAGTCTATGGGATGTTCTATATATTACAATCTCCAGTCGATGGGATGTTCTATATATTACACTCTCCAGTCTATGGGATGTTCTGTATATTACACTCTACAGTCTATGGGATGTTCTGTATATTACACTCTCCAGTCTATGGGATGTTCTGTATATTACACTCTCCAGTCTATGGGATGTTCTGTATATTACACTCTCCAGTAGATGGGATGTCTATATATTACACTCTCCAGTCTCTGGGATGTTCTGTATATTACACGCTCCAGTCTATGGGATGTTCTGTATATTACACTCTCTAGTCTATGGGATGTTCTATATATTACACTCTCCAGTCTATGGGATGTTCTATATATTACACTCTCCAGTCTATGGGATGTTCAATATGTTACACTCTCCAGTCTATGGGATGTTCTATGTATTACACTCTCCAGTCTATGGGATGTTCTATATATTACACTCTCCAGTCTATGGGATGATTTATATATTACACTCTCCAGTCTATGGGATGTTCTATATATTACACTTCCAGTCTATGGGATGTTCTGTATATTACACTCTCCAGTCTGTGGGATGTTCTGTATATTATACTCTCCAGTCTATGGGATGTCTATATATTACACATTCCAGTCTATGGGATGTTCTATATATTACACTCTCCAGTCTATGGGATGTTCTATATATTACGCTCTCCAGTCCATGGGATGTTCTATATATTACACTCTCCAGTCTATGGGATGTTCTGTATATTACACTCTCCAGTCTATGGGATGTTCTGTATATTACACTCTCCAGCCTATGGGGTGTTCTATATATTACACTCTCCAGTCTATGGGATGTTCTATATATTACACTCTCCAGTCTATGGGATGTTCTGTATATTACACTCTCCAGTCTATGGGATGTCTATATATTACACTCTCCAGTCTATGGGATGTTCTATATCTTACACTCTCCAGTCTGTGGGATGTTCTGTATATTACACTGTCCAGTCTATGGGATGTTCTATATATTACACTCTCCAGTCTATGGGATGTTCTATATATTACACTCCCCACTCTACTGTATGTTCTATATATTACACTCTCCAGTCTATGGGATGTTCTATGTATTACACTCTCCAGTCTATGGGATGTTCTCTATATTACACTCTCCAGTCTATGGGATGTTCTATATATTACACTCTCCAGTCTATGGGATGTTCTGTATATTACACTCTCCAGTCTGTGGGATGTTCTGTATATTACACGCTCCAGTCTATGGGATGTTCTGTATATTACACTCTCCAGTCTATGGGATGTTCTATATATTACACTCTCCAGTCTATGGGATGTTCTGTATATTACACTCTCCAGTCTATGGGATGTTCAATATATTACACTCTCCAGTCTATGGGATGTTCTGTATATTACACTCTCCAGTCTATGGGATGTTCAATATATTACACTCTCCAGTCTATGGGATGATCTATATATTACACTCTCCAGTCTATGGGATGTTCTATATATTACACTCTCCAGTCTATGGGATGTTCTGTATATTACACTCTCCAGTCTATGGGATGTTCTGTATGTTATACTCTCCAGTCTATGGGATGTCTATATATTACACTCTCCAGTCTATGGGATGTTCAATATATTACACTCTCCAGTCTATGGGATGTTCTGTATATTACACTCTCCAGTCTATGGGATGATCTATATATTACACTCTCCAGTCTATGGGATGTTCTATATATTGCACTCTCCAGTCTATGGGATGTTCTGTATATTACACTCTCCAGTCTACGGGATGTTCTGTATATTATACTCTCCAGTCTATGGGATGTCTATATATTACACTCTCCAGTCTATGGGATGTTCAAAATATTACGCTCTCCAGTCTGTGGGATGTTCTATATATTACACTCTCCAGTCTATGGGATGTTCTGTATATTACACTCTCCAGTCTATGGGATGTTCTGTATATTATACTCTCCAGTCTATGGAATGTTCTATGTATTACACTCTCCAGTCTATGGGATGTTCTGTATATTACACTCTCCAGTCTATGGGATGTTCTGTATATTACACTCTCCAGTCTATGGGATGTTCTGTATATTACACTCTCCAGTCTATGGGATGTTCTATATATTACACTCTCCAGTCTATGGGATGTTCTGTATATTACACTCTCCAGTCTATGTGATGTTCTATATATTACACTCTCCAGTCTATGGGATGTTCTGTATATTACACTCTCCAGTCTATGGGATGTTCTATATATTACACTCTCCAATCTATGGGATGTTCTGTATATTACACTCTCCAGTCTATGGGATGTTCTGTATATTACACTCTCCATTCTATGGGATGTTCTATATATTACAATCTCCAGTCTGTGGGATGTTCTATATATTACACTCTCCAGTCTATGGGATGTTCTGTATATTACACTCTCCAGTCTATGGGATGTTCTATATATTACACTCTCCAGTCTATGGGATGTTCTCTATATTACACTCTCCAGTCTATGGGATGTTCTATATATTGCACTCTCCAGTCTATGGGATGTTCTATATATTACACTCTCCAGTCTATGGGATGTTCTGTATATTACACTCACCAGTCTATGGGATGTTCTCTATATTACACTCTCCAGTCTGTGGGGTGTTCTCTATATTACACTCTCCAGCCTATGGGATGTTCTCTATATTACACTCTCCAGTCTATGGGATGTTCTCTATATTACACTCTCCAGTCTATGGGATGTTCTATATATTACACTCTCCAGTCTATGGGATGTTCTTTATATTACACTCTCCAGTCTATGGGATGTTCTCTATATTACACTCTCCTGTCTGTGGGATGTTCTATATATTACACTCTCCAGTCTATGGGATGTTCTGTATATTACACTCTCCAGTCTATGGGATGTTCTATATATTACACTCTCCAGTCTATGGGATGTTCTGTATATTACACTCTCCAGTCTATGGATGTTCTATATATTACAGTCTCCCGTCTATGGGATGTTCTGTGTATTAAACTCTCCAGTCTATGGGATGTTCTGTATATTACACTCTCCAGTCTATGGGATGTTCTGTATATTACACTCTCCAGTCTGTGGGATGTTCTATATATTACACTCTCCAGTCTATGGGATGTTCTGTATATTACACTCTGCAGTCTATGGGATGTTCTGTATATTACACTCTCCAGTCTATGGGATGTTCTGTATATTACACTCTCCAGTCTATGGGATGTTCTGTATATTACACGCTCCAGTCTATGGGATGTTCTGTATATTACACTCTCCACTCTATGGGATGTTCTATATATTACACTCTCCAGTCTTTGGGATGATCTATATATTACACTCTCCAGTCTATGGGATGTTCTGTATATTACACTCTCCAGTCTATGGGATGATCTATATATTACACTCTCCAGTCTATGGGATGTTCTACATATTACACTCTCCAGTCTATGGGATGTTCTATATATTACACTCTCCAGTCTATGGGTTGTTCTATATATTACACTCTCCAGTCTATGGGATGTTCTGTATATTACACTCTCCAGTCTATGGGATGTTCTATATATTACACTCTCCAGTCTATGGGATGTTCTCTATATTACACTCTCCAGTCTATGGGATGTTCTATATGTTGTGTATGTAACCGTTTACCTTTAAGGGAACTATAGAATGTAACCGTTCGCCTTTAAGAGCACTACTTTAGGGTGGCACTATCTATTGGCTCATGTATACTGTAATACCGATAGTGACCACACCAGTATATTAGGGTTGTGATACGTTAACTAGGGCAGAATCGCCTGAGCCTCTGAATAGTAAAGATGTGTTTTATTTTGTTAACAGTGGAGTCTGTGATTATTTATAATACAACCCACAGACTTAACATTGGCGACGAGTCAGGATTCGAACCCTGCGGCAGTTGTTCCACGGCGGCTTCGTCCGAAGACAGGACGTTGAAGAGAGGTTTCAATCCTCACCAGTCTGGAACCGACAGGCTGGAAGCGACAGGCATTAGGACTCTGAAGCCTCCATAACCTCGTGGGTAAGCCGCAGCGTTGGCTGCAAAGACAGGGCGATCGCAATCCCTGATAAGAGCCGCGGTGAAACGCGCGAGCGGGTAAGCCAGAGCCCGGGAGGGAGCGAGCAAGAGCCGCGCGAGCGGGTGAGCCAGAGGCCGGGGGCCGCTTTCAAGTGCGAGGCGCAGCCGGGCCATCGATCGCATCCGCTGATAAGGGCCGCACTCGGGCTGAAAGTCAGCGTCGGGGAACGGGTGATAACCGCCATTGAAGTGGGCGGAGAGCGCCGAGAAGCGCGGGAAAACCGCCATCGAAGTGGGCGGGGAGAGCGAGAAGCGCGGGAAAGCCGCCATTTTTCGCGGGGAAACCGCTGAAGAAGAAGGAAGAAGCGGGAAACCGCCATCTTGGAAATTATTAAGAATTTCAGGAAAGTAATAAGATTTTTCAGAAAGGCTGGTGTGTTCTCAAGAAGAGAGGGAAAATAAGTATAAGTACAGCAATACTTGTGGTGTTCTCAAGAAGAGAGAAGAAAATTAATAATAAGTAAAGTAATACTTGTACTGTACTCGAAAAGAGAAGAAGATGCCTAAGCGAGGAAATATTAATGATTTTAATGCTGAAATAGAAGACAGGGCCACGTATGGGGAACGCATAGGAATATATTGCGTAGCCATATACGACAAGGCAATAACTTTGTTAAATTCGATGGGAGCAAAAACATACGGGCTCTTGAAACATCTAATAGCACCAGTTAAACCAGTGGACCAGACCTTCGAAGAGATCGTAGCAGTGCTGAAGGATCACTTGAACCCCACACCGTTGATACTGGCTGAACGATTTAAATTTTACGCCAGAACCCAGAGGCAAGATGAAAGCAATGCGGAATACTTAGTCGAACTGCGTAAGCTAGCGAAATACTGCCAGCTTGGAGGGAATTTGACAGAGGTGCTGCGGGACAAGTTCGTATGCGGCTTGGCCAAAGAAGGAATGCAGAAGCGACTCCTGGAGGAAAACGACCTCACACTGGACAGGGCTGTCCTCATAGCTTCATCGCACGAAGCCGCAGTGAAAGGAACGGCGGAAATGCAGCTAAAGGCGGCGGCACTCGGGGTGGACCAAATGACTGCAAGCATTTCCAAATGCTACCGTTGTGGAAAGACAACGCACGACCAGAATCAGTGCTGGTTTAAGAATCAAGAGTGCAGGAAATGTGGCAAACTGGGTCACATCGCGAAGGTATGCAGGTCCAGAAAGAAGACCAACAAACAAAGGAAGCCACCACCACAAGAAAAGTACAACAAGGTGCATCAGGTGGCTGAAAAGAGTTCAGACGAACAAAATTCAGACTCAGACCCAAACAGCCAGGAGTTGGATAGTCTGAGAATCCACAATGTGGGTAAAGTAACTGATCTACAGACGATCTGGGTCACACTAAAAATAGCTGGAGTCCAAGTACGAATGGAGCTGGACACGGGATCAGTTGTATCAGTCATCAACCAAAAGGACTACCACCGACTATTCTCTCACATACCCTTAAGAAATACCAAGTTCGTATTACAGACATACACGGGGCATCGCGTATACCCCATGGGGAAAATAAGAGTCAAGGTGAGAGATAGGGGTAAAGTACACCCAAGAATGAATTTGTACGTACTACCTGAGGGAGGACCACCACTTCTAGGACGGGAGTGGATCAAGAAAATAGACATGGAATGGCACTACCGACAAGCAATGACGAGTGAGGACTCGGTGCAGACAAGCAGCTCAGACTCTGAGCCGGAAGACGATAAGTCCAGCTTATGTATGAAAAACAAGGTTAACATTAACTCACGGACTAAGGTTGGAAAATCGATGGCGTGCATAAAGACAGAGAATTCTGAGTCTGTTCAAGCTACAGACATATGCATTACGGAGGAACACCGGGCTCGAACTCAACGCTATTTCAAAGTACAACAACAATTAGAACAATTAAGTTACCGCCTCGTACAAGAGATGAAAACAATGAAAAAGTTCTATGACACCGAATGGGAGAGTCTGGAAAGACAACAGAACCTACTGGCTCAAGCAGAGAGCGACCATAGAGCCATCGTGACCAATTACCGATCACATCTCCCTGATGATGTTCAGGGGTTAGACTATTTGCATGATCTAGAGATACAGCAGAAGGGCAAATCACGCTGCACTGAGGATTTTGTTCTGCAATTAGAGACGGAGCTAGTGCAGGCAAAGTTAAGAGAAGTTGAATCACAGGGTGCTCTTAAGGAGATGCAGAAACAAATCTTGGACATGGAAAAGAGAAACGCTTCTTTACCTGATGAGAATAATGTGGCCATGTTGCAAGAGGAGCTTATAGGGGCGAAACTGAAAGAAGCTAAGCAAAGGATGTTGGAACTTGAAACGCAGAACCAAATCAGCGGTAATCAGCTATGTCAAGCAGAGAAGGAGTGCAAGGGTCTACATGAGAAGGTGCAATATCTCTCAGCCCAAAATAAGGGACTACTCACACAGTTAAATGAAAGTAAACGGGAAATGGCTGAGATGGACTGCAAGAATAAAGAAGAGTTGATGGCAGTGAGACTTCGAGAGGCAGATAGCATAGCAGCCTTGGCTGAACTCCAACAGGAAATTGCGAAAGAAACAAATGAAGAGGAATCTTCAGGAAGCCAGGATTTTATTCCAGTTCTTCTCTACGACTCCTTACAAGCAGAGTGCGAGAAGTTGAAAAAACAGTATGAACAGGCCCAGACTACAATTCTGGAGGGGGTTAACTCAGCAACCTCCGAAAAGCTAGTTTCGTTGGAAGTATATGAGCAACTAAAGGTTGAACATGAGCAAGAAGTCCAAAGGCTGCAGGAAATTCTTGAGGAGCTCAGGGCCAAGACAGACTCATCGGTAGAAGTTCCATACATAGATGAGGATGTAGAGGTGAAAGACATGGCAGAACTCATAAAAATATGGAAGGAAGCCCAAGACAAATATGAGGCGGCAATTACTGAGGTTGACCGACTTGAAGAACAGTTTCAACTGGGAATGGGCCCTGAACATGAGCTAGAGAGCATCGAGGCGCAACTTCTCCAAGCACTGGAAGCCAAAGTACAAGAGGAAGAGAAGATGAAAGCATTGGAGAAAATGATGGATGAAATGGAGGAGTACGCTGAATTACGTCCAGGGGAACAGGAGAATGGGGAAACAGCTACTTCAGTAGAAGGATTAAATAGCCTGATAACGAAATCCCTGAAGGAAGGGAAAGGATTGAACGCACAAATGAGGCCAGGAGGGAAGGAAGGGCAGACATCCGAGGAAGAGCAGGATGAATATGATTGCTTGAAGAAGGGTTTTGACCTGTTGAGTGACACCGAATGTTATGAGGATGTGGTCTGCCCAAATTGTGATGGGAACTCCCAAAGTGCTGAAATCCTGAGGAAGCACTTAAGGTCTAAGGAACATAGAGAGTTGGTGGCGCTACAGATGGCAGCTGGGAAAAGAGCTCGGAGAGTTTCAAAAAGGCAGAAAAGAAAAAGAAGAAGCAGAAAATAATAACTGTTTAAAATATTATTACTTCTACTACCTCAGTCCGAACACTACGAAAGGTGCTAAATTTGTAAAAAAAATCCAGGGACATTATCAAGACAGCCAGTGGGTTGTATAAGTCCGCACTGCTGGTTCAACAGGACGAAAGTACAAGCTGTTTAAAAAAAAAAGCTATGGAGGATGCTGTCTGGAACGAATTAATACCAGAGACTGAATTTATGAACTGTTCCCACAGAGACTGAACCTGTAAACTGATTCCACTGAGAGTATGTTTGTAAACTGTTATATGACGTTGACTCCATTGAGAGTATATCTGTAAATTGTTATATGACGTTGACTCCATCGAGAGTATATCTGCAAACTGTTTATATAAAGTTGAAGATTGTGGCCTAGAAATTGAGTTTTGGCTTAGCCAGGGCTTTAGCGCCGGAAGTTAGTGCCGGCGCTAAGTCCCCCTGCGCGCGCCAAAAATTCAGCAGTGCCGCGCCCAAACGGCTGCCGGCGCTACTGAAGGGTCTTTGCGGCGGTACATCGGCGCTAACTGCCGTTTCGCGCCGCAATTCCGGCGCTGCGGCACCCGATGCGGTGCGGCAGGCTCGGGAAGTGCAGGCCTCCTCCTTCCCTTAAGGAGGAGCTGCCTGCACCCGATCGCGGCCCGCGAAAATCTTTTAAAAAATGAGCCCGGCACCTCGGACAAGTGCCGGGCTTGCTTCTGTTCCGGGGGGGGGGGGCGGGGGGAAGTCCGGGGAGGGAGCTGCGGCCAGGCGGCCGGCGGGAAAGCGGCCGGCCGCCGCGGGGCCTTTAATGCGCCGGCGCAAAGACTCGTAAGACTCTGTTGCCAGAGTCTTAGTTGCGGCTGTCACGGGCGAGGCGGCCGCAACTGAATTTCGGCGCTGGGGCCCGTCGGCATGGCAACCGGGACGCTGCGCACACCGATGACGTCATCGGTGCCGGCGCAGCGCTACCGGTCTACCGCGGCGTAAGGGCCCCAGGCAATTTCGGCGCCGGCGCCAAATGCAGCGCTAGGCCCTCTAGCGCCGCAAAATCGGCGCTAAGGGCACTCAATTTCTAGGCCTGTATGTTTAACGGGATTCTGTAAGTAATAAGCTAGGAAGGGAGGAGTGTTGTGTATGTAACCGTTTACCTTTAAGGGAACTATAGAATGTAACCGTTCGCCTTTAAGAGCAATACTTTAGGGTGGCACTATCTATTGGCTCATGTATACTGTAATACCGATAGTGACCACACCAGTATATAAGGGTTGTGATACGTTAACTAGGGCAGAATCGCCCGAGCCTCTGAATAGTAAAGACGTGTTTTATTTTGTTAACAGTGGAGTCTGTGATTATTTATAATACAACCCACAGACTTAACACTATATATTACACTCTCCAGTCTATGGGATGTTCCATATATTACACTCTCCAGTCTATGGGATGTTCTATATATTACACTCTCCAGTCTATGGGATGTTCTCTATATTACACTCTCCAGTCTATGGGGTGTTCTCTATATTACACTCTCCAGTCTATGGGATGTTCTCTATATTACACTCTCCAGTCTATGGGATGTTCTCTATATTACACTCTCCAGTCTATGGGATGTTCTATATATTACACTCTCCAGTCTATGGGATGTTCTATATATTACACTCTCCAGTCTATGGGATGTTCTATATATTACACTCTCCAGTCTATGGGATGTTCTATATATTACGCTCTCCAGTCTATGGGATGTTCTATATATTACACTCTCCAATCTATGGGATGTTCTGTATATTACACTCTCCAGTCTATGGGATGTTCTGTATATTACACTCTCCAGTCTATGGGATGTTCTATATATTACACTCTCCAATCTATGGGATGTTCAATATATTACATTCTCCAGTCTATGGGATGTTCTGTATATTACACTCTCCAGTCTATGGGATGTCTATATATTACACTCTCCAGTCTCTGGGATGTTCTGTATATTACACGCTCCAGTCTATGGGATGTTCTGTATATTACACTCTACAGTCTATGGGATGTTCTGAATATTACACTCTCCAGTCTATGGGATGTTCTATATTTTACACTCTCCAGTCTATGGGATGTTCAATATATTACACTCTCCAGTCTATGGGATGTTCTATATATTACACTCTCCAGTCTATGGGATGTTCTATATATTACACTCTCCAGTCTATGGGATGTTCTGTATATTACACTCTCCAGTCTATGGAATGTTCTATATATTACACTCTCCAGTCTATGGGATGTTCAATATATTACACTCTCCAGTCTATGGGATGATCTATATATTACACTCTCCAGTCTATGGGATGTTCTATATATTACACTCTCCAGTCTATGGGATGTTCAATATATTACACTCTCCAGTCTATGGGATGATCTATATATTACACTCTCCAGTCTATGGGATGTTCGAAATATTACACTCTCCAGTCTATGGGATGTTCTGTATATTACACTCTCCAGTCTATGGGATGTTCTGTATATTATACTCTCCAGTCGATGGGATGTCTATATATTACACTCTCCAGTCTGTGGGATGTTCTATATATTACGCTCTCCAGTCTATGGGATGTTCTATATATTACACTCTCCAGTCTATGGGATGTTCTGTATATTATACTCTCCAGTCTATGGAATGTTCTATATATTACACTCTCCAGTCGATGGGATGTTCTGTATATTACACTCTCCAGTCTATGGGATGTTCTGTATATTACACGCTCCAGTCTATGGGATGTTCTATATATTACACTCTCCAGTCTATGGGATGTTCTGTATATTACACTCTCCAGTCTATGGGATGTTCTATATATTACACTCTCCAGTCTATGGGATGTTCTGTATATTACACTCTCCAGTCTATGGGATGTTCTGTATATTACACGCTCCAGTCTATGGGATGTTCTGTATATTACACTCTCCAGTCTATGGGATGTTCTATATATTACACTCTCCAGTCTATGGGATGTTCGATATATTACACTCTCCAGTCTATGGGATGTTCTATATATTACACTCTCCAGTCTATGGGATGTTCTATATATTACACTCTCCAGTCTATGGGATGTTCTATATATTACACTCTCCAGTCTACTGGATGTTCTATATATTACACTCTCCAGTCTATGGGATGTTCTCTATATTACACTCTCCAGTCTATGGGATGTTCTATATGTTACACTCTCCAGTCTATGGGATGTTCTGTATATTACACTCTCCAGTCTATGGGATGTTCTATATATTACACTCTCCAGTCTATGGGATGTTCTGTATATTACACTCTCCAGTCTATGGATGTTCTATATATTACAGTCTCCCGTCTATGGGATGTTCTGTATATTACACTCTCCAGTCTGTGGGATGTCTATATATTACACTCTCCAGTCTATGGGATGTTCAATATATTACACTCTCCAGTCTATGGGATGTTCTGTATATTACACTCGCCAGTCTATGGGATGTTCTGTATATTACACTCTCCAGTCTATGGGATGTTCTGTATATTACACTCTCCAGTCTATGGGATGTTCTGTATATTACACGCTCCAGTCTATGGGATGTTCTGTATATTACACTCTCCAGTCTATGGGATGTTCTGTATATTACACTCTCCAGTCTATGGGATGTTCTGTATATTACACTCTCCAGTCTATGGGATGTTCTATACATTACACTCTCCAGTCTATGGGATGTTCTGTATATTACACTCTCCAGTCTATGGGATGTTCTATATATTACACTCTCCAGTCTATGGGATGTTCTGTATATTACACTCTCCAGTCTATGGGATGTCTATATATTACACTCTCCAATCTATGGGATGTTCTATATATTACACTCTCCAGTCTATGGGATGTTCTGTATATTACACTCTCCAGTCTATGGGATGTCTATATATTGCACTCTCCAGTCTATGGGATGTTCTATATATTACACTCTCCAGTCTATGGGATGTTCTGTATATTACACGCTCCAGTCTATGGGATGTTCTATATATTACACTCTCCAGTCTATGGGATGTTCTATATATTACACTCTCCAGTCTATGGGATGTTCTATATATTACACTCTCCAGTCTATGGGATGTTCTGTATATTACACTCTCCAGTCTATGGGATGTTCTGTATATTACACGCTCCAGTCTATGGGATGTTCTGTATATTACACTCTCCAGTCTATGGGATGTTCTATATATTACACTCTCCAGTCTATGGGATGTTCCATATATTACACTCTCCAGTCTGTGGGATGTTCTATATATTACACTCTCCAGTCTATGGGATGTTCTATATATTACACCCTCCAGTCTATGGGATGTTCTGTATATTACACTCTCCAGTCTATGGGATGTTCTATATATTACACTCTCCAGTCTACTGGATGTTCTATATATTACACTCTCCAGTCTATGGGATGTTCTCTATATTACACTCTCCTGTCTGTGGGATGTTCTATATATTACACTCTCCAGTCTATGGGATGTTCTGTATATTACACTCTCCAGTCTATGGGATGTTCTATATATTACACTCTCCAGTCTATGGGATGTTCTGTATATTACACTCTCCAGTCTATGGATGTTCTATACATTATAGTCTCCCGTCTATGGGATGTTCTGTATATTAAACTCTCCAGTCTATGGGATGTCTATATATTACACTCTCCAGTCTATGGGATGTTCTATATATTACACTCTCCAGTCTATGGGATGTCTATATATTACACTCTCCAGTCTATGGGATGTTCTGTATATTACACGCTCCAGTCTATGGGATGTTCTGTATATTACACTCTCCACTCTATGGGATGTTCTATATATTACACTCTCCAGTCTATGGGATGTTCTATATATTACACTCTCCAGTCTATGGGATGTTCTGTATATTACACTCTCCAGTCTATGGGATGATCTATATATTACACTCTCCAGTCTATGGGATGTTCTACATATTACACTCTCCAGTCTATGGGATGTTCTATATTTTACACTCTCCAGTCTATGGGATGTTCTATATATTACACTCTCCAGTCTATGGGATGTTCTATATATTACAGTCTCCAGTCTATGGGATGTTCTCTATATTACAGTCTCCAGTCTATGGGATGTTCTATATATTACACTCTCCAGTCTATGGGATGTTCTGTATATTACACTCTCCAGTCTATGGGATGTTCTATATATTACACTCTCCAGTCTATGGGATGTTCTATATATTACACTCTCCAGTCTATGGGATGTTCTATATATTACACTCTCCAGTCTATGGGATGTTCTCTATATTACACTCTCCAGTCTATGGGATGTTCTATATATTACACTCTCCAGTCTATGGGATGTTCTGTATATTACACTCTCCAGTCTATGGGATGTTCTGTATATTACACTCTCCAGCCTATGGATGTTCTATATATTACAGTCTCCAGTCTATGGGATGTTCTGTATATTACACTCTCCAGTCTATGGGATGTCTATATATTACACTCTCCAGTCTATGGGATGTTCTATATATTACACTCTCCAGTCTATGGGATGTTCTATATATTACACTCTCCAGTCTATGGGATGTTCTATATATTACACGCTCCAGTCTATGGGATGTTCTGTATATTACACTCTCCAGTCTATGGGATGTTCTGTATATTACACTCTCCAGTCTATGGGATGTTCTGTATATTACACTCTCCAGTCTATGGGATGTTCTATATATTACATTCTCCAGTCTATGGGATGTTCTGTATATTACACGCTCCAGTCTATGGGATGTTCTGTATATTACACTCTCCAGTCTATGGGATGTTCTGTACATTACACTCTCCAGTCTATGGGATGTTCTATATATTACACTCTCCAGTCTATGGGATGTTCTATATATTACACTCTCCAGTCTATGGGATGTTCTGTATATTACACTCTCCAGTCTATGGGATGTTCTATATATTACACTCTCCAGTCTATGGGATGTTCTATATATTACACTCTCCAGTCTATGGGATGTTCTATATATTACACTCTCCAGTCTATGGGATGTTCTCTATATTACACTCTCCAGTCTATGGGATGTTCTATATATTACACTCTCCAGTCTATGGGATGTTCTGTATATTACACGCTCCAGTCTATGGGATGTTCTGTATATTACACTCTCCAGTCTATGGGATGTTCTATATATTACACTCTCCAGTCTATGGGATGTTCCATATATTACACTCTCCAGTCTGTGGGATGTTCTATATATTACACTCTCCAGTCTATGGGATGTTCTATATATTACACCCTCCAGTCTATGGGATGTTCTGTATATTACACTCTCCTGTCTGTGGGATGTTCTATATATTACACTCTCCAGTCTATGGGATGTTCTGTATATTACACTCTCCAGTCTATGGGATGTTCTATATATTACACTCTCCAGTCTATGGGATGTTCTGTATATTACACTCTCCAGTCTATGGATGTTCTATACATTATAGTCTCCCGTCTATGGGATGTTCTGTATATTAAACTCTCCAGTCTATGGGATGTCTATATATTACACTCTCCAGTCTATGGGATGTTCTATATATTACACTCTCCAGTCTATGGGATGTTCTGTATATTACACTCTCCAGTCTATGGGATGTTCTGTATATTACACTCTCCAGTCTATGGGATGTTCTGTATATTACACTCTCCAGTCTATGGATGTTCTATACATTATAGTCTCCCGTCTATGGGATGTTCTGTATATTAAACTCTCCAGTCTATGGGATGTCTATATATTACACTCTCCAGTCTATGGGATGTTCTATATATTACACTCTCCAGTCTATGGGATGTTCTGTATATTACACTCTCCAGTCTATGGGATGTTCTGTATATTACACTCTCCAGTCTATGGGATGTTCTGTATATTACACGCTCCAGTCTATGGGATGTTCTGTATATTACACTCTCCACTCTATGGGATGTTCTATATATTACACTCTCCAGTCTATGGGATGTTCTATATATTACACTCTCCAGTCTATGGGATGTTCTGTATATTACACTCTCCAGTCTATGGGATGATCTATATATTACACTCTCCAGTCTATGGGATGTTCTACATATTACACTCTCCAGTCTATGGGATGTTCTATATTTTACACTCTCCAGTCTATGGGATGTTCTATATATTACACTCTCCAGTCTATGGGATGTTCTATATATTACAGTCTCCAGTCTATGGGATGTTCTCTATATTACAGTCTCCAGTCTATGGGATGTTCTATATATTACACTCTCCAGTCTATGGGATGTTCTGTATATTACACTCTCCAGTCTATGGGATGTTCTATATATTACACTCTCCAGTCTATGGGATGTTCTATATATTACACTCTCCAGTCTATGGGATGTTCTATATATTACACTCTCCAGTCTATGGGATGTTCTCTATATTACACTCTCCAGTCTATGGGATGTTCTATATATTACACTCTCCAGTCTATGGGATGTTCTGTATATTACACTCTCCAGTCTATGGGATGTTCTGTATATTACACTCTCCAGCCTATGGATGTTCTATATATTACAGTCTCCAGTCTATGGGATGTTCTGTATATTACACTCTCCAGTCTATGGGATGTCTATATATTACACTCTCCAGTCTATGGGATGTTCTATATATTACACTCTCCAGTCTATGGGATGTTCTATATATTACACTCTCCAGTCTATGGGATGTTCTATATATTACACGCTCCAGTCTATGGGATGTTCTGTATATTACACTCTCCAGTCTATGGGATGTTCTGTATATTACACTCTCCAGTCTATGGGATGTTCTGTATATTACACTCTCCAGTCTATGGGATGTTCAATATATTACATTCTCCAGTCTATGGGATGTTCTGTATATTACACGCTCCAGTCTATGGGATGTTCTGTATATTACACTCTCCAGTCTATGGGATGTTCTGTATATTACACTCTCCAGTCTATGGGATGTTCTATATATTACACTCTCCAGTCTATGGGATGTTCTATATATTACACTCTCCAGTCTATGGGATGTTCTGTATATTACACTCTCCAGTCTATGGGATGTTCTATATATTACACTCTCCAGTCTATGGGATGTTCTATATATTACACTCTCCAGTCTATGGGATGTTCTATATATTACACTCTCCAGTCTATGGGATGTTCTCTATATTACACTCTCCAGTCTATGGGATGTTCTATATATTACACTCTCCAGTCTATGGGATGTTCTGTATATTACACTCTCCAGTCTATGGGATGTTCTGTATATTACACTCTCCAGCCTATGGATGTTCTATATATTACAGTCTCCAGTCTATGGGATGTTCTGTATATTACACTCTCCAGTCTATGGGATGTCTATATATTACACTCTCCAGTCTATGGGATGTTCTATATATTACACTCTCCAGTCTATGGGATGTTCTATATATTACACTCTCCAGTCTATGGGATGTTCTATATATTACACTCTCCAGTCTATGGGATGTTCTGTATATTACACTCTCCAGTCTGTGGGATGTTCTATATATTACATTCTCCAGTCTATGGGATGTTCTGTATATTACACGCTCCAGTCTATGGGATGTTCTGTATATTACACTCTCCAGTCTATGGGATGTTCTGTATATTACACTCTCCAGTCTATGGGATGTTCTGTATATTACACTCTCCAGTCTATGGGATGTTCTATATATTACATTCTCCAGTCTATGGGATGTTCTGTATATTACACGCTCCAGTCTATGGGATGTTCTGTATATTACACTCTCCAGTCTATGGATGTTCTATACATTATAGTCTCCAGTCTATGGGATGTTCTGTATATTAAACTCTCCAGTCTATGGGATGTCTATATATTACACTCTCCAGTCTATGGGATGTTCTATATATTACACTCTCCAGTCTATGGGATGTTCTGTATATTACACTCTGCAGTCTATGGGATGTTCTGTATATTACACTCTCCAGTCTATGGGATGTTCTGTATATTACACTCTCCAGTCTATGGGATGTTCTGTATATTACACGCTCCAGTCTATGGGATGTTCTGTATATTACACTCTCCACTCTATGGGATGTTCTATATATTACACTCTCCAGTCTATGGGATGTTCTATATATTACACTCTCCAGTCTATGGGATGTTCTGTATATTACACTCTCCAGTCTATGGGATGATCTATATATTACACTCTCCAGTCTATGGGATGTTCTACATATTACACTCTCCAGTCTATGGGATGTTCTATATTTTACACTCTCCAGTCTATGGGATGTTCTATATATTACACTCTCCAGTCTATGGGATGTTCTATATATTACACTCTCCAGTCTATGGGATGTTCTCTATATTACAGTCTCCAGTCTATGGGATGTTCTATATATTACACTCTCCAGTCTATGGGATGTTCTGTATATTACACTCTCCAGTCTATGGGATGTTCTATATATTACACTCTCCAGTCTATGGGATGTTCTATATATTACACTCTCCAGTCTATGGGATGTTCTATATATTACACTCTCCAGTCTATGGGATGTTCTCTATATTACACTCTCCAGTCTATGGGATGTTCTATATATTACACTCTCCAGTCTATGGGATGTTCTGTATATTACACTCTCCAGTCTATGGGATGTTCTGTATATTACACTCTCCAGTCTATGGATGTTCTATATATTACAGTCTCCAGTCTATGGGATGTTCTGTATATTACACTCTCCAGTCTATGGGATGTCTATATATTACACTCTCCAGTCTATGGGATGTTCTATATATTACACTCTCCAGTCTATGGGATGTTCTATATATTACACTCTCCAGTCTATGGGATGTTCTATATATTACACTCTCCAGTCTATGGGATGTTCTATATATTACACTCTCCAGTCTATGGGATGTTCTATATATTACACTCTCCAGTCTATGGGATGTTCTGTATATTACACTCTCCCGTCTATGGGATGTTCTATATATTACATTCTCCAGTCTATGGGATGTTCTGTATATTACACGCTCCAGTCTATGGGATGTTCTGTATATTACACTCTCCAGTCTATGGGATGTTCTGTATATTACACTCTCCAGTCTATGGGATGTTCTGTATATTACACTCTCCAGTCTATGGGATTTTCTATATATTACATTCTCCAGTCTATGGGATGTTCTGTATATTACACGCTCCAGTCTATGGGATGTTCTGTATATTACACTCTCCAGTCTATGGATGTTCTATACATTATAGTCTCCAGTCTATGGGATGTTCTGTATATTAAACTCTCCAGTCTATGGGATGTCTATATATTACACTCTCCAGTCTATGTGATGTCTATATATTACACTCTCCAGTCTATGGGATGTTCTATATATTACACTCTCCAGTCTATGGGATGTTCTATATATTACACTCTCCAGTCTATGGGATGTTCTATATATTACACTCTCCAGTCTATGGGATGTTCTATATATTACACTCTCCAGTCTATGGGATGTTCTGTATATTACACTCTCCAGTCTATGGGATGTTCTATATATTACATTCTCCAGTCTATGGGATGTTCTGTATATTACACGCTCCAGTCTATGGGATGTTCTGTATATTACACTCTCCAGTCTATGGGATGTTCTGTATATTACACTCTCCAGTCTATGGGATGTTCTGTATATTACACTCTCCAGTCTATGGGATGTTCTATATATTACATTCTCCAGTCTATGGGATGTTCTGTATATTACACGCTCCAGTCTATGGGATGTTCTGTATATTACACTCTCCAGTCTATGGATGTTCTATACATTATAGTCTCCAGTCTATGGGATGTTCTGTATATTAAACTCTCCAGTCTATGGGATGTCTATATATTACACTCTCCAGTCTATGGGATGTTCTATATATTACACTCTCCAGTCTATGGGATGTTCTGTATATTACACTCTGCAGTCTATGGGATGTTCTGTATATTACACTCTCCAGTCTATGGGATGTTCTGTATATTACACTCTCCAGTCTATGGGATGTTCTGTATATTACACGCTCCAGTCTATGGGATGTTCTGTATATTACACTCTCCACTCTATGGGATGTTCTATATATTACACTCTCCAGTCTATGGGATGTTCTATATATTACACTCTCCAGTCTATGGGATGTTCTGTATATTACACTCTCCAGTCTATGGGATGATCTATATATTACACTCTCCAGTCTATGGGATGTTCTACATATTACACTCTCCAGTCTATGGGATGTTCTATATTTTACACTCTCCAGTCTATGGGATGTTCTATATATTACACTCTCCAGTCTATGGGATGTTCTATATATTACACTCTCCAGTCTATGGGATGTTCTCTATATTACAGTCTCCAGTCTATGGGATGTTCTATATATTACACTCTCCAGTCTATGGGATGTTCTGTATATTACACTCTCCAGTCTATGGGATGTTCTATATATTACACTCTCCAGTCTATGGGATGTTCTATATATTACACTCTCCAGTCTATGGGATGTTCTATATATTACACTCTCCAGTCTATGGGATGTTCTCTATATTACACTCTCCAGTCTATGGGATGTTCTATATATTACACTCTCCAGTCTATGGGATGTTCTGTATATTACACTCTCCAGTCTATGGGATGTTCTGTATATTACACTCTCCAGTCTATGGATGTTCTATATATTACAGTCTCCAGTCTATGGGATGTTCTGTATATTACACTCTCCAGTCTATGGGATGTCTATATATTACACTCTCCAGTCTATGGGATGTTCTATATATTACACTCTCCAGTCTATGGGATGTTCTATATATTACACTCTCCAGTCTATGGGATGTTCTATATATTACACTCTCCAGTCTATGGGATGTTCTATATATTACACTCTCCAGTCTATGGGATGTTCTGTATATTACACTCTCCAGTCTACGGGATGTTCTATATATTACACTCTCCAGTCTATGGGATGTTCTATATATTACACTCTCCAGTCTATGGGATGTTCTGTATATTACACTCTCCAGTCTATGGGATGTTCTATATATTACATTCTCCAGTCTATGGGATGTTCTGTATATTACACGCTCCAGTCTATGGGATGTTCTGTATATTACACTCTCCAGTCTATGGGATGTTCTGTATATTACACTCTCCAGTCTATGGGATGTTCTGTATATTACACTCTCCAGTCTATGGGATGTTCTATATATTACATTCTCCAGTCTATGGGATGTTCTGTATATTACACGCTCCAGTCTATGGGATGTTCTGTATATTACACTCTCCAGTCTATGGGATGTTCTGTATATTACACTCTCCAGTCTATGGGATGTTCTATATATTACACTCTCCAGTCTATGGGATGTTCTATATATTACATTCTCCAGTCTATGGGATGTTCTGTATATTACACGCTCCAGTCTATGGGATGTTCTGTATATTACACTCTCCAGTCTATGGGATGTTCTGTATATTACACTCTCCAGTCTATGGGATGTTCTGTATATTACACTCTCCAGTCTATGGGATGTTCTATATATTACATTCTCCAGTCTATGGGATGTTCTGTATATTACACGCTCCAGTCTATGGGATGTTCTGTATATTACACTCTCCAGTCTATGGGATGTTCTGTATATTACACGCTCCAGTCTATGGGATGTTCTATATATTACATTCTCCAGTCTATGGGATGTTCTGTATATTACACTCTCCAGTCTATGGGATGTCTATATATTACACTCTCCAGTCTATGGGATGTTCTGTATATTACACTCTACAGTCTATGGGAAGTTCTGTATATTGCACTCTTCAGTCTATGGGGTGTTCTATATATTACACTCTCCCGTCTATGGGATGTTCTATATATTACACTCTCCAGTCTATGGGAAGTTCTGTATATTACACGCTCCAGTCTATGGGATGTTCTGTATATTACACTCTCCAGTCTATGGGATGTTCTGTATATTGCACTCTCCAGTCTATGGGGTGTTCTGTATATTACACTCTCCAGTCTATGGGATGTTCTGTATATTACACTCTCCAGTCTATGGTGTGTTCTATATATTACACTCTCCAGTCTATGGGATGTCTATATATTATACTCTCCAGTCTATGGGATGTTCTATATATTACACTCTCCAGTCCATGGGATGTTCTATCTATATTACACTCGCCAGTCTATGGGATGTCTATATATTACACTCTCCAGTCTATGGGATGTTCTGTATATTGCACTCTCCAGTCTATGGGGTGTTCTGTATATTACACTCTCCAGTCTATGGGATGTTCTGTATATTACACTCTCCAGTCTATGGGATGTTCTGTATATTACACTCTCCAGTCTATGGGATGTTCTGTATATTGCACTCTCCAGTCTATGGGGTGTTCTGTATATTACACTCTCCAGTCTATGGGATGTTCTGTATATTACACTCTCCAGTCTATGGTGTGTTCTATATATTACACTCTCCAGTCTATGGGTTGTTCTATATATTACACTCTCCAGTCTATGGGATGTTCTATATATTACACTCTCCAGTCTATTGGGTGTTCTATATATTACACTCTCCAGTCTATGGGATGTTCTATCTATATTACACTCTCTAGTCTATGGGATGTCTATATATTATACTCTCCAGTCTATGGGATGTTCTATATATTACACTCTCCAGTCCATGGGATGTTCTATCTATATTACACTCTCCAGTCTTTGGGATGTTCTATATATTACACTCTCCAGTCTATGGGATGTTCTGTATATTACACTCTCCGGTCTATGGGATGTTCTGTACATTACACTCTCCAGTCTATGGGATGTTCTATATATTACACTCTCCGGTCTATGGGATGTCTATATATTATACTCTCCAGTCTATGGGATGTTCTATATATTACACTCTCCAGTCCATGGGATGTTCTGTCTATATTACACTCTCCAGTCTATGGGATGTCTATATATTACACTCTCCAGTCTATGGGATGTTCTGTATATTACACTCTCCAGTCTATGGGATGTTCTATATATTACACTCTCCAGTCTATGGGATGTTCTACATATTACACTCTCCAGTCTATGGGATGTTCTACATATTACACTCTCCAGTCTATGGGATGTCTATATATTACACTCTCCAGTCTATGGGATGTTCTATCTATATTATACTCTGCAGTCTATGGGATGTTCTGTATATTACACTCTCCAGTCTATGGGATGTTCTACATATTACACTCTCCAGTCTATGGGATGTCTATATATTACACTCTCCAGTCTATGGGATGTCTATATATTATACTCTCCAGTCTATGGGATGTTCTGTATATTACACTCTCCAGTCTATGGGTTGTTCTCCATATTACACTCTCCAGTCTATGGGATGTTCTACATATTACACTCTCCAGTCTATGGGATGTCTATATATTACACTCTCCAGTCTATGGGATGTTCTATCTATATTATACTCTGCAGTCTATAGGATGTTCTGTATATTACACTCTCCAGTCTATGGGATGTTCTACATATTACACTCTCCAGTCTATGGGATGTCTATATATTACACTCTCCAGTCTATGGGATGTTCTATGTATTACACTCTCCAGTCTATGGGATGTTCTATATATTACACTCTCCAGTCTATGGGATGTTCTGTATATTACACTCTCCAGTCTATGGGATGTTCTATGTATTACACTCTCCAGTCTATGGGATGTTCTATATATTACACTCTCCAGTCTATGGGATGTCTATATATTACACTCTCCAGTCTATGGGATGTTCTATGTATTACACTCTCCAGTCTATGGGATGTTCTGTATATTACACTCTCCAGTCTATGGGATGTTCTATATATTACACTCTCCAGTCTATGGGATGTTCTGTCTGTTACACTCTCCAGTCTATGGGATGTTCTGTATATTACACTCTCCATTCTATGGGATGTTCTATATATTACACTCTCCAGTCTATGGGATGTTCTATATATTACACTCTCCAGTCTATGGGATGTCTATATATTACACTCTCCAGTCTATGGGATGTTCTATCTATATTATACTCTGCAGTGTTTGGGATGTTCTATATATTACATTCTCCAGTCTATGCGTTATCCTAGACCCAACACCCTTGTATCCCTGGGTTGTTCCAAGTGTAACACTGTCCAATCTACGAAATACAATCTCGCCACAGTGGGAGGTTCGGTGCCGGGTTGGAAATAGGGATCACTCGTTTATGACATTTGCCAACAAGGGCTGGACTTTCCCTTTAAGAGTTAAACATTTATGACCTTACTTACTGCGGCCTGCGTGTTGCTGGATGAGATCACCGTGCTCTCGCTCTGTCCTGTAAAAACTCGCCAGCTGGACAATAAAACTTCCCACTGAGCTTCGACTCATAAAAGGGCAAAAATATATAACTTATCTGTTTGGCTTACGAGCCAGATTCCGATGGAAAAATTTTACAGTGCAGCTACAGAGAGCAGGGTACGATGCTATCATTGCGTTGTGAAGGAGCAATGACCTTGAATTCCCCCCACTGAACGCTGAGAATAAAATAAGAAGATAAAAAACGCAAGAAGACTAAGGGATGAGAGTAAAACCTTCTCTAGGTCAAAGATCATCACTTCTACACCTTCATTAGGGCATCTAATTGTATTGCGAATAACCCAATGTTATTGCCTCTATTACCTTGTTTGGTAAATTTATCTTGAACATTTGCTTCCTAACGTTGCTTCCAAGTCCACTTTTCACCCATTTCCGATAACATCTTATGCTCCATCTTTCTTGTCGCACACTGATATAATGTTCCTAATTACAACCTAATAGAGGTTTTCAAGACGATGATTCCCTCGGGCGAGTGGGTCAATAGAGGTCATTGATTCAAAGTCATTGGAAAAAGATCTCGAGGGGAGATGAGGAGAAATGTTTTCACTCCGAGAATTGTGGGGATCGGGAACGCTCGACCTGGAAAGGTGGTGGAAGGTGATTCCATCAATAATTGTAAAAGGGAGTTGGACGGGTTCTGGAGGATGAGGAGCTGACAGGGTTACGGACACACAGCGGGGGGAGTGGGACTGAGCACGACGGCTCTTTCACAGAGCCAGCACAGGCACGACGGGCCAAATGGGCTCCTCCTGTGCTGTAAGTTTCAATGAATCTATGATTCCTGGTTTAACTTCCACACTTGTGTCAGCTTGGTTCAGTTGGCAGCACTCTTGGCTGTGAGCCGGAAGGTCGTGGGTTTGAGCTGCGCCCAAAGGACTGAGCACTGGGCTGACACTTCAGTGCAGTCCAGCTGAGGGGGCCCGAGTAATCCAGAGGTCCGGACGAGTAATCCAGAGAACAGGAGTACAAATCCCAGCATGGCTGTTTGAGAATTTGAATTTAGTTCCAAAAAACCTGGAACTAAAAAGGCATGTCTCAGTAAAAGTGACCATGAAGCTGTCGGATTGTTGTAAAAACCCAATTGGTTCACTGATGTGCTTTAGGGAAGGAAACCTGCCGTCCTTACCCGGTCTGGGCCTATACGTGACTCCAGTCCTACACCGACCTGGTTGACTGATACCTGGGATAGCAGGAATGACGTATGAGGAGAGATTGCGTCGATTGGGCTTATACTCGTTAGAGTTTAGAAGAATGAGAGGGGATCTCATTGAAACTTATAAAATTCTAACAGGACTAGACAGACTAGATGCAGGAAGGATGTTCCCGATGGTCGGGGAGTCCAGAACCAGGGGTCACTCTGTGTTTCAGGAGGTGGTCACACCTATGAAGTTAATTAATTCAGATGTAGCCCATGGTCAGGGACAGGACAGTGTGACTACGAGTGAGGCAGGTACGGGGATCCAGGAGGTAGTGTTGGAGGAGCCGCACCCCTTGCTCTTGTCCAACAGGTTCGAGGTTCTTACTCCCTGTGGGGACAGGAGCAGGGACTGCAGGGAGGATGAGCAACCTGGCCACAGCACCGTGGAATGGGGGGCCATTCAAGAGAGGGGAGTAACTAGAAATGTTGTAGTGGTAGGGGATAGTATTATTAGGGGGATAGATAGAGTTCTCTGCAGCCGAGAGCGAGAGTCCCGAAGGCTGTGTTGCCTACCCGGTGCCAGGGTTAAGGACATCTCCTCTGGGCTGGAAAGAAACTTGCAGTGGGAGGGGGTGGATCCAGTTGTCGTGGTCCATGTTGGTACAAACGACGTAGATAGGACTAGGAAGCCGGTTCTGTTAAAGGAGTATGAGCAGCTAGGGGTCAAATTAAAAAACAGAACCTCAAGGGTAATAATCTCTGGATTATTACCTGAGCCACGAGCGAATTTGGCTAGGACAAATAAAATTAGAGAGTTAAATGCGTGGCTCAAAGACTGGTGTGGGAGAAATGGGTTTTGCTTCCTGGGACACTGGCACCAGTACTGGGGCAGGAGGGAGCTGTTCCGTTGGGACGGGCTTCACTTGGCCAGTGCTGGGACTAGAGTCCTGGCGAATCATATAACTAGGGCTGTAGACAGGGCTTTAAACTAACTAGTGGGGGGGAGGTTCCAAGAGAGCAAATAATAAAAATGACAACAGAGAAGGTCATAGACTTAGGTAGCAGTGGGGAAATTAAAAACCAGAGCGTGTCAGGAAGGGGCAGAAGGTATGGAGTAAAAGGTAAAGTAATAAAAAGGGCAAAAGCAGGCACTAAGTGTTACAAAACATATTTGAAAGTTCTCTATCTGAATGCACGTAGCATTCGTAACAAAATAGACGAGTTAATGGCACAAACAACTACATATGGGTATGATCTTGTGGCCATTACAGAAACATGGCTGCAGGGTGACAATGCCTGGGAATTAAACATACCAGGTTATTTAACGATCAGGAAGGACAGGCAGGAAGGAAGGGGAGGTGGGGTGGCTATGTTAATAAAGGAAGGAATCACTGTAATACAGAGAAATGATATTGGGTCAAAAGATCAGGATAATGAAACAGTTTGGGTGGAGATAAGGAATAATAAGGGGTAAAAAACACTAGTGGGCGTAGTCTATAGGCCTCCGAACAGTTGCAACTCTGTTGGACGGAGTATCAATCAGGAAATAGTTGAGGCTTGTAATAAGGGAACATCTATAATTATGGGGGATTTTAACTATCATATTAATTGGACAAATCAAATTGGGCAGGGCTGCCTTGAGGATGAGTTCATTGAGTGTATTAGGGATGGGTTTCTTGAGCAGTATGTAACTGAACCGACCAGGGGGCAAGCAACCTTAGATCTGGTCCTGTGTAACGAGACAGGATTAATTAAAAATGTCCTAGTAAAGGATCCCCTTGGAATGAGTGACCATAACATGGTTGAATTCTATATTCAATTAGAGGGTGAGAAGGTTGAATCTCAAACAAACGTGCTAAGCTTGAATAAAGGAGACTATGAAGGTATGAGAGCAGAATTGAGTAGAGTGGATTGGGAAAATAGATTAAAGGGTAAGATGATACATGATCAGTGGTGTACATTTAAGGAGTTATTTTACAACTTCCAAAAAATATATATTCCACTGAGAAGAAAAGGGTGTAAAAGAAAAGACAGCCATCCGTGGCTAAGTAAAGAAATTAAGGATAGTATTCAACTAAAAACAAGGGCATATAAGGTAGCCAAATCTAGTGGGAGGATAGAGGATTGGGAAAACTTTAAAAGACAGCAAAAAATAACAAAAAGATTGATTAAGAAAGGGAAGATAGATTACGAAAGTAAATTAGCAAAAAATATAAAAACAGATAGTAAGAGTTTTTAGAGTTTTTATAGTTATATAAAAAGTAAATGTTGGTCCCTTGGAGGATGAGACCGGGAAATTAATGGTGGGAAATATGGAGATGGCAAAAACACTGAATGAATATTTTGTATCAGTCTTTACAGTAGAGGACACCAAGAATATCCCAACATTGGACAAACAGGGGGCTATGGGGGGGAGGAGCTAAACACGATCAAAATCACTAAGGAAGTGGTACTCGGTAAAATAATGGGACTCAAGGCGGATAAATCACCTGGACCTGATGGCTTACATCCTAGGGTCTTGAGGGAAGTGGCGGTAGGGATTGTGGATGCATTGGTAATAATTTTCCAAAACTCCCTGGACTCAGTAAAGGTCCCGGCAGACTGGAAAACTGCTAATGTAACACCCTTATTTAAAAAGGGCAGTAGACAGAAGGCTGGAAACTATAGACCGGTTAGCCTAACATCTGTGGTAGGTAAAATTTTGGAGTCCATTATTAAGGAGACAGTAACAGGACATTTGGATAAACATAATTTAATAGGACAAAGTCAGCATGGTTTTATGAAGGGGAAGTCATGTTTGACAAATTTGCTGGAGTTCTTTGAAGAAGTTGTCGTGTCCGTGTGTAGATAAAGACACTGAAGACAGGAGTTGGTTCATAGGTATTTACTAAGCAAGTCTGGGAGGGGGTTTCTAAAGGATATACACAATACACAGGCTTATATAGCCCAAGTGGCAATTACCGGCATTACGCACACCTGGGGCTCTTAAAGGCACATACACCATAATTGCTCTTAAAGGCACATACACCACAATTCCTCCCCTTCTAGCTAACTAGTACATCATATTTTAAGTAATTATTAATTACATGTTATATGCAAAATAATATACATTGCTGTATTAATTAATTATAAGTTAGTCTCTCAGGAGGCTTCCTGACTCGGTCCGGATAACGCCTCGGGGGTGTAGTAGTTTCTGGTGGTGTAGTAGGTTCTTCTGGCAAGGCTGATTCGGCTTGAAGGCCAGTGTCGGGTTCATCGGGCTCCAGTATCACCGGATCGGAGGTAGATATGGGTATCTCTACTTCATTGTTAGATGTATAGAGTGGTGGTGTAGGTTGTCCCTTTTCGGATGACTTGATGATTTGGTCAGCATGGCGCCTTATTATGCTGTCTCCGATGTCCACGGTATACATCAGTGGTCCTAATCGTGTGCAGATAGTTCCAGGCTGCCATTTCTCGGTACGGTAGTCCCAGGCCAAAACCGGTTGGCCTATCTGGAAGGCCCTAGTTGGCCTTTCATTCATGCCCTGAAACTGCCAGTTCTCCACGTCCCTTCGGATGTTGGGCTTGACCAAATCCAGCCGGCATCTTAGGTTTCTATTGTAGAACATCATGGCGGGAGTTTGGTTAGTAACCATATGCGTTGCATTCCTATATGCAAATAAGAAGTTATCCACCTTGTGCTGAAGTTTTATGTCTTCATTACCCATGGCCTTGATGGCCTTCTTGAAGGTCTGGACAAACCTTTCAGCCAATCCATTGGTGGCGGGATGGTATGGGGCGGACGTGTAGTGCTTTACCCCATTGTTCTTTAAGAACTTTCTGAATTCTTCGGACACAAATTGCGGTCCATTATCAGAACATATCTGCTCCGGCAGCCCATTCCTGGCAAATATGGTCCTTAATACTGTGATGGTTTTTTCCGTGGTGGTGGAGGACATCTTTATTACCTCCAGCCACTTGGAGTGTGCATCAACTGCGATTAAGAACATTGAGTCCATAAATGGACCAGAAAAGTCGATGTGCACCCTTTGCCAGGGAGATGAGGGCCACGCCCATGGATGTAGAGGGGCCTGTGGCGGAGCATTTTGGACCTTCTGGCATCCTAGGCAGCTCTTGGTCATGTCTTCGATGTCTCCATCGATACCTGGCCACCATACAAACGCCCTAGCTAGGTTCTTCATTTTCACTCCACCCAGATGCCCCTCGTGAAGCTCCTTTAGCACTTTATCCTGGAGTTTGGGTGGAATCACCACTCTGGATCCACACATCAAGGTTCCTCGGCACACTGACAGCTGTTCTCTTCTTTGCGAGAATGCTGGCAACAGTGGTTCGCCATGTGCTGGCCATCCCTTCACTGTTAAATCGTAGACCCGTGAGAGAGTAGGGTCACTTCTTGTCTCCCTTTCAATGGCAGAATTTGTCACCGGTAGACATTCCACTATGGTAGAGTGGAATATCTCTACTGGGTCTACTGTAGGTGCCTCTTCTATCGTTGGCAACGGTAGGCGTGATAAACCGTCAGCATTCCCATGCTGTTTTGACCCTTTGTATTCAATGTTGTATTGGTGTGCCCCTAGAAAAAGGGACCACCTCTGTAGTCTTTGTGCCGTCATAATGGGGACACCCTTCTTAGGGTTGAATATGGAGATGAGGGGTTGATGGTCAGTCAGCAAGGTAAATTTTTGTCCGTGTAGGTAATGGTTGAATTTCTTCACTCCCCATACCAGGCTGAGTGCTTCCCTGTCTATCTGGGCATAGTTACGCTCAGCTGAGTTCAATGAGCGTGACGCAAAAGCTATCGGCCGTTCCGAGCCATCAGGGAATCTATGGGACAATACCGCTCCTATGCCGTAAGGGGATGCATCGCATGCCAGTCTGATTGGTAGTGATGGGTTGTAATGAGCCAAAATTTTCTCGGATGTGATTAAGTCTTTACATTTATGGAAGGCACGTTTACAGTCTTCGTTCCATTTCCAAATCACTCCTGTCTGTAGAAGATCATTAAGAGGGTGTAGAATAGTTGATAAGTTCGGTAAAAATTTATGATAGTTGTTGTGTATGTAACCGTTTACCTTTAAGGGAACTATAGAATGTAACCGTTCGCCTTTAAGAGCACTACTTTAGGGTGGCACTATCTATTGGCTCATGTATACTGTAATACCGATAGTGACCACACCAGTATATAAGGGTTGTGATACGTTAACTAGGGCAGAATCGCCCGAGCCTCTGAATAGTAAAGACGTGTTTTATTTTGTTAACAGTGGAGTCTGTGATTATTTATAATACAACCCACAGACTTAACATTGGCGACGAGTCAGGATTTGAACCCTGCGGCAGTTGTTCCACGGCGGCTTCGTCCGAAGACAGGACGTTGAAGAGAGGTTTCAATCCTCACCAGTCTGGAACCGACAGGCTGGAAGCGACAGGCATTAGGACCCTGAAGCCTCCATAACCTCGTGGGTAAGCCGCAGCGTTGGCTGCAAAGACAGTGCCACCGATCGGGAGATAAGGGCGATCGCAATCCCTGATAAGAGCCGCGGTGAAACGCGCGAGCGGGTAAGCCAGAGCCCGGGAGGGAGCGAGCAAGATCCGCGCGAGCGGGTGAGCCAGAGGCCGGGGCCCGCTTTCAAGTGCGAGGCGCAGCCGGGCCATCGATCGCATCCGCTGATAAGAGCCGCACTCGGGCTGAAAGTCAGCGTCGGGGAACGGGTGATAACCGCCATTGAAGTGGGCGGAGAGCGCCGAGAAGCGCGGGAAAACCGCCATCGAAGTGGGCGGGGAGAGCGAGAAGCGCGGGAAAGCCGCCATTTTTCGCGGGGAAACCGCTGAAGAAGAAGGAAGAAGCGGGAAACCGCCATCTTGGAAATTATTAAGAATTTCAGGAAAGTAATAAGATTTTTCAGAAAGGCTGGTGTGTTCTCAAGAAGAGAGGGAAAATAAGTATAAGTACAGCAATACTTGTGGTGTTCTCAAGAAGAGAGAAGAAAATTAATAATAAGTAAAGTAATACTTGTACTGTACTCGAAAAGAGAAGAAGATGCCTAAGCGAGGAAATATTAATGACTTTAATGCTGAAATAGAAGACTGGGCCACGTATGTGGAACGCATAGAAATATATTGCGTAGCCAACGACATTGAGGATGACGACAAGGCAATAACTTTGTTAAATTCGATGGGAGCAAAAACATACGGGCTTTTGAAACATCTAATAGCACCAGTTAAACCAGTGGACCAGACCTTCGAAGAGATCGTAGCAGTGCTGAAGGATCACTTGAACCCCACACCGTTGATGCTGGCTGAACGATTTAAATTTTACGCCAGAACCCAGAGGCAAGATGAAAGCAATGCGGAATACTTAGTCGAACTGCGTAAGCTAGCGAAATACTGCCAGTTTGGAGGGAATTTGACAGAGGCGCTGCGGGACAAGTTCGTATGCGGCTTGGCCAAAGAAGGAACGCAGAAGCGACTCCTGGAGGAAAACGACCTCACACTGGACAGGGCTGTCCTCATAGCTTCATCGCACGAAGCCGCAGTGAAAGGAACGGCGGAAATGCAGCTAAAGGCGGCGGCACTCGGGGTGGACCAAATGACTGCAAGCATTTCCAAATGCTACCGTTGTGGAAAGACAACGCACGACCAGAATCAGTGCTGGTTTAAGAATCAAGAGTGCAGGAAATGTGGCAAACTGGGTCACATCGCGAAGGTATGCAGGTCCAGAAAGAAGACCAACAAACAAAGGAAGCCACCACCACAAGAAAAGTACAACAAGGTGCATCAGGTGGCTGAAAAGAGTTCAGACGAACAAAATTCAGACTCAGACCCAAACAGCCAGGAGTTGGATAGTCTGAGAATCCACAATGTGGGTAAAGTAACTGATCTACAGACGATCTGGGTCACACTAAAAATAGCTGGAGTCCAAGTACGAATGGAGCTGGACACGGGATCAGCTGTATCAGTCATCAACCAAAAGGACTACCACCGACTATTCTCTCACATACCCTTAAGAAATACCAAGTTCGTATTACAGACATACACGGGGCATCGCGTATACCCCATGGGGAAAATAAGAGTCAAGGTGAGAGATAGGGGTAAAGTACACCCAAGAATGAATTTGTACGTACTACCTGAGGGAGGACCACCACTTCTAGGACGGGAGTGGATCAAGAAAATAGACATGGAATGGCACTACCGACAAGCAATGACGAGTGAGGACTCGGTGCAGACAAGCAGCTCAGACTCTGAGCCGGAAGACGATAAGTCCAGCTTATGTATGAAAAACAAGGTTAACATTAACTCACAGACTAAGGTTGGAAAATCGATGGCGTGCATAAAGACAGAGAATTCTGAGTCTGTTCAAGCTACAGACATATGCATTACGGAGGAACACCGGGCTCGAACTCAACGCTATTTCGAAGTACAACAACAATTAGAACAATTAAGTTACCGCCTCGTACAAGAGATGAAAACAATGAAAAAGTTCTATGACACCGAATGGGAGAGTCTGGAAAGACAACAGAACCTACTGGCTCAAACAGAGAGCGACCATAGAGCCATCGTGACCAATTACCGATCACATCTCCCTGATGATGTTCAGGGGTTAGAATATTTGCATGATCTAGAGATACAGCAGAAGGGCAAATCACGCTGCACTGAGGATTTTGTTCTGCAATTAGAGACGGAGCTAGTGCAGGCAAAGTTAAGAGAAGTTGAATCACAGGGTGCTCTTAAGGAGATGCAGAAACAAATCTTGGACATGGAAAAGAGAAACGCTTCTTTACCTGATGAGAATAATGTGGCCATGTTGCAAGAGGAGCTTATAGGGGCGAAACTGAAAGAAGCTAAGCAAAGGATGTTGGAACTTGAAACGCAGAACCAAATCAGCGGTAATCAGCTATGTCAAGCAGAGAAGGAGTGCAAGGGTCTACATGAGAAGGTGCAATATCTCTCAGCCCAAAATAAGGGACTACTCACTCAGTTAAATGAAAGTAAACGGGAAATGGCTGAGATGGACTGCAAGAATAAAGAAGAGTTGATGGCAGTGAGACTTCGAGAGGCAGATAGCATAGCAGCCTTGGCTGAACTCCAACAGGAAATTGCGAAAGAAACAAATGAAGAGGAATCTTCAGGAAGCCAGGATTTTATTCCAGTTCTTCTCTACGACTCCTTACAAGCAGAGTGCGAGAAGTTGAAAAAACAGTATGAACAGGCCCAGACTACAATTCTGGAGGGGGTTAACTCAGCAACCTCCGAAAAGCTAGTTTCGTTGGAAGTATATGAGCAACTAAAGGTTGAACATGAGCAAGAAGTCCAAAGGCTGCAGGAAATTCTTGAGGAGCTCAGGGCCAAGACAGACTCATCGGTAGAAGTTCCATACATAGATGAGGATGTAGAGGTGAAAGACATGGCAGAACTCATAAAAATATGGAAGGAAGCCCAAGACAAATATGAGGCGGCAATTACCGAGGTTGACCGACTTGAAGAACAGTTTCAACTGGGAATGGGCCCTGAACATGAGCTAGAGAGCATCGAGGCGCAACTTCTCCAAGCACTGGAAGCCAAAGTACAAGAGGAAGAGAAGATGAAAGCATTGGAGAAAATGATGGATGAAATGGAGGAGTACGCTGAATTACGTCCAGGGGAACAGGAGAATGGGGAAACAGCTACTTCAGTAGAAGGATTAAATAGCCTGATAACGAAATCCCTGAAGGAAGGGAAAGGATTGAACGCACAAATGAGGCCAGGAGGGAAGGAAGGGCAGACATCCGAGGAAGAGCAGGATGAATATGATTGCTTGAAGAAGGGTTTTGACCTGTTGAGTGACACCGAATGTTATGAGGATGTGGTCTGCCCAAATTGTGATGGGAACTCCCAAAGTGCTGAAATCCTGAGGAAGCACTTAAGGTCTAAGGAACATAGAGAGTTGGTGGCGCTACAGATGGCAGCCGGGAAAAGAGCTCGGAGAGTTTCAAAAAGGCAGAAAAGAAAAAGAAGAAGCAGAAAATAATAACTGTTTAAAATATTATTACTTCTACTACCTCAGTCCGAACACTACGAAAGGTGCTAAATTTGTAAAAAAAAATCCAGGGACATTATCAAGACAGCCAGTGGGTTGTATAAGTCCGCACTGCTGGTTCAACAGGACGAAAGTACAAGCTGTTAAAAAAAAAAAAAGGCTATGGAGGATGCTGTCTGGAACGAATTAATACCAGAGACTGAATTTATGAACTGTTCCCACAGAGACTGAACCTGTAAACTGATTCCACTGAGAGTATGTTTGTAAACTGTTATATGACGTTGACTCCATTGAGAGTATATCTGTAAATTGTTATATGACGTTGACTCCATCGAGAGTATATCTGCAAACTGTTTATATAAAGTTGAAGATTGTATGTTTAACGGGATTCTGTAAGTAATAAGCTAGGAAGGGAGGAGTGTTGTGTATGTAACCGTTTACCTTTAAGGGAACTATAGAATGTAACCGTTCGCCTTTAAGAGCACTACTTTAGGGTGGCACTATCTATTGGCTCATGTATACTGTAATACCGATAGTGACCACACCAGTATATAAGGGTTGTGATACGTTAACTAGGGCAGAATCGCCCGAGCCTCTGAATAGTAAAGACGTGTTTTATTTTGTTAACAGTGGAGTCTGTGATTATTTATAATACAACCCACAGACTTAACAATAGTAATTTATTAATCCCAGGAATGACCTTAATTGTGAAACATTTTCAGGTGCTGGGGCTTTTATAACTGCTTCAATTTTTTCAGGTGACTTATGTAACCCTTCCTTATTAATTATGTGGCCACAATATGATATCTGATTTTGGAAAAATTCGCACTTGGGGCGATTTGCTCGTAGGCCCCGTTCTTTCAGCCTAGTGAGCACCTGCTCCAAATTGGCAAGGTGCTCGTTGTCGTTTTCTCCTGTTATAAGGACGTCGTCTAGGTAACACTGAGTCCCCGGAATCCCTTGCAGGACTTACTCCATAGCTCTTTGCCAGATAGCTGGAGCTGATGCTACTCCAAAAACCAGTCGATTGTACTGGTACAGGCCTTTGTGTGTGTTTATTGTGAGATACTTTTTAGAGGTCTCCTCAACCTCCATCTGTAGATATGCCTGTGCCAAGTCAATTTTTGTGAAACGTTTTCCTCCGGATAGTGAGGCAAAAATATCTTCTATCCTCGGAAGAGGATACTGTACCGTGTGAAGGACCGGGTTTACAGTCACCTTAAAGTCCCCACAGATGCGAATTTTTTTCTGTTCCTCAGAGTTATTTTTCAATGTTTTTTTCATGACTGGAACGATGGGTGTTGCCCATTCGCTCCAATCTATTTTGGATAATACGCCTGCCTTTTCCAAATTCTTCAGCTCTGCCTCGACTGCCGGACGTATTGTGTATGGCACCGGTCTTGCCTTAAAAAATTTTGGAATTGCTGTATCTTCCACTTTTATTGAGGCGGTGATGCCTTTCAAGGTTCCTAGTTTCTCTTGAAACACTTCTTTGGCATTGGCCAAGATGTCTTTTAATCATTCAGGTATGATGTCATCATTGTTTTTTTCCTTACTGGTCACCGTCAGTGCCTGAATGGAGTGCCAGTCTAAACGTATCTTCCTTATCCATTCACGTCCCAACAACGGTGGACCACCATCTTGTAGAATGTATAAATACAACTTTTGTATTTCTTTGCCGTTGTATACCACAGGCACCCTTATTTTTCCTTTGGGGTAGGCTTTCTGCCCCGTATATGTTTTTAAGATAATGGATGTGTCTTTTAGAGGTATATGCGAAAATAGCCTCTCGTAATCTCGTCGATTTATTACGGTTAGAGCTGATCCTGTATCTAGCTCCATTTTAACTGGGGACCCTGCTATTGTGAGGGTAACCCAAATGGTTTGGTAATCCTCTTTGGCAAGTACATTATGTAATTTGAGACAGCTTAGTCTCTTGTTTCCGGAGTCGCTATCGCTATTCTGGTCTTCGGAGCTATTATCCGTCATCATTTGTACCTTCCTGTACTTTTCTTTATTGATTTTTTGTTTTCTGTCAGTGGATTTATTTTGTCCAGATTACCATACCCGTGCAATGTGTCCAATCTTACCACATTGCCTGCATGCTTTGCCCTTGAACCAGCAGTCCCTCTGGTTATGGGTGGATCTGCCGCAGCGATAACATCTTCCGAACTCCTGTGTCATTTTATGGGTGCCGAAGTCCTGTGTCTCTTGTTGTATCTCTGCAGCTCCTTTTGCTGCTGCTTCGTATGATACAGCCATACTGAAAGCTTTGTCCAATGTTAAATCTTTTTCAGAAAGCAGTCTTTTTTGTGTTCCTTCACTTAAGAGACCGTAAACAAATTTGTCTCGAAGATAATCCGATAGTCCTGCTCCGAATTGGCAGTACTTTGATAGCTTTCTTAATTCGTTTAGGTAATCAGCGTTACTTTCATTCTTGTGTTGATTTCTCTTGAAGAACTTGAATCGTTCCGCTATCAGCAGCGGTGTTGGGTTTAAATGCTCCTGCAGGGTATCAACAATTTCTTTAAAAGTCTTGTCCTTTGGTTTGGCTGGAGTGATTAAATTTCGTAACAGCCCGTATGTCTTCGCGCCCATTAAGTTCAGAAGTACTGAAGCTTTTTTTTCATCTGTTATTCCATTTGCAGTGCAATAAACCTCTACTCTTTCCACGTATGTGGTCCAATCTTCTATTTAGCCATCAAAAGCCTCAATATTACCAGATTTAGGCGTTTCAGAAAAGATATGGCGCTTCCCACGCTTTTTTTTCTCTCTGTAGCAACGATATGGCGCTTCCTGCGCTTTCCCGCCGCTGCTACCGATAACAACGCTGTTTTACTGTGGTTTCTGTTTATTCACTGTTGGAGACTCGTTCCCGACGGACGTCTAAACGCTGACCTGCTTGCCGCGCCGGCCGTCTCTCGAGTGCACCCTCCCAGTCCGTTATTGCTTGCCTCCGATTTCGCTGCCTATCTCAGCTGTAGAGCCCGCCGCTGGAGCTCCAGCCTGACGCCCAGGAAGGATTAGCGCAGTACCTGTCACCAGCTTGGCCAGCTGGTGAAACCACAGTTTCTCTTACTTCCTTGAGTCTTCTGGACGCTGGAGGAATCGATGTCCTTGAGGTGCTGCCGAATTGCAGGTAAGTCCGTTTCCACCTCATCGCCACTGTTGTGTCCGTGTGTAGATAAAGACACTGAAGACAGGAGTTGGTTCATAGGTATTTACTAAGCAAGTCTGGGGGGGGGGTTCTAAAGGATATACACAATACACAGGCTTATATAGCCCAAGTGGCAATTACCGGCATTACGCACACCTGGGGCTCTTAAAGGCACATACACCATAATTGCTCTTAAAGGCACATACACCACAGAAGTAACATATAGGGTGAATAAAGGGGAACCAGTGGACGTAGTGTATTTAGACTTCCAAAAGGCATTTGACAAGGTGCCACACAAAAGATTATTGCTTAAGATAAAAAATCACGGGATTGGGGGTAATATTCTGGCATGGATAGAGGATTGGCTATCTAACAGAAGGCAGAGAGTTGGGATAAATGGTTCATTCTCAGACTGGCAATCAGTAACTAGTGGTGTTCCGCAGGGGTCAGTGCTGGGTCCCCAGCTTTTTACAATCTATATTAACGATTTGGAGGAGGGGACCGAGTGTAACATATCAAAGTTTGCAGATGATACTAAGATGGGAGGGAAAGTAGTGAGTGAGGAGGACATAAAAAACCTGCAAGGGGACATAGACAGGCTAAGTAAGTGGGCAGAGATTTGGCAGATGGAATACAATACTGGAAAGTGTGAGGTTATGCACTTTGGCAGGAAAAATCGTAGAGCAAGTTATTATCTTAATGGCAAGAAACTGGAAAGTACTGAAGTACAAAGGGATCTGGGGGTCCTGGTGCACGAAACTCAAAAGGTTAGTATGCAGGTGCAGCAAGTGATTAAGAAGGCCAATGGAATGTTGGCTTTCATTGCTAGGGGGATAGAATATAAAAATAGGGAGGTATTGCTTCAGTTGTACAAGGTATTGGTGAGACCGCACCTGGAATACTGCATACAGTTTTGGTGTCCATACTTAAGAAAAGACATACTTGCTCTCGAGTCAGTACAAAGAAGGTTCACTCGGTTAATCCCGGGGATGAGGGGATGGACATATGAGGAGAGGTTGAGTAGATTGGGACTCTACTCATTGGAGTTCAGAAGAATGAGAGGCGATCTTATTGAAACATATAAGATTGTGAAGGGGTTGGATCGGGTGGATGCGGGGAGGATGTTCCCGATGATGGGTGAAACTAGAACTAGGGGGCATAGTCTTAGAATAAGGGGCTGCACTTTCAAAACTGAGATGAGGAGGAACTACTTCACTCAGAGGGTGGTAGGTCCATGGAATATGCTGCCCCAAAAAGCTGTAGAAGCTACATCATTACATAAATTTAAAACAGAAATAGACAGTTTCCTAGAAGTAAAGGGAATTAAGGGTTACGGGGAGTGGGCAGGAATTTGGACATGAGTCTAGGTTCGGATCGTTCATGGCCCTGTGGGAAGCGGAGCGGGCCCAGGGGCCGTGTAGCCTGATCCTGCTCCTATTTCGTGTGTCTAATTCTGTTAGATTCAGGAGATGGTTCTGTGATAGTAGATTGGCGGTTAGGATCAGATCAGCCATGATCTTATTGAATGGCGGAGCAGGCTCGAGGGGCCGATTGGCCTACTCCTGCTCTGTAGTGTATGTGCCTTTAAGTCAGAACTACTTTTACAGCTCCTGTATACGGTAGTACCGGCAGTGACCACACCTGTATATAAGCTTTGCGCATGCCTCTGTACCCCCAGTCTTGAGACTACCCTCCTCCAGTAAAGACCTGTTTATTGTTAATGTACAGCATCCGTGTGATTATTTAATAACAGCATATCCACTGAACCACGGATCTAACAGTGGCGACGAGTGTCGATTCGAATCTACCTGCAACATTTAAAAAAATAGTCGAGGCCAGGAACACGGGCGTTGACCACGAGCAACCGCCCAGCAGTCAGGCAGAGATTGAACTTCGCAGGGGAGGCTGTGGAGAGCCGGGCTTGGTTTCCCAGCCACGATGAGCAGCAAGAGACCGACGACAGCTCCAGCGCAGACCCTTCCCGAGCAGCGGCGGCTGGAGCCGACCGACGACGGAGAGAAAGCCGAGCAGCGTCGACGGGGTAAGACAGAGGGTGAAGAGCGCAGGGCGCAGCCGGGGGTTGAACACCGAGCGGCGTCGAGAAAAAGAAAACAAACCGGAGAGAGAGAGGGTAGAGAAACAGCCGGGTTCTAGACTGAGCGGCGTCGAAAAATATAAAAAGAAGAACGCGCAGAGCACAGCCAGGGCTCACGGGCTGAACAGGGTCCGCGGGGCGAAGAAAGGGGAGCGCGGGAGACACCATTTTGTGCCAGCGGAGAAGAAGGGGAAGCGCGGGAGGCGCCATTTTTGACAGTTAACTCACACCCAAGGATGCCGAAGAGTGGCAGTATCTCTACGTTCGACAATGAAGTCGAAGATTGGGCGACATATGTGAACGTATTGAGGTGTACTGCAGGGCGAATGAAGTGCCAGATGCTAATAAAGCACTGGTTCTGTTAAATTCCATGGGTGCAAAAACTTATGGGTTACTGCAAAATCTAATAACCCCAGAGAAGCCGGTAAACAAGAATTTTGAAAGCATAGTAGAAATCCTACAGGACCACTTAAACCCCACACCGCTGCTGATAGCAGAACAATTTAAGTTCCATAAAAGGAACCAACACAAAGACGAAAGCAATGCTGAGTACCTAACGGAACTGCGCAAGCTATCGAAACACTGACAGTTTGGAGCGGGACTAGCAGATACGTTAAGGGACAAGTTTGTGTGTGGGCTACAAAGTGAAGGAACCCAGAAACGGCTTCTATCAGAAAAGGACCTTACGCTTTCAGTATGGCAGTATCACACGAAGCAGCCGCAAGGGGCGCTGCAGAGATACAATGGAGACCGCAAGAATATGGCACCAATGAAATGTCCTATGGAACAGGGAAGTGCTATCGCTGCGGCAGAACAACACATGACCAGAAAGATTGTTGGTTCAAGGACCAAGTGTGCAGACAGTGTGGGAAAGCAGGACACATAGCAAGAGTCTGCAGGTCTGGGAAGAAAACCAACAGTAAGAAATCTCCACAGGAGAAGTACAAAAAGGTACACCAGGTGATGGACAGTGGTTCAGACGAACAGAAAAGTGACACAGACTCCGGAATCAAGGAGCTGGGTTGTCTGAAACTACATAAGGTAACAGAAATGGAGGATCACCAGACTATCTGGGTTACACTCAAGATAGACGGAGTCCAAGTGAAAATGGAATTGGACACAGGGTCAGCGCTAACAGTCATAAATCAAAGAGACTACAAGCGGCTATTTTCACACATACCCTTGAAAGCTACAGAGATTGTCTTGAAGACGTATACGGGGCAAAAAGTCTACCCCAAAGGAAAAATAAGGGTGAAAGTGACATATAAAGGCCAGGAAATACCTAAAATGGATATATATGTATTGCCAGATGGAGGACCACCACTGCTAGGACATGAATGGATCCGGAAGATACAATTAGATTGGCATTCCATACAGGCACTGAAGGTTGAGGCCAAAAAGGATGACGACGTCACACCTGGAAGACTGTCAAAAATGCTAACTGATGCAAAAGAAGTGTTCCAGGAGGGACTAGGAACACTAAAAGGAATAACAGCAACAATTAAAATAGAGGAAAATGCAAGCCCAAAGTTTCTGAAGGCCAGACCAGTGCCTTATGCGATCAGGCCAGCTGTTGAAGCAGAGCTGGAAGGGTTGGAACGTTCAGGAGTACTGTCCAAAGTGGACTGGAGCGAGTGGGCTACACCCATCGTTCCTGTAATGAAGAGGTCGTTGAGTAATACGCCTGGGGAACCAAAGAAGGTCCGCATCTGTGGGGATTTTAAGGTGACAGTGAACCCAGTCCTTCACACGGTACAATATCCGCTTCCACGAATTGAAGATATTTTTGCCTCGCTATCTGGAGGTAAACGCTTCACCAAAATTGATCTAGCCCAGGCGTACTTGCAAATAGAGGTAGAAGAAGCTTCGAAACAATACCTTACGATCAACACTCATAAAGGTCTCTATCAATACAACCGGCTGGTGTTTGGAGTAGCCTCGGCTCTGGCTATCTGGCAAAGGGCGATGGATCAGGTCCTGCAAGGGATTCCAGGGACCCAGTGTTATTTGGACGACATCTTGGTCACGGGCGAAAATGACAGTGATCACCTCGCCAACTTGGAGAAGGTGCTCACCAGATTAAAGGAGTATGGGCTACGAGCTAATCGCCACAAGTGCGAGTTTTTCCAGAAACAGATCTCGTATTTTGGCCACGTCATCGATGAAGAGGGGTTACATAAGTCCCCTGACAAGATTGAGGCAGTAGTCAAGGCTCCAGCACCGGAAAATGTTTCACAACTGAGGTCGTTCCTCGGGCTGGTAAACTACTACCACAAGTTCTTACCAAATTTGTCTGCGGTATTACACCCACTGAACACCCTACTGCAAACAGGGGTACCATGAAAGTGGGATGACGAACGTAGACGAGCTTTCCAGAAGTGTAAAGAATTGATCACATCAAAAGAGGTGTTGGCCCATTTCAACCCAGCACTACCAATTCGTTTGGCATGTGATGCATCACCCTATGGTATTGGAACGGTGCTGTCGCACAAATTCCCTGACAGGTTGGAGAGGCCAGTAGCCTTTGCGTCTCGGTCACTAACCTCAGCCGAGCGCAACTACGCCCAGATTGACAGGGAGGCCCTCAGCCTAGTATGGGGAGTAAAAAAATTCAACCACTATCTGCAAGGGCAGAAGTTCACCTTGCTGACTGACCACCAACCACTTGTCTCCATCTTTAATCCTAAGAAGGGCATTCCAGTGATGACTGCACAGCGGTTACAAAGATGGTCCCTGTTTCTAGGGGTGAATCAATATGAAATAGAATATAAAGGCACGAAACAGCATGGGAACGCTGATGGGCTATCGCGCCTGCTGCTGCCTACTGTGGAGGAAGCACCAGCAGTGGACCCTATCGAGATATTTTATTCGTCAATAATTGAACGATTGCCAGTAACGAACACGGATATAGAGAAGGAGACCCGCAATGATCCGACGCTGTCTCGGGTATATGAATTGACGGTGAGGGGATGGCCAACTCATGGCGACTCACTGTTGCCAGCATTCTCATCCAGAAGAGAACAGCTGTCAGTATGCCAGCGGACAGTGATGTGTGGATCCAGAGTGGTGATTCCACCCAAGTTAAGGGAGAGAGTGCTAAATGAGCTACATGAAGGTCATCTGGGGGGAGTGAAAATGAAAAGCCTAGCTAGAGCTTATGTGTGGTGGCCAGGAATCGATCAACAAATCGAAGACCTAACTAAGAGCTGCTTAGGATGCCAGAAGGTCCAAAATGCACCACCACATGCCCCTCTACACCCATGGAAGTGGCCCTCCTCTCCATGGCAACGGGTGTATATTGATTTCGCTGGTCCATTCATAGACTCAATGTTCTTAATAGCAGTGGATGCTCATTCAAAGTGGCCTGAGGTGATAAAAATGTCTTCAACCACTACAGAGAAAACGATTGCAGTCCTACGGACCATATTTGCCAGAAATGGTTTGCCAGAGCAGATTTGCTCTGATAATGGACCAGAGTTTGTGTCCGACGAGTTCCAAAAATTTATGAGAAGGAATGGGGCAAGGCATTACACATCCGCCCCGTATCATCCAGCCACAAATGGATTGGCTGAGAGGTTCGTACAAACCTTTAAGAAGGCGATAAAGGCCATGTGCGACGATGAAATTCCACTACAGCATAAGATGGACAATTTCTTATTAGCCTACCGAAACGCGACACATGCAGTTACCAACCAGACCCCGGCCATGATGTTCTTTAACCGAAGGTTGAGATCTCATCTGGGCTTGCTCAGACCAAATGTGCGAAGAAATGTTGAGGACAAACAATTCCAGCACATCAATGAGAAGCCGACAAGGAGCTTCAATGTAGGGCAACCAGTCTTGGCCCGTGACTATCGAACAGAGAAATGGCAACCCGGAACGATATGTACAAGGCAGGGGTCATTAATGTACACAGTGGATGTCGGGGAGAACATTGTGAGACGCCACGTCGATCAGATCTTAGCGTCACAGGAACGCGTCAACCCCATGTCTCGAGTACCTGGGGATGAACCCGACATACCGGTAGCATCTACCTCAGACCCAGTAGCAGTGGAACCCGATGAACTACCCGATGAAAAGGGGTCAGAATCGCCTCTGCACCAAGAACAAGAACCTCCGGAAAAGCGCTATCCCGAAAGGGTCAGGAAGCCGCCCCAAAGACTGAATCTATAAATGGACTTTTGTTGTTTAATGTACATGTTGAAATGTCAATTGTTATTTGAATATTAGGGGTACTACTAATCTAAAAGGGGAGCAAATGTAGTGTATGTGCCTTTAAGTCAGAATTACTTTTACAGCTCCTGTATACTGTAGTACCGGCAGTGACCACACCTGTATATAAGCTTTGCGCATGCCTCTGTACCCCCAGTCTTGAGACTACCCTCCTCCAGTAAAGACCTGTTTATTGTTAATGTACAGCATCCGTGTGATTATTTAATAACAGCATATCCACTGAACCACGGATCTAACATGCTCCAATTTCTTATGTTCTTATGTTCACAGTCTAAGGGTAAGGGGTAAGCCATTTAGGACAGAGATGAGGAGGAATTTCTTCACCCAGAGAGTGGTGAACCTGTGGAATTCTCTACCACAGAAGGCAGTTGAGGCCAATTCATTAAATATATTCAAGAAAGAGTTAGATATATTTCTTAAGGCTAAAGAGATCAAGGGATATGGGGAGAAAGCAGGGACAGGGTACTGAATTTGGATGATCAGCCATGATCTCATTAAATGGCGGAACAGGCTTGAGGGGCCAAATGGCCGACTCATGCTCCTATCTTCTGTGGCCCCGATTTTCTGCCAGCTGTCGGGCGGCTTTTCCGGCTTTTCAGGCGGCTAGGGGCCGAAAATCACCGAAAAAGCGGGTCGCGACCCCCCCCCCCGCCTGATTCCCCGCCCCGTCCGACTTTCGGACCGCCGTTTCTCCGCGACCCGCTTCAGTCCCGCCCGCCGCTGGCAGGACTGGCCATCGGAACACAAATCACCAATTATTACCTTGTTTAAGTAGATTTTGAGGGGCTGTTGCGATTTTGGGGCTTTCCCCACGTGAAACACGTCTGCGGGGAACCCCGCTGATGAGACCTGGTGTGAAAACAGTTGGCTTGCTTGCTTGCAGCAGCAGGTCAATGAGGACTGAAGAGATTTAAACAGGCAGCATTTGCAGGCTGCAGGACCTTGTTGATGAAGGCCTGGGGGAACTTTTTGAAGGCTTAGGCACAGCTGTAGAAAGTTGGAGCCTCACACACTTCTCCAGTGTGAGCTCCTGGGAAGCCCCTGTCACCACCCTAGCTCAGCGCCTCCTCAACGGAGGCATCTGCCAGAAGCATGGGAGGCCTTTGGTACCTTCCCTTCCTGGCATTAGAGGATCTCCAACAGCAGAGGAGGCTGGAGCAACTCCAGCAACAGCAGCACCAGCAACACCAGCCGCACCAGCAGGAGCGGCAGGCTGCGGCTCACCCACCTGAGGCAGCACAGGCCAGAAGGGGTCAGCGCATGGAAGGCCATCAGCGCAGGAGATACCCCCCAAACAGGGTGTACAGACACAGGGTCAGCTACCTCAACATGACTGAGCAGCAGTGCCAGAGGCGGCTCCGACTTTCGCGAGAGGTTGTGACTGACATCTGCGCAATGCTGCGGCAAGACCTGGAGCCCAGAGCAACAGGTCCACACTACTTGCCAGTGACCATCAAAGTCACCACCGCACTCAACTTTTATGCCTCAGGCTCCTTCCAGGGATCAGCAGCAGACATCAGCGGCATCTCCCAGGCTGCCGCACACACTTGCATCACGCAGGTAACCGATGCCCTCTTTGCCATCGTGCACAATCACATCCATTTCACCAGGGATCGCGCAAGTGTGAGGGCGCGAGCGCGTGGATTCGCTCAGCTGGCAGACTTTCCAAGGGTGCAGGGTGTCATTGACTGCACACATGTGGCCCTTAGGGCACCCCACCTCAATCCAGGAGTTTTTGTCAACCGCAAGGGCTTCCACTCCCTTAACGTTCAGCTGGTGTGTGGCCACAAGAAGGTGATTTTGCATGTTTGTGCCAGGTTCCCTGGCAGCTGCCGTGACTCATTCATACTGCGCCAGTCTACTGTGCCTCCGCTATTCAGTCCGCCAAATGAACTTCAAGGATGGCTACTTGGAGACAAGGGATATCCCCTGCGCTCTTGACTAATGACGCCGTTGAGGAGACCAGCCAGCGAAGCTGAGGAGCGCTACAACTCCAGCCACATTACCACCAGATGCATTATCGAGCAAACCATCGGATTGCTGAAGATGCGCTTCAGATGCCTCGATAGATCAGGTGGAGCCCTACAGTACTCATCAGCCAGGGTCTCCAAAATCGTTGTGGTATGCTGTGTGCTTCACAACATGGCACAGCGTCGTGGCTTGCCGATTCCGCAGGACCAAGAGGCTCCTCACAAAGCCGCCTCGGATGAGGATGATGCTGAGGAGGAGGAGGAGGAGGAGGAAACATAGAAACATAGAAGATAGGAGCAGGAGTAGGCCATTCGGCCCCTCGAGCCTGCTCCGCCATTCAATGAGATCATGGCTGATCATCCAAATTCAGTACCCGGATCCCTGCCTTCTCCCCATCTCCCTTGATCCCTTTAGCCTTAAGAAATATATCCAGCTCTTTCTTGAATATATTTAATGAACTGGTCTCCACTGCCCTCTGTGGTAGAGAATTCCACAGGTTCAGCACTCTCTGGGTGAAGAAATTCCTCCTCATTTCAGTCCTAAATGGCTTACCCCTTATCCTTAGACTATGACCCCTGGTTCTGGACTCCCCGGCCATCAGAAACATCCTTCCTGCATCTAGTCTGTCCAGGCCTGACAGGATTTTATAGGTTTCGATGAGATCCCCTCTCAATCTTCTAAACTCCAATCTCTCCTCATACGTCATTCCTGCCATCCCAGGTATCAGCCTGGTGAATCTTCGCTGCACTCCCTCCATGGCAAGAACGTCCTTCCTCAGGTAAGGTGACCAAAACTGCACACAATACTCAAGGTGCAGCCTCACCAAGGCCCTGTACAACTGTAGCAAGACATCCTTGTTCCTGTACTCGAACCCTCTTTCTACGAAGGCCAACATACCATTTGCCTTTTTAACCGCCTGCTACACCTGCATGCTTAGCTTCAGCGACTGGTGCACAATAACACCCAGGTCTCTTTGCACTTCCCCTTCTCCCAATCTATTGCCATTCAAATAATAATCTGCCTTCCTGTTTTTGCCACCAAAGTGGATAACCTCACATTTATCCACATTATAGTGCATTTGCCATGTTTCTGCCCAGACAGAAACGAGCATCCTGCAGAGGCCCGCCAACCAGCGGCACCAGTGCGCGAGAACATTGCTCGGCGGAATGCAAGGAACGCACTCATCCTGGGCAGATTTGCGTAGCCTGGTACATCAAACACTGCAGCCTCACTGCTTCTGAACTGACCATGGACAGTGGCCCATGCCTGCACTTTCCAACAACTTTGACCAGCTTGCAGTCATCTGCAAGTTATCCTAAGGCCTCTATGTGACATCCCCATTCACCAAATGACAGATGCCATAACTGCAGCAGCTGGCACCAGTTTTTTTATGTACAGGAAAATGATGGCATTAAAACTATTTACCAAGGCTGGATGGTGGAATAGTTAAGTGAATGTGAGCATAGAGAGAGATGGAATGGGTAAGGGTGCATGGATGTGACTGTGAAGTGGGATGTGGAAGAAGAGATTGCTGAAGCTGAGTGCTGTTGGGGAAAGGCAATGGGGATCAGGCTGAGGGTGATGGAAACTTCATACTTGCTTTCCCTGTGCGGTGAAGGTCATGGAAGAGCTTCCTGCACTGCAGCCAGGGGTGACGGGTGACACCCAGAGAGTTTACCTCTGCTGCCACCTCCATCCAGGCAGCCGTGGGCTCTTTGGGAGGCCTCTTCCTCCCTGAGCGAGGGTAGAGGACCTCCCTGTGGGCCCTTACCCCATCCACCAAGGTCTGCAATGACCTCTCGTTGAATTTGGCCGCAGCTCGGCCTCTGCCGCTGGCAGCAGCTGGTGCAGGCTCCTCTGCCATTGTGCAAGAGTGGTTGAGAAGCCTGCAGAGGTGGAGAAGCTTGCTGGACACTTTGAAAGCAACACAAATGAGGACATCATACTGTGGGGCTTTCTGACATGAATTGGACAATTAGCAAGGCTGCCCACATGCTGGGAATTAATTGGCCACTTGAGGGAAAATTGCGTGGAGCTGGCTGACACATTTTTTTGTGTGTCAGAAACCCCACATTCGGGGAAACCCGACCATTTCCCACACAAGCCGAAAATCAGGCCCTATGTTTCTATGGCCTAGAAATTCAGTTGGTTGCACCAGCCGGTAGCGCCTTAGGAGGAGTAGATGTCGGGTGCTAGGTGGCTAGCGGCCGGGCGCAGCGCGATCTGCGCCTCTCCCCAACTTCACTCACGATTTAGCGGCGGCGCAAAGTCTTTGCACGCGCTCAGGTGCGCGCGCAGATCCTGACGTCATTTCCTCGTGCAACGCCCTTTGTGCGCCCCCAACCGGAAATTCAGTCGCGACGCCCCATTGTGCGCCTGGCGCCCCTAGCGACTGGTAGAGTGGAACGGTGCTCAGTCAATGCGGGGCGCGCAAATTAAAGGGCACTCCTCCTGCACTATAAAAGGCTGCCATTTCGCAGCACTCCTTCTTGAGAGACGGATCTTTGCAGAGAGACCAAGGTAGAGAGCTTTCTACTTTGGCTCAACACTTGGACAGGTACTTGTGGCTTCAGGCCACAGCTTTCCACTTGTCTTTGGCTCATTGACATATCATTGTTTGCTAAAATATTATGGGGGCTGCAATGGGTGCAAACGCTGGCTTTCTCCATTGCATCCAAAGGGCTCACAGACGCCGTGAGAGAGTGGCAGCCCTGGCTAGACGGAGAGGGGGCAACAGGCGTCGGGAAAGGAGGCCTTACCCACCCAGGGTATACCGCCAGCAGTTCTCCTATCTCAACATGCCTGACGAGCAGTGTGTTCGGAGGCTGCGATTCCGAAGGGAGGTGATCACAGAGATCTGCCACCAGCTTGGCGGTGATCTGCAGCCACAGCTGAGGAGCAGGACGTCTCTGTCGGTGGCAGTGAAGGTGACGGTGGCTCTCAACTTCTATGCCACCGGCTCCTTCCAATCCGCTACTGGGGACATTTCCAACATCTCCCAGTTCGCCATGCATTGCTGCATCCGCCAGGTGACCAATGCCCTTTTCAAAAGGAGACGTCAGTTCATCTCCTTCTCCATGGCCCTTGCCAAGCAGCAACAGCGTGCAATGGGCTTTGCAGCATTCGCGGGCTTCCCCATGGTGCAGGGCGCCATTGACTGCACGCATGTGGCTTTGCGGGCACCTCTGGAGAATGCCCAGGATTACCGCAACCGGAAGGGCTACCATTCGCTCAACGTCCAGCTGGTGTGTGACCACAGGCAGCTCATCCAAGCTGTCAATGCCCGCTTTCCAGGCAGCAGCCACGATGCCTTCATCCTGCGCCAGACTTCTGTGGCAGACATGTTCCAGGCCCAGCCTCACCCACGAGGATGGCTTATCGGGGACAAAGGCTATCCTTTGTGTACCTGGCTGATGACCCCGCTCCGTACGCCCAGCACCCCTGCTGAAGAGGGATACAACGATAGCCATCAAGCGACCAGGAACATCATCGAGCAAACAATCGGCATCCTGAAGCAACGGTTCCGCTGTCTGGATCGTTCCGGTGGAGCCCTACAATATTCGCCGGAGCGAGTCTCCCATTTCGTGGTCGTTTGCTGCATGCTGCACAACCTGGCTATCCGCAGGACTCAGCCACTGCCACCAGAGATTGGAGGACCACCTGAGGAGGAGGAGGAGGAGGAGGAGGACCAGCACAGGAGGGAGGCAGAAAGTGCAAGGGCCGCCCGTCACCGGCTTATTGAACGTCGGTTCTAGGCCCCCTCTCAGGGAATGGCTTGTGCCAATGTCAGCAGATGAATGTAGCCACTCCACAAGCCCTCAGCCGAGCAGGGCAACCAGGACTTGACAAAAAAAACATGCACAGTGCAATTTAAGAACATTAATTTATTGCAAACCTCTGCCCTTCCCACATTACAACCTCATGTGGAGAAGCCCCCTCCAAAAACACAAAACTAACAGTCTCGGCCTTACAAAAACAAAGAAAGACACCAGTCTCGGCCTTACAAAAACAAAGAAAGACACCAGTCTCGGCCTTACAAAAACAAAGAAAGACACCAGTCTCGGCCTTACAAAAACAAAGAAAGACACCAGTCTCGGCCTTACAGAAACACAACTACACCAGTCTCGGCGTTACAAAAAGCACCAGCCATTTGTGCAGACCTTCTACTTTTTGCCCTGCGAGGGCGATGCCTTTCGCATCCTTGCCTGGCCCCTGCCCGCCCTGCAGCTCCTCCTCAATGGGACCCCAGTGGCTGCAGCAAGGCTGGGGGAAGGCTGCTGAGGGTCAGATGGCGAGACGGCAGATGCCCTTGGGGGTCGGCCTGCACCAGCTCTGGCCCTGGAGGGGCCGGCTGCTGACTGCTCCAACTTTGCTTGGGCGGCAGCAGTCTGTCCAGCGGCTCGTGGCAGCTGCAATGGCGGAGTGGCAGTGTCGGCTGCACGAATGGTGCCAACCTGGCAGATCGCAGGTGCTCGCTGGTCGCCTGATACATTGGCACTCGCACGGGCCAGCACTGCAGCATGCGCAGCAAACAGCTGAAGAACAGACTGCTGGGCTGCTGCTGCGCGGCGGGTGCCCTGGCGATGCCTGGCTGATCCAGCGAGGGTGGCAGCAGTTAGTGCCCGTGTGGCCCTGGTCTGTGTCCGCATGACCACAGCCAGTGAATGGACGGCACGACTGAGCACTTGGCTCGAAGCCGCCTGTGCTGCCGCGAAGTCCTGTAGACTCCTGGCCTGTGCTGCTCCAAATTGCTGCACACTCCTTGACAAAGACTCAATGGAGTCAGGCATCCTTGCCACTGCAGCCATGAGCTCATTGTGCCTGCGCTCAGCCTGGACGGCCATTTCCTCCAGGAGCCGCACCTCCTCTGCGCTGACCATCACAGGACTGGAGGCCGCACTCACCCTCTGGGGAGAAGTCCGCCGAGTTTCCCCACCCCTCCCACGTTGCTGCAGCCCGCTGGGCCCCGGAGCTTCACTCTCCTCTGACCCTTCCCCCCCGGCTCCCCTCCAGGGAAGACGTGTCCCCTTCATCGCCATGGGCTGGCGCGGCTGAGGGTGGCACTGATGGTCTGGCTTCCTCTTCCTCCTCCTCTAATTCGGAAGCGCTGACAGTGGCAGCTTGAGGACCCGCCTCCTCACCTGGCGATTCACCATCTGAAAGCAGGAAGGCACAAGAGTAGCTTTAGAGTGAGGACAGGGCGGCAGCGAGGGAGGCATGAGTGGTGCCATTCACTGCATTGGTCGGACAGTGGCAAAGGAAGCTGATCTGAGTCGCAAGTGGAACGAGAGAGGTCAAAAAGGTGATGCCCTTACCATTGGTGCCCAGAACAGGGTCGGCATCTCCACTGGCGACGGGGCCAATCAGCCGGCCTGCCATAATGCGCTCCACACGCTGGTCGAGGTCGGAGAGCTCTTTGACGTCAGGACGGCCTCCCCTGGTCTCAGTTCATTTCCGCCGGTTGTGCGCCACCTTGGCCTGCAAGAGAAAGGACGGCCTCTAAGTACAGTGTGAAGCCCTGATCTTGTCTGCACTGCCTCCCATGGTCGAATAGCTTGTACAGTGTGAAGCCCTGATCTTGTCTGCAATGCCTCCCATGGTTGAATAGCTTGTACAGTGTGAAGCCCTGATCTTGTCTGCAATGCCTCCCATGGTCAAATAGCTTGTACAGTGTGTAAAGTGCTGAATGTGCAAGTGATTTTCATGCCAGTCCCATAGCTGCTGGATGAGGGCTGGCCATTAGGGCTTTCAGGTCCCTTTGCCCATAAAGTGAGGTGCACATGCAGGGATGAGGAGGACACTGGAAAGGGTACTCACCCTGACAACCCGAGTGAGGTCGGTGAACTTCTTCCGGCATTGCACAGGTGTCCTGGCAACCACGCTGTTGGAAGACACCCTGTTTGAGACCTCCCTCCAGGCTTTCCGGTAGGCGCTGGGCAGCGGCCTCTTGCCATCTTCTGGGAACAGAACATGGCGCCTGCGCTCCACCCCGCCAACCAGCAGCCTCAGGTCACCGTCGCTGAAGCGCTGCGCTCTCTCCCTGGCCTTCTCCATAGCCCTGGGCGTTGTGCAGATGAAGCTGAACTGGTCAGGCCTAGGTTGAGGGCTGCAGTGTGCAGGGCGTGGCAGGCAAACAAATCCACCCTCCCCCTTTAAGAGCTGACCGGCGCCAGAGTGTCTGCCGTCAATCAACAACTCGCCGCACCGGCGCTGCGCCCGGCCTCAGGGGTATCGCTCTGCACCGCTGGCTTAGCGTCTAAAGATAGTCGTGCATCGCCTGTTTTAGCGCAGCAGCAACCTCTTGGGGCGATGTGACTGAATATCGGCGAAGGTGGCGCGACTTTGCGCCGGGCGCAAACTTTAGCGGCCGCCCAACTTTAGCGCCCCAAAAGTGGCTATACTGAATTTCTAGGCCTATGTTTCTATCTTGATTCTTAGCTGGATGCTGAAGTGACCTAGTGAGCCACTCAGTTCGGGGCAACTAGGGACGGGCAATGAAGAACATATTATCTTCGGAGTGAGGTTACTAAGTTAAGTGGTCATTTTACAAATTCACTCACCCGCCATTGAGCTTTGCCTGTCGGGAGCACATATCAGCAACTCGGGCACGGCGTGTTCACTAATATTCCAACCATTAGAACTACTGCTGGACGGTGCCCTGAATCAACAACAACAACTGCTCGCATTTACACAGCGCCTTTAACGTAGCAACAACGTCCCAGGGCGCTTCACAGGAGCGTGAATCAGACAAGATTCGACACCGAGCCACGTAAGGAGGTATTGGGGCAGGTGACCAAAAAACTTGGCCAATAGAGGTGGGTTTTAAGGAGCGTCTTAAAGGAGGGGAGAGAGAGGCGGAGAGGTTTAGGGAGGGAATTACAGAACTTAACATCGAAACATAGAAGATAGGAGCAGGAGTAGGCCATTCAGCCCCTCGGGCCTGCTCCGCCATTCAATGAGATCATGGCTGATCATCCAAATTCAGTACCCGGTCCCTGCTTTCTCCCCATATCCCTTGATCCCTTTAGCCTTAAGAAATATATCCAACTCCTTCTTGAATATATTTAATGAATTGGCCTCAACTGCCTTCTGTGGTAGAGAATTCCACAGGTTCACCACTCTCTGAGTGAAGAAATTCCTCCTCATCCCTGTCCTAAATGGCTTACCCCTTATCCTTAGACTGTGACCCCTGGTTCTGGACTCCCCGACCATCGGGAACATCCTTCCTGCATCTAGTCTGTCCAGTCCTGTTAGAATGTTATAAGTTTCAATGAGATCCCCTCTCATTCTTCTAAACTCCAGCGAGTATAAGCCCAATCGACCCAATCTCTCCTCATACTTAGGGTCCCAGGCAGCTGGAGGCACGGCCGCCAATGGTGGAGCGATGGAAATCGGGGATGCGCAAGAGGCCAGAGTTGGAGGAGCGCAGAGATTTCGACGGGGTGGGTGGGGGGGGGGGCGGTGTTGTGAGGCTGGATAATCAAAATAGACCCGAGTGAGCCTGAAATAGGAAATTGCTTCCTTCCCTGGCATTAATTTCTCGCAGATTGATGAGCACACATGTTCACCAAAAGAAAACCTTACGTTAATGTAAGCATTCCGAATCTGCACTTGAAATCAAATGAGTCAGTTTATATTTCTGTGGATACAGCAAAAAAAAAACCTTTGGCACATTCTAGTATTCATTACAGTGCCAATTAAACCTAAACATTCTGTTCCCGCAATATAAGCATACTGAACATATCACTCTAAACACAACTGAGACGCAGACAGCACTGAGACAGTAAACAAGTCATCGAATTATACAATCCCACAGCACAGAAGGAGGCCATTCGGCCCACCGTGCCTGTGCCGGCTCTTCAAAAGAGCTGTGACATTAGTCCCACTCCCCCCTGCTCTTTCCCCACAGCCGTGCAAAATTTTCCTTTTCAAGTATTTATCCGAATCCCTTTTGAAAGTTACTATTGAATCTGCTTCCGCCGCCCTTTCAGGCAGCGCATTCCAGATCATAACAACTCACTGCGTAAACAAATTTCCCCTCATCTCCCCCTCCGGTTCTTTTACCAATTATCTTAAATCTGGAGTGGTCGTGCGATTCGTTGAAAGTCTCAATGTACTATTAAGAACATAAGAATTAGGAGCAGGAGTCGGCCATTCGGCCCCTCGAGCCTGCTCCGCCATTCAATAAGATCATGGCTGATCTTTGACCTCAACTCCACTTTCCCGCCCGATCTCCATATCCCTCGATTCCCCTAGAGTCCAAAAATCTATTGATCTCAGCCTTGAATATACTCAACAGCTGAGCATTCACAGCCCTCTGGGGTAGAGAATTCCAAAGATTCACCGCCCTCTGAGTGAAGAAATTCCTCCTCATCTCAGTCTTAAATGGCCAACCCCTTATCCTGAGACTATGCCCCCCCCTAGTTCTAGACACTCCAGCCAGGGGAAACAACCTCTCAGCACCTTAAATATATACACCTCTTAAACGGAATACATTTGAAAGGAACGCAATTTTCACAAAGGTTTTTTTGTTGATAATCCTTTTCTTGTTTTTCAAATGCTTTATAGGATGATTAATTTCACAACAATTTGGCTTAATGGCTCACCAAAATGTTGCATCACATAAATGGGGCGTTAAGATTTCTTGAGAGTCAGAAAAGGCCATCGAACCCAGCAAAACCATCCCCTCTTAGATCACTCCAAACCCCACCCATCCACTTTATTCACCGCATCCCCCAATCTCTGCCCACTCCAGACATACATCTAACTGTCCTATGACTCCTCTCACAGTGTCTGCGTCACTGACCGATAGTGGAATAACTATCATAAATAAAGCTCAGTCTGACTTTCCCTTCCTTCCTAAAGATCTTTTTCATTCTCGGGATGTGGTTGATTCCCCTAGAGTCCAAAAATCTGTCGATCTCAGCCTTTGAATATACTCAACGACCCAGCCTCCACAGCCCTCTGGGGCAGAGAATTCCAACGATTCACAACTCTCTGGGTGAAGAAATTCCTCCTCATCTTGGTCCTAAATGGCCGGCCACTTATCCTGAGACTATGTCCTCCCCTAGTTTCATTCTTGGCCTGCCAAGGCCTGCATTTATTGCCCATCCCTAGTTGCCATTGAGACGGTGGCGGTGAAAGAAAGAAAAGCAAGACTTGCATTTGTATAGCGCCTTTCACAATCTCAGGACGTCCCAAAGCGCTTTACAGCCAATGAAGTACTGTTGAAGTGCAGTCACTGTGGTGATGTAGGAAACACACAAGTCAATTTGCACACAGCAAACTCCCACAAACAGCAACCAGCTAATCTTTAATTCTCCGCTCCACTCCCACTCCGACCTCGACCTCTTACACTGTTCCAATGAAGCTCAACATAAGCTCGAGGAACAGCACCTCATCTTTCTATTAGGCACTTTACAGCCTTCTGGACTCAACACGGAGTTCAACAATTTCAGACCATAACCTCAGCCCCATCTTTTATTTCCTATTTTACTTTCACATGGCAGCTGTCGATCATTCTGCCATCGCCATTTACACCTCATCTAGACTCATCTTTTGTATCTTAACTTGTCCCATTACCATCTCCTTTTGCCTCGCACCATCATCCCTTTTGTCTCTTAATCTCTCCTGCCTTCCACCCTATCACAGACCGTCCCTTTGTTCTTTCCTCCCCTCCCCCCTTTCCCAGCCCCTACACTTGCTTAAAAACCTGTTCCATCTCCAACTTTTTCCAGTTCTAACGAAGGGTCATCGACCTGAAACGTTAACTCTGTTTCTCTCTCCACAGATGCTGCCTGATCTGCTGAGTATTTCCAGCATTTTCTGTTTTTATTTCAGATTTCCAGCATCCGCAGTATTTTGCTTTTGTAACCAGATAATCTGTTTTTATTGATGCTGTTTGAGGGATAAATATTGGCCAGGACACCAGGGACAACTCCCCTGCTCTTCTTCCAATAGTAAACATAGAAACATAGAGATAGGAACAGGAGTAGGCCATTCGGCCCTTCGAGCCTGCTCCGCCATTCAATGAGATCATGGCTGATCTTCGTCTGAGATCATAGCTGATTTTACCAGTTCAGTACCCCGTCCCCGCCTTTTCTCCGTAACCCTTAATCCCCTTAGCCTTCAGAAATATATCCAATTCTCTCTTGAAAATATTTATTGAATTAGCCTTCACAGCCCTCTGTGGCAGGGAATTCCACAGGCTCACCACTCTTTGAGTGAAGAAATTTTTCCTCATCTCTGTTTGAAATGATTTGCCCGCTATTTTTAGACTGTGGCCCCTGGTTCTGTGCTCCCCGGCCATTGGAAACATTCTCTCTGAATTCAGCCTGTCCAGGCCTGCCATAATTTTATATGTTTCGATGAGATCCCCTCTCAATCTTCTAAACTCCAGTGAGTACAAGCCCAAACTATTTAATCTCTCTTCGTAGGTCATTCCCGCCATTCCAGGTATCAGCCTGGTGAATCGCCGTTGCACTCTTTCCATGGCAAGAACATCCTTCCGCAGATGGGGCGACCAAAACTGTACACAATACTCCAGATGCGGTCTCACCAGCACCTTGTACAGCTGTAGTAAGGTATCCCTATTCCTATACTCGAACCCCCTTGATATGAAGGCCAACATACCATTTGCCTTCTTAATCGCCTGTTGCACCTGCATGCTCTCCTTCAGTGACTGGTGCACAAGAACACCCAGGTCCCTCTGCACTTCCCGTGGGATCTTTTACGTCCACCTGAGAGAGCAGACGGGGGCCTCGGTTTAACGTCTGATCCAAAAGACGGCACCTCCGACAGTGCCGCGCTCCCTCAGTACTGCACTGGGAGTGTCAGCCTAGATTTTGCACCCAAGTCTCTGCAGTGGGACTTGAACCCACAACCTTCTGACTCAGAGGCAATGGCTGAGCCACAGCTGACACCTGGTGGTGGGCCTGCTTCCTGAACCACTGCAGTCCTTGTGGAACTCTTTGTAGTGGTTTGATACAACTGAGTGGCTTGCTAGGCCACTTAAGAGTCAACCGTGCTGGTGTGGGACTGGAGACACAGGTAGGCCCAGACCGGGTCAGGACGGCGGGTTTCCTTCCCTGAAGGACATTAGTGAACCAGTTGGGTTTTTATGACAATCCGACAGTTCACTTTTATACCGTTACCAGCGTTTTAGTGCCTGATCTTTAAGACTGAAACCTGGTGGGATTTCAACTCAACCTCTCTGGAATATTACTCCAGACTGCTGGCTTACTAACTCCAGTAACATAACCACTGCACTACCAAACCCACTTCAACAGGTTTGTGGAATAAATTACCAGAGCGAGCCAGTGGAGGCAGTGGGATAATTAGATGTGTTTCTGCAGAGATAGGGCCTGGTTAGCCATACTGAGAAGATGAGGCTGAGCTACCAAAAATTTAAAAAAAGGCTATCATTTGTACAGCGCCTGATCACATCTCTTCGGATTCCCCTCAACGCGCTTCATGTAAAATGAAGCGCTTTAAAGAGCAGTGGTGGTTGTCTTGAAAGGGAGGTGGGTCAGGTTAGTTAGGACCTCTATCCTGTTCTTACGCTCGTCAGGACAATCCCACTCCTCCCCTTACCCACTCCCCCCTCCCCCCCTCCCTCCGCACTTCCCAAATCATGACGCCATTTGGTCTGGTTCCAACGGCGGGACTGCTGGTGATGGTGGCAGCTGTGCAGGGTGAACGCGGGGTTGAACGTAACGAGCAGGGGAGGGGAGGGAGGGGAGGAGAGGGGGGGGTGCAGTGTTCAAGGGGAGCTGGCAAGGCAGCGGCAGCAGAGCGCAGTGGGAGAAGTCACAAAGGACAATGTTGGGGGTTTTTTTCTTCCTCTCTCTCAGCTCGGTCAGGAGATATGTTTGTATAAGTGCTACCTGCGGTGTTCATCTGTTAAGTTCAGTTGTAAGGAACAACCTTTGATCAATAAAAAATGTGGTAGCTGTTGGAGTCGCTCCTGTGACCTGTGTCCAGAGTCCAGCAGAGTGACCGGGGCTGTGATGAATGAGTTCGAGCCCTCCTACGGCGAGAGACCAGAATGGACATTGACATGTGGTAGAGCAATCGCTCACCGCTTGTTCCAAGCTTCTCACTGCATCAATATTTGTTGTAAAGGGGGCTTAAGAGGATTATTCCAAAAGATGTCGCAACTTTTAAACGATATGCACTTCCCAAAAGGGCGGTGGAAGCAGATTCAATAGTAACTTTCAAAAGGGAATTGGGAAAATACCTGAAGGGGAAATATTAGAGGGCTAGGGGGAAAGAGCAGGGGGAGTGAGACTAATTGGAGAGCTCTTTCAAAGAGCCGGCACAGATATGATGGGCGAAATGGCCTCCTTCTGTGCTGTATCATTCTTTGATTCTATGATATAACTTTGCTCAGTCTTTATATTCAGAGAGGAGCCACCCAATGCCACAGACTGGCCGTTCACTCTCCCAGAATAGAGAATAGGACATCGACCATCACTGGAAATTTAGGAAGGATGTCAAGGCCTTGGAGAGGGTTCAGTGGCGATTTACTAGATTGGTAGCTGGGATGAAAGACTGAGGGGGAAAAATTCGGTTGCTTTGCACCTCCCGTTTGTTAAATCTGTGAGTTGTTCAAGTAATTAATACTCAGACTTAATCAGTAACAATAAAACAGGTCTTTACTGGTTGGAGGTAGGGACTATACGTAGGTCTTTACTTCATGCCCACAGGCGGGAACTGAGGGGAGATCAGTACCCACAGTACTATTTATACCCCTATGGCCAGGAGTGGTACTGCGTATCACTACGCCCTACAAGTAGTGCAGTCCTGTCCATAGGTTCAAAGTAGCACACATATTACATACACAACATTCCTCCCTTCCTAGCTTTACAGTCATCTCCCCATTTAACATAACGTAATAACATATATATACATATATAACTTCAGGTTTACATAACAGAATAACATAGATACATAGATAACTTCATGTCAAAACAGATCACAGATTCAGTCTCTGCGGAAAACAGTTCACAGATTCAATCTCTGTGGTGTAGTCGGTTCACGTTGCTGGAGTGACTCATTCAATAGTCCTTCCATGGATTTAACAGTTTGAACTTCCGAACTGAATTGGCTCCGTTCGGAGGGACCACGTGTGTGATCTGGTAGAGGTAATAATGGTTCAGATGGGTCATCTTCTGTTTCGACTTTTCCTTTTCTGCTTCTTGGAGACTCTCTGGGCTCCACTGTCAGCTGCCAGCTGCATGCGCAGTTCCTCCTTCTCTTCCTCCTTTTTCCGTAGTAGAGCCACCTTCTCCCGATGTTCCGTAGACTTTCGGTGCTCCTCCATGATTTCTGTATGGTGGGAGTCGAAGTTACAAGTTGGGCAGGACAGGACATAGTAATATTCGGTGTCGTCCTGATCTAGGCCAGCGAGAGGGTCTTCTATTTCCTCCATACCCAGCTGGGCGTTAGCCAGCTTTTGTTCCAAGTCCAGACATCTTTCCTGAAGAGACTTCTTCATGCGTACCTCTTCATCCAGCTTTTTCTGGGCTTTCAGCAAGTCGTTTACTAATGACCTCATTTGTGATTTTACTACTTCAACTTCTTTTGGAGATTGATTGATCGGACTATTCAATCCCTCTACCGGAGCAGCTGTTTCAGCGGTCTGTTGTTCTACGTTGACGTGAGTCAGCGTACTTTTGGCATCCAAGGGCTGCTCTGTTGCAGTCATCTCAGTCTGTGTTGCCACCTCAGCTCTTCCAATAACCTTTGAGAGCTCCGAACCCCTTTCGTTTGAATATTGAAGTTCGTGTTCAAGTTTTTCCCATTTCAGAGTCCTGTCCTTCAGCATATGCAGGAGTTGGCTGACCGTTAACTCCTCTGACATCAGACGTTTTGTGTGCTCCTGCTCCATTTTCTCCATCAGCTGCTTCTGTTGTCTTTCCAGATTCTCCAACTCTATATCAAAGAACTCTTTCGTTGCATTCAACTCTTGCTCAAAACGGCGAAGCATTTGTTCTAATTGCTGTTGTAGTTTGAAATGGAGTTGAGTTCGAGCCCGGTGTCCCTCAGAAATGGGCACATCAGTAGACTTGCCAGACTCAGAATCCACAGTTAAACTATGTTGTTGTTGCTCAGTGGAATTTTGTGCTGAAACTTTGGCCTAGAAATTGAGTGCCCTTAGCGCCGATTTTGCGGCGCTAGAGGGCCAAGCGCTGCAATTGGCGCCGGCGCCGAAATTGCCTGGGGCCCTTCCGCCGCGGTAGACCGGTAGCGCTGCGCCGGCACCGATGACGTCATCGGTGTGCGCAGCGTCCCGGTTGCCATGCCGACGGGCCCCAGCGCCGAAATTCAGTTGCGGCCGCCTCGCCCGTGGCAGCCGCAACTAAGACTCTGGCAACAGAGTCTTGCAAGTCTTTGCGCCGGCGCATTAAAGGCCCCGCGGCGGCCGGCCGCTTTCCCGCCGGCCGCCTGGCCGCAGCTCCCTCCCCGGACTTCCGCCCCCCCCCCCCCCCGGAACAGAAGCAAGCCCGGCACTTGTCCGAGGTGCCGGGCTCATTTTTTAAAAGATTTTCGCGGGCCGCGGCCGGGTGCAGGCAGCTCCTCCTTAAGGGAAGGAGGAGGCCTGCACTTCCCGAGCCTGCCGCACCGCATCGGGTGCCGCAGCGCCGGAATTGCGGCGCGAAACGGCAGTTAGCGCCGATTTACCGCCGCAAAGACCCTTCAGTAGCGCCGGCAGCCGTTTGGGCGCGGCCCTGCTGAATTTTTGGCGCGCGCAGGGGGACTTAGCACCGGCACTAACTTCCGGCGCTAAAGCCCTGGCTAAGCCAAAACTCAATTTCTAGGCCTTTGTCTTTTGCACCTGAGTTGGGCTTACCATCATCCGTTCCAGAGTCTGGGCCGACTATCTTCACCGAGTTCTCACTCGTTATTGTTTGTAGGAAATGCCAGTCCATATTCATTTTCCTAATCCACTCCCGTCCTAGTAGTGGAGAACCTCCTTCAGATATCACATATAAGTCCATTATTTGACTGTCTTCGCCCTTGTGGACCACTGCAACCTCTATTTTCCCGATGGGGTACACTCTTTGCCCCGTGTATGTTTTCAATATAATCCCCGTATCCTGTAGGGGAATATGTTGGAATAACTTTCCGTAATCTTTCTTATTTATGACCGTCAATGCCGATCCAGTGTCCAATTCCAGTTTTACTTGGACTCCTTCTATCTGAAGAGTGACCCAAATTGTCTGGAGGTCTGCACCCTTACCAGCGTTGAGTACTCTTAAGCTAGCCAGTTCATTACAGCTTAAGCTAGCCAGTTCATTACTGCTAGCGTCTGAATTGGACTCCTGTTCGGTCACCTTGTGTACCTTTGCGTATTTTCCTTGCGGTGACTTCTTGTTGCTGGTCTTCTTCCCTGACCTGCATACTCTAGCTATATGTCCAAGCCTACCACACGTTCTACATTCTTGGTTTTTAAACCAACACTGGTTCTGATCATGCGTTGTCTTTCCACAACGATAACATTTGCCAGAACTCACACCCAATTTGTGTGCACTGAGCTCCGGTGACCGTAGCTGCATTACTGCCGTGCCTCTCGCTGCGGCTTCGTGTGCTGCTGCCATAGTGACCGCCTTCTCAAGCGTCAGCTCATTCTCCTCGAGCAGTCGCTTTTGTGTATCCTGTTTAAATAAACCACACACAAATTTGTCTCGTAGTGCATCTGTCAGTCCCGTTCCAAACTGGCAATATTTCGCTAATTTACGCAATTCCAGCAAATATTCAGCATTGCTTTCATGCTGTAGCTGCCTTCTGTCGTAAAATTTAAATCGTTCCGCTAGCATCAGCGGCGTGGGGTTTAGATGATCTTTCAGGACAGTAACAATCTCATCGAACGTCTTATCCGCCGGTTCATCTGGTGATAACAGGTGTTTCAATTGCCCGTATGTCTTCGCACCCATTAAATTTAATAATGTTAGAGCTTTATCTTGGTCACGAATTTTATTGGCCTTACAATAATTTTTTACTCTTTCAACATATATGGCCCAATCTTCAAGGTCACTATCAAAGGTGCTAATATTCCCGTGTTTAGGCATTGTAGATTTGCAATTTCTCAGATTTTATTTTCTTTACTTGTTATCAAAGATGGCGGCTTCCCGCTCTTGCCGTCGTCCTCCGCCCACAAAATGGCGGTTTTCCCGCCGCCGTCTCCCTTCAGCCCCCGAGTGCGGCCCTTATCTTCGCCGCGATCACCCGAGTGCGGCCCTTATCAGCGGATGCGATCGCTGGATCGTGAAGCGGCTCTCGGCTCTTATCAGGAGATGCGATCGCTCTGTTGAAACGCCTCCCGCTCGAAGCGGCTCTCGCGCCCTATTCCTCCAGCTCCCCCAGCCCCGTTCGTGCGGCCAACGCGGTCGACTGCCTGTCGCGTCGCTGCCCGGCTCAGACAACGGCTTACCCACCACCAAGCTGGAGAAGAAGCTGACGGTCGCCGATGGAGGCTCCGAGGTCAGGATGTCTTCCAGTGGAGTGGAGAGGGTGGAAACCTCTCTGCAACGTCCTGGCTGTGGACGAAGCTGCCGTGGAGTGACTGCCGCAGGGTCCGAATCAGACTCGTCGCCAGTGTTAAATCTGTGAGTTGTTCAAGTAATTAATACTCAGACTTAATCAGTAACAATAAAACAGGTCTTTACTGGTTGGAGGTAGGGACTATACGTAGGTCTTTACTTCATGCCCACAGGCGGGAACTGAGGGGAGATCAGTACCCACAGTACTATTTATACCCCTATGGCCAGGAGTGGTACTGCGTATCACTACGCCCTACAAGTAGTGCAGTCCTGTCCATAGGTTCAAAGTAGCACACATATTACATACACAACATTCCTCCCTTCCTAGCTTTACAGTCATCTCCCCATTTAACATAACGTAATAACATATATATACATATATAACTTCAGGTTTACATAACAGAATAACATAGATACATAGATAACTTCATGTCAAAACAGATCACAGATTCAGTCTCTGCGGAAAACAGTTCACAGATTCAATCTCTGTGGTGTAGTCGGTTCACGTTGCTGGAGTGACTCATTCAATAGTCCTTCCATGGATTTAACAGTTTGAACTTCCGAACTGAATTGGCTCCGTTCGGAGGGACCACGTGTGTGATCTGGTAGAGGTAATAATGGTTCAGATGGGTCATCTTCTGTTTCGACTTTTCCTTTTCTGCTTCTTGGAGACTCTCTGGGCTCCACTGTCAGCTGCCAGCTGCATGCGCAGTTCCTCCTTCTCTTCCTCCTTTTTCCGTAGTAGAGCCACCTTCTCCCGATGTTCCGTAGACTTTCGGTGCTCCTCCATGATTTCTGTATGGTGGGAGTCGAAGTTACAAGTTGGGCAGGACAGGACATAGTAATATTCGGTGTCGTCCTGATCTAGGCCAGCGAGAGGGTCTTCTATTTCCTCCATACCCAGCTGGGCGTTAGCCAGCTTTTGTTCCAAGTCCAGACATCTTTCCTGAAGAGACTTCTTCATGCGTACCTCTTCATCCAGCTTTTTCTGGGCTTTCAGCAAGTCGTTTACTAATGACCTCATTTGTGATTTTACTACTTCAACTTCTTTTGGAGATTGATTGATCGGACTATTCAATCCCTCTACCGGAGCAGCTGTTTCAGCGGTCTGTTGTTCTACGTTGACGTGAGTCAGCGTACTTTTGGCATCCAAGGGCTGCTCTGTTGCAGTCATCTCAGTCTGTGTTGCCACCTCAGCTCTTCCAATAACCTTTGAGAGCTCCGAACCCCTTTCGTTTGAATATTGAAGTTCGTGTTCAAGTTTTTCCCATTTCAGAGTCCTGTCCTTCAGCATATGCAGGAGTTGGCTGACCGTTAACTCCTCTGACATCAGACGTTTTGTGTGCTCCTGCTCCATTTTCTCCATCAGCTGCTTCTGTTGTCTTTCCAGATTCTCCAACTCTATATCAAAGAACTCTTTCGTTGCATTCAACTCTTGCTCAAAACGGCGAAGCATTTGTTCTAATTGCTGTTGTAGTTTGAAATGGAGTTGAGTTCGAGCCCGGTGTCCCTCAGAAATGGGCACATCAGTAGACTTGCCAGACTCAGAATCCACAGTTAAACTATGTTGTTGTTGCTCAGTGGAATTTTGTGCTGAAACTTTGGCCTAGAAATTGAGTGCCCTTAGCGCCGATTTTGCGGCGCTAGAGGGCCAAGCGCTGCAATTGGCGCCGGCGCCGAAATTGCCTGGGGCCCTTCCGCCGCGGTAGACCGGTAGCGCTGCGCCGGCACCGATGACGTCATCGGTGTGCGCAGCGTCCCGGTTGCCATGCCGACGGGCCCCAGCGCCGAAATTCAGTTGCGGCCGCCTCGCCCGTGGCAGCCGCAACTAAGACTCTGGCAACAGAGTCTTGCAAGTCTTTGCGCCGGCGCATTAAAGGCCCCGCGGCGGCCGGCCGCTTTCCCGCCGGCCGCCTGGCCGCAGCTCCCTCCCCGGACTTCCGCCCCCCCCCCCCCCCGGAACAGAAGCAAGCCCGGCACTTGTCCGAGGTGCCGGGCTCATTTTTTAAAAGATTTTCGCGGGCCGCGGCCGGGTGCAGGCAGCTCCTCCTTAAGGGAAGGAGGAGGCCTGCACTTCCCGAGCCTGCCGCACCGCATCGGGTGCCGCAGCGCCGGAATTGCGGCGCGAAACGGCAGTTAGCGCCGATTTACCGCCGCAAAGACCCTTCAGTAGCGCCGGCAGCCGTTTGGGCGCGGCCCTGCTGAATTTTTGGCGCGCGCAGGGGGACTTAGCACCGGCACTAACTTCCGGCGCTAAAGCCCTGGCTAAGCCAAAACTCAATTTCTAGGCCTTTGTCTTTTGCACCTGAGTTGGGCTTACCATCATCCGTTCCAGAGTCTGGGCCGACTATCTTCACCGAGTTCTCACTCGTTATTGTTTGTAGGAAATGCCAGTCCATATTCATTTTCCTAATCCACTCCCGTCCTAGTAGTGGAGAACCTCCTTCAGATATCACATATAAGTCCATTATTTGACTGTCTTCGCCCTTGTGGACCACTGCAACCTCTATTTTCCCGATGGGGTACACTCTTTGCCCCGTGTATGTTTTCAATATAATCCCCGTATCCTGTAGGGGAATATGTTGGAATAACTTTCCGTAATCTTTCTTATTTATGACCGTCAATGCCGATCCAGTGTCCAATTCCAGTTTTACTTGGACTCCTTCTATCTGAAGAGTGACCCAAATTGTCTGGAGGTCTGCACCCTTACCAGCGTTGAGTACTCTTAAGCTAGCCAGTTCATTACAGCTTAAGCTAGCCAGTTCATTACTGCTAGCGTCTGAATTGGACTCCTGTTCGGTCACCTTGTGTACCTTTGCGTATTTTCCTTGCGGTGACTTCTTGTTGCTGGTCTTCTTCCCTGACCTGCATACTCTAGCTATATGTCCAAGCCTACCACACGTTCTACATTCTTGGTTTTTAAACCAACACTGGTTCTGATCATGCGTTGTCTTTCCACAACGATAACATTTGCCAGAACTCACACCCAATTTGTGTGCACTGAGCTCCGGTGACCGTAGCTGCATTACTGCCGTGCCTCTCGCTGCGGCTTCGTGTGCTGCTGCCATAGTGACCGCCTTCTCAAGCGTCAGCTCATTCTCCTCGAGCAGTCGCTTTTGTGTATCCTGTTTAAATAAACCACACACAAATTTGTCTCGTAGTGCATCTGTCAGTCCCGTTCCAAACTGGCAATATTTCGCTAATTTACGCAATTCCAGCAAATATTCAGCATTGCTTTCATGCTGTAGCTGCCTTCTGTCGTAAAATTTAAATCGTTCCGCTAGCATCAGCGGCGTGGGGTTTAGATGATCTTTCAGGACAGTAACAATCTCATCGAACGTCTTATCCGCCGGTTCATCTGGTGATAACAGGTGTTTCAATTGCCCGTATGTCTTCGCACCCATTAAATTTAATAATGTTAGAGCTTTATCTTGGTCACGAATTTTATTGGCCTTACAATAATTTTTTACTCTTTCAACATATATGGCCCAATCTTCAAGGTCACTATCAAAGGTGCTAATATTCCCGTGTTTAGGCATTGTAGATTTGCAATTTCTCAGATTTTATTTTCTTTACTTGTTATCAAAGATGGCGGCTTCCCGCTCTTGCCGTCGTCCTCCGCCCACAAAATGGCGGTTTTCCCGCCGCCGTCTCCCTTCAGCCCCCGAGTGCGGCCCTTATCTTCGCCGCGATCACCCGAGTGCGGCCCTTATCAGCGGATGCGATCGCTGGATCGTGAAGCGGCTCTCGGCTCTTATCAGGAGATGCGATCGCTCTGTTGAAACGCCTCCCGCTCGAAGCGGCTCTCGCGCCCTATTCCTCCAGCTCCCCCAGCCCCGTTCGTGCGGCCAACGCGGTCGACTGCCTGTCGCGTCGCTGCCCGGCTCAGACAACGGCTTACCCACCACCAAGCTGGAGAAGAAGCTGACGGTCGCCGATGGAGGCTCCGAGGTCAGGATGTCTTCCAGTGGAGTGGAGAGGGTGGAAACCTCTCTGCAACGTCCTGGCTGTGGACGAAGCTGCCGTGGAGTGACTGCCGCAGGGTCCGAATCAGACTCGTCGCCAGTGTTAAATCTGTGAGTTGTTCAAGTAATTAATACTCAGACTTAATCAGTAACAATAAAACAGGTCTTTACTGGTTGGAGGTAGGGACTATACGTAGGTCTTTACTTCATGCCCACAGGCGGGAACTGAGGGGAGATCAGTACCCACAGTACTATTTATACCCCTATGGCCAGGAGTGGTACTGCGTATCACTACGCCCTACAAGTAGTGCAGTCCTGTCCATAGGTTCAAAGTAGCACACATATTACATACACACCGTTAACAAAGCAACGAGCGCCCGGGCGCAACGCTGCCAACACCTCTCGCGAAATTCAGCGGGAGGTTAGCGGCGGCAGTAACCGTTAGTTTGCCGGCACTCACGATCCCCTGGTGGCCCAGCTGGGCCCTGGGATGCGTTGCGCCAGGCCCTTCCCCTTTAATAAGGGGAGGAAGGCCTGCAGTACCACGGCGCGACGTGCCGCAGCACAGCACAGCACCCCAGGAGGGACACGGGGCGCTTCCAGTAGCGCCCTTCCTCCCTCTCGGGGCGCTACCTGGGAAAATCGGCTGTGGGGGTGCTAATTCTTTTGGAGCGCTAAAAGTAGCGCCCCGGTGAACTTAGCGCCCCAAAGGGGGCGCGACTCAATTTTTCCCCCCAAGACAGTTACGTGGATGAACTGGAGGAACCCAGGCTGTTCTTCTTAGAGCAGAGAAGGTTAAGGGGAGATTTAATCGAGGCGTTCAAAATCATGAAGGGTTTTGATAGAGTGAATAAGGAGAAACAGTTTCCACTGGCAGGAGGGTCGGTAACCAGAGGACACAGATTGAAGGTCATTGGCAAAAGGTCCAGAGGCAACGCGGGGGGGGGGGGGGCGGGGAAATTACTGAGCAAGTTGTTGTGATCTGGAATGCACTGCCTGAAAGGGCGGTGGAAGCAGATTCAATAGGAACTTTCAAAAGGGAATTGGATAAATACTGGGAGAGGAGAAATTTGCAGGGCTGTGGGGAAAGAGCAGGAGAGTGGGACTAATGGCTCTTTCAAAGAGCCGGCACAGGCATGATAGGCCGAATGGCCTCCTTCTGTGCTGTATCATTCTACGATTCTATGATTGGGCATTCCATCTCATTAACCATTGGAGGACTGCTGAGGTTTGCTCCCTACTAAAGTCTTTGAACTGAACTCACAATCAAGGCTCCTTAGTATCAGCCATGACTCAGTGGGTAGCACGCTCTCTCTCACCTCTGAGTCAGAAGGTCGTGGGTTCAAGTCTCACTCCAGAGACTTGAGCACAAAAATCAAAGCTGACACTCCAGTGCAGTGCTGAGGGAGTGCCGCACTGTCGGAGGGGCAGTACTGAGGGAGTGCCGCACTGTCGGAGGGGCAGTACTGAGGGAGCGCCGCACTGTTGGAGGTGCAGTACTGAGCGAGCGCCGCACTGTCGGAGGGGCAGTACTGAGCGAGCGCCGTACTGTCGGAGGGGCTGTACTGAGGGAGCGCCGCACTGTCGGAGGGGCTGTACTGAGGGAGCGCCGCACTGTCGGAGGGGCAGTACAGAGGGAGCACTGCACTGTCGGAGGGGCAGTACTGAGGGAGTGCTGTACTGTCGGAGGGGCAGTACTGAGGGAGCGCCGCACTGTCGGAGGGGCAGTACTGAGGGAGCGCCGCACTGTTGGAGGTGCCAGTCCTTCGGATGAGTCATTAAACCGAGGCCCCGTTTGCTCTTTCAGGTGGACATAAAGGGATCAAGGGATATGGGGAGAAAGCAGGGACCGGGAACTGTATTGGATGATCAGCCATGATCTCATTGAATGGTGGAACAGGCTCGAGGGGCCGAATGGCCTACTCCTGCTCCTATCTTCTATGTTTCTATGTAAAAGATCCCACAGACGCTATTTTGAAGAAGAGCAGGGGAGTTCTCCCCGGTGTCCTGGGGCCAATATATATCCCTCAACCAACACCTAAAAAACAGATGATGTAGTCATTATCACATTGCTGTTTGTGGGAGCTTGCTGTGCGCCTATTGGCTGCCGCGTTTCCTACATTACAGCAGTGACTACATTTCAAAAAGTGCTTCATTGTAAAGCGCTTTGGGATGTCCTGAGGTTGTGAAAGGCGCTATAGAAATACAAATTCATTCATTCTTTCATTCCTTTCTTTCTTTCTTTCCTTCTTTCTCCCTCTCTCTTTCTTTCTTTCTTTCTCCCCCTCTCTCTCTCGCTCTTTCTTTCTTACATGAACAGGATTGGGGCCTTTAGCACGTTGTTCGACCCAAAGCCCAGCCTGAAGCAACAGCGACTGGTCTTGTGCTTCCACTTTCCTTTGAATAAACTTTGAATAATCCTGGGCACAATGCGGAAGGTTGGGGGCCCGACGTTTATTTTAGCAAAAACAAGATGCGAAGAATAATTGTAAAATAAACAGCGGAAAGGAGCCGGAGAAGGAGATAAGGACCCTCCTCCGGTGGGCAGAGCTGCCTCCTGTTTACACCCAAGGTTCCCCCCACCGCTCCGCGCTGCGTGAGAGCGCAACCCGACCCCCAGGTTCTGTGCCATAATGAAGAGGTTGAGGGGACTCAGCCATGAATCACTCACAGTGACCCATCACCACCTTTGGCACGCAGACCCCCGCTGGTAGCCCACCTGACAGTGCTCGGCCTCGCTTCTATGAACGCAGCCTGTTATCCCCTGGTGTTTGTTGTGTATGTAATATGTGTGCTACTTTGAACCTATGGACAGGACTGCACTACTTGTAGGGCGTAGTGATACGCAGTACCACTCCTGGCCATAGGGGTATAAATAGTACTGTGGGTACTGATCTCCCCTCAGTTCCCGCCTGTGGGCATGAAGTAAAGACCTACGTATAGTCCCTACCTCCAACCAGTAAAGACCTGTTTGAGTTATATGTTTAAGTCTTTGTGTTAATTGTTCAATACAATACACATACTTAACAGTGTTTCACTGGACCAAGGAATCGGAGCAGATAGTTTCAGAATGTACGAGCCATCTAACGCACAGCCAGATTCCTCATTGAAGACATATTTTTCTATAATCCGTCAAGATAAGACTATGCTAAGCGGCCCTGCAGCTCCGTGTGACCGCCACATGCAGTTCCATATAAATGTTAAAAGGATTCGACAGGGTAGATACCAAGAAACTATTTCCTCTAGCGAGGGAATCAAGAACAAAAAGGGGCAAAATCTTTAAATTACAGCTAGACCGTTCAGAAGTGAAATCAGGGTTTTTGCACTCAAAGGGTGGTAGCAATCTGGATCGCTCTCTCCCCTAAAAGGCTGTGGGATCTGGGGGTCAATTGGAGATTTCAAGGCTGAGCTCGATAGATTTTTGTTAGGTATGGTAAGATCCTGAGGGGTCTGGACAGGGTGGATGTAGAGAGGATGTTTCCTCTTGTCAGAGAATCTAGAACTAGGGGGGGTCACTGTTTAAAAATAAAGGGGTCTTTGAATATTTTTAAGGCAGAGGTAGATAGATTCTTGGTGAGCAAGGGGGGTGAAAGGTTATCGGGGGTAGGTGGGAATGTGGAGTAATCAGATCAGCCATGATCTCATTGAATGGCGGAGCAGGCTCGAGGGGGTGAATGGCCTCCTCCTGTTCCTATGTTCCTAATCTTAATTTATATTCTAGACCCTTTTTATACCTGAGAAATAACTTTAAAACATTTTTTCTTCACTGCTTTCTTCTTCCTCGTGACTTCTCCCACCCATTGGCTAGTGCTAGGAAAGTACTGGCGCCTGGGTATGTTTTGATTGGCTGGCTTGCAATGAGTACCTGTGTTTCAATTGGCCGATTGGTTCCAACTTTTCTGCTCGACTGAGTTTAAGTAAGTGTCTGTAAGCAAGAAGGTATTTGAACAGCAAGAAGCCGGCAGAGTGGCTGGTGAGCACTCTACTATGTTTATTAGCTAGTTACTGTAGTTGTTAATGGATGGGTAGCTGTTTAACTAAAAACAAGAAAGACTTGCATTTCTATAGCGCCTTTCACGACCACCGGACATCCCAAAGCACTTTAAGGCCAATGAAGTACTTTTTGAAGTGTAGTCACTGTTGTAATGTGGGAAACGCGGCAGCCAATTTGTGCACAGCAAGCTCCCACAAACAGCAATGTGATAAATGACCAGATCATCTGTTTTTGGTGATGTTGATTGAGGGATAAATATTGGCCCCAGGACACTGGGGAGAACTCTTCGAAATAATGGCCGTGGGGTCTTTTACGTCCACCTGAGAGGGCAGACGGGGCCTCGGTTTAACGTCTCATCCGAAAGACGGCACCTCTGACAGTGCAGCACTCCCTCACACTGCACTGGGAGTGTCAGCCTAGATTTTTGTGCTCAAGTCTGGGGGCTGGATTCTCTCTCAGTGTTATTCAGGGAGAAATTCAACTCATGCCCATCTGTTTTTTTCACCTGAAAAACAGGAGTCCAGGAGCTGAAAATTGTAGGGGGGAGGTGGGGGGAGGGGGGCATTTTGGTCACCCCATTGACGCCCAAGGTCCTCCTAATGCCACATCCAGTTGGGCCTGTTACAGGAAACTCTCTTTTTACCGGCACCTAAATAACCGGAAATCTCTCTTAACCGGCAAAATTCAGGAGTAGGTTCAGGTAAGTTTTACTTCATATTAGTGACCGTGTAACCGGGGTTCCTGGATCTGTGGCTGTGTAACCGGGGTTCCTGGATCTGTGGCCATGTAACCGGGGTTCCTGGATCTGTGGCCGTGTAACCGGGGTTCCTGCACCTGTTGCCATGCAACAGGGACGCCTGGATCTGTGGCCGTGTACGCGGCTCTCGTACCTTAGTAAGTATACCTCTCTGTAATCCGGACTTTTTGATCAACCAGCACCACGCCAGTCCCGTCGGTGCCGGATAAAAAAGAGTTTCCTGTTAATAGGGAAGCAACCTTGCACCTAAAACAACAACTTGCATTTACATAGCACCTTTTTAAGGTAGTAAGACCTCCAAAGGCACTTCACAGAAGAAACAGGCGTAAGTTAGCTTTAAGATGGAAATTGGGGTCCGAGCCTGGCTGTAGAGAAATTTCTTCACTCAGAGTTGTGAATCTTAGGAATTCTCTACCCCAGAGGGCTGTGGATGCTGAATCATTGAGTGTATTCAAGGCTGAGATCGATAGATTTTTGGACTCTAGGGGAATCAAGGGATATGGAGATCGGGCGGGAAAATGGAGTTGAGGTCGATGATCAGCCATGATCTCATTGAATGGCGGAGCAGGCTCGAGGGGCCGTATGGCCGACTCCTGCTCCTAATTCCTATGTTTCTTATTTAGGAACCTGATGCAAAATTCAGGTACAAATGGGCGGAGGTTGCACCATGCAAGAACCGTCTGGTTGTACCATGTCTCGTGAGGCATAACCAGCGGTCAGATAGTTACATCGAGCTACATAGGTCCTGATAATGACAGGGGCGTTTTTTTCCAAGTGGCTTGGCTTCCAGTCGGGCGGGGACCACTCCGGAGCAGGCCGCAGCCGCAAGGAAGGAGCCTGCAGCTGGTAGTGGGAGCGTGGAGAGGGAGTCTGATCCCTGACCCTGAGGGGGGGAAGGGGGGATGTCCGATCCCCAAAGTGGGGGTTCTTTGGATAGGAGAGGATCTGATGGGGGCGGGGAGGGTTCGATGGCACGGGGGTGAGATCTGATCCCAGGGAAACAGATAGCTTGGGGGACCAAGGGGAAACGCGCCTGCTCCTCCTGGCCCACAAGCAGTGCTGTAAGGGAACTTATCTTTTCCAAAGCTCTCTTTGCCTCCCTTGAGCCGTTGGCCTGGGAAACCCGGGCGGTGAGGGTTAAACATGTAAGGGAAGTTAAATCTGAGGCTCCCATCCTCATTATAATATCTAAGTAGCCAACCCACCTCCTGGGGGCGGATTGGCTGCCTGCCCCCTGTTTCACCTCCGTTACACCCGGAAGCGGAGCGGGTTGGAGGCAGGTTGGGGTCGGGTTTGAGATTTAAAAAATTTTCACATCTCACTTGAATCCGACCCGCCCGTTTTTTGGGGTTACGGTTCACCCCATAGAGTCTACAGCACAGAAACAGGCCATTCATTGTCAATGATAATAAGGAAATGTTGGACTTGTTGAATAATTACTTTGCGTCAGTATAGGTAGAATGTCCCGAATCCGGCAACCTCAGGACCGAGGCCGAGCCGGTTTTCGGGTTTTTCCGGACTTCGGAACGTGTTTCTGATGTCCGAAGTCCGGAAACGCCCGAGCCCAGGTTGCGATATTTCCAGACTTCGGACATCAGAAACACGTGCCGAGTCTGGAAATGCCCGGGCCCAGGTTGTGATATTTCCAGACTTCGGACATCAGAAACACGTGCCGAGTCTGGAAATGCCCGGGCCCAGGTTGTGATATTTCCAGACTTCGGACATCAGAAACACGTGCCGAGTCTGGAAATGCCCGGGCCCAGGTTGTGATATTTCCGGTTTTTGGTAAGCCTCCCTCAGGGTGTCCGGATTCCGGAACATTTTACGGATTCCGGATGACCCTGCAACCAAGTGTCCCGGAGTCCGGATTCCAGAACATCCCGGATTCCAGAACTCTGGATTTTGGACGCTCAACCTGTATTTACGCTAGATAATGAGGATAGCGTGCTAGAAATCCCAAGGAAATATTGGCCCAGATATTCCGATCCCTACGGGTGCGTGCGCGCTGTGCACCCACCCATCGGAACATCGGAAATGCCGGTTTCAGGCATGCTCTGAAAACCGGCATTTCCGATCTGTCAAGAAAGCTCTTGCCAGATCCTCCACCTGCCCTGGAGAAGGGCCTCCGCGGAGGGGAGAGTTCCGTTTTTTGGCGACCCTCCGCCCGCAGAAAACACTTACAATTCTTACGCCTGGTAAAAGCAGTAAGGCCTGCTTTTACCAGGATAAGAGTTGAAAATAGTTTTTTTTTTAAATGTCACTGATTTATCATTTAAAAATACTTTTAGAAAAAGGTAAGTTTATTTTTAGCCCCGTAAAAAACTTTAATTATTTTTTTCAAAAAATTAAATTTTTGTTTAAAATACTTAATTTATTGTAATTTCAAGTCATTTTTAAAATGTGATTTAAAAAAAAAATTATTTAAAGTTTTACTATGTTTTCGGGGTGATCTCCATTTATTTGACCGGTCTTCCTGTCAAATGTATGAAAGGAGATTTCCTTCTGTGATTGGCTCCCCATGGCCCACGTGATCCCTGGGACGCTGCGAACTATCTGCGCCCCTGGGATACGTGGGCCCTGCGCACTTCAAGTTTGGTGAGGCCCAGGAGCGGAAGGGCGTGCGTCCCGGGAGCCCTCAGGTAAGGGCGTAGATTTTTCCAGAACGCAGGCCTCCGCCCGTAGGAGGCCTGCGATCAGAAAATACGGGCCATTGAATCGGGGACAGGGACTCAATAAAATTAACGCAAGAAAAATAACAGTAATGAAGAAAATAATGGCACTAAAGAGTGACAAATCTCCAGGACCAGATGGTTTCCACCCCAGGGTTTTAAAGGAAGGAGGTGAGCACATTGCAGTTGCCCTAACTATAATCTTCCAAAGTTCTCTCGATTCAGGAACCATTCCTTTAGATTGGAAAATTGCACGTCACTCCACTATTTAAGAATGGCGAGATAGGGAAACCAGGGAATTGTAGACCAGTTAGCCTAACTTCTGTTGTCAGGAAATTGCTAGAGTCTATAATTAAGGATAGGGTGAGTGAACACCTCAAAAATTTTCAGTTGATCAGTGAGCCAACATGGATTTGTGAAAGGCAGGTCATGCCTGACAAACCTGATTGAATTTTTTGAGGAGGTGACTAAAGTAGTGGACAAGTAAATGTCTACGGATGTCATTTATATGGACTTCCAGAAGGCATTTTATGAAGTCCCACATAACATAAGAACATAAGAACATAAGAAATAGGAGCAGGAGTAGGCCAATCGGCCCCTCGAGCCTGCTCCACCATTCAATAAGATCATGGCTGATCTGATCCTAACCGCCAATCCACTATCACAGAACCATCTCCTGAATCTAACAAAATTAGACACACGAAATAGGAGCAGGATCAGGCTACACAGCCCCTGGGCCCGCTCCGCTACCCACAGGGCCATGACCGATCCGAACCTAGACTCATGTCCAAATTCCTGCCCGCTCCCCGTAACCCTTAATTCCCTTTACTTCTAGGAAACTGTCTATTTCTGTTTTAAATTTATGTAATGATGTAGCTTCTACAGCTTTTTGGGGCAGCATATTCCATGGACCTACCACCCTCTGAGTGAAGTAGTTCCTCCTCATCTCAGTTTTGAAAGAGCAGCCCCTTATTCTAAGACTATGCCCCCTAGTTCTAGTTTCACCCATCATCGGGAACATCTTCCCTGCATCCACCCGATCCAACCCCTTCACAATCTTATATGTTTCAATAAGATCGCCTCTCATTCTTCTGAACTCCAATGAGTAGAGTCCCAATCTACTCAATCTCTCCTCATATGTCCATCCCCTCATCCCCGGGATTAACCGAGTGAACCTTCTTTGTACTGACTCGAGAGCAAGTATGTCCTTTCTTAAGTATGGACACCAAAACTGTACGCAGTATTCCAGGTGTGGTCTCACCAATACCTTGTACAACTGAAGCAATACCTCCCTATTTTTATATTCTATCCCCCTAGCAATGAAAGCCAACATTCCATTGGCCTTCTTAATCACTTGCTGCACCTGCATACTAACCTTTTGAGTTTCGTGCACCAGGACCCCCAGATCCCTTTGTACTTCAGTACTTTCCAGTTTCTTGCCATTAAGATAATAACTTGCTCTACGATTTTTCCTGCCAAAGTGCATAACCTCACACTTTCCAGTATTGTATTCCATCTGCCAAATCTCTGCCCACTTACTTAGCCTGTCGATGTCCCCTTGCAGGTTTTTTATGTCCTCCTCACTCACTACTTTCCCTCCCATCTTAGTATCATCTGCAAACTTTGATATGTTACACTCGGTCCCCTCCTCCAAATCGTTAATATAGATTGTAAAGAGTTGGGGACCCAGCACTGACCCCTGCAGAACACCACTAGTTACTGATTGCCAGTCTGAGAATGAACCATTTATCCCAACTCTCTGCCTTCTGTTAGATAGCCAATTCTCTATCCATGCCAGAATATTACCCCCAATCCCGTGATTTTTTATCTTAAGCAATAATCTTTTGTGTGGCACCTTGTCAAATGCCTTTTGGAAGTCTAAATACACTACGTCCACTGGTTCCCCTTTATCCACCCTATACGTTACTTCCTCAAAGAACTCCAGCAAATTTGTCAAACATGACTTCCCCTTCATAAAACCATGCTGACTTTGTCCTATTAAATTATGATTATCCAAATGTCCTGTTACTGTCTCCTTAATAATGGACTCCAATATTTTACCTACCACAGATGTTAGGCTAACCGGTCTATAGTTTCCAGCCTTCTGTCTACTGCCCTTTTTAAATAAGGGTGTTACATTAGCAGTTTTCCAGTCTGCCGGGACCTTTTCCGAGTCAAGGGAGTTTTGGAAAATTATTACCAATGCATCCACAATCCCTACCGTCACTTCCCTCAAGACCCTAGGATGTAAGCCATCAGGTGCAGGTGATTTATCCGCCTTGAGTCCCATTATTTTACCGAGTACCACTTCCTTAGTGATTTTGATCGTGTTTAGCTCCTCCCCCCCTTTAGCCCCCTGTTTGTCCAGTGTTGGAATATTCTTAGTGTCTTCTACTGTAAAGACTGATGTAAAATATTCATTCAGTGTTTTTGCCATCTCCATATTTCCCACCATTAATTTCCCAGTCTCATCCTCTAAGGGACCAACATTTACTTTAGCCACCCTTTTTCTTTTTATATAACTATAAAAACTCTTACTATCTGTTTTTATATTTTTTGCTAATTTACTTTCATAATCTATCTTCCCTTTCTTAATCAATCTTTTTGTTATTTTTTGCTGTCTTTTAAAGTTTTCCCAATCCTCTATCCTCCCACTAGATTTGGCTACCTTATATGCCCTTGTTTTTAGTCGAATACTATCCTTAATTTCTTTACTTAGCCACGGATGGCTGTCTTTTCTTTTACACCCTTTTCTTCTCAGTGGAATATATATTTTTTGGAAGTTGTAAAATAACTCCTTAAATGTACACCACTGATCATGTATCATCTTACCCTTTAATCTATTTTCCCAATCCACTCTACTCAATTCCGCTCTCATACCTTCATAGTCTCCTTTATTCAAGCTTAGCACGCTTGTTTGAGATCCAACCTTCTCACCCTCTAATTGAATATGGAATTCAACCATGTTATGGTCACTCATTCCAAGGGGATCCTTTACTAGGACATTTTTAATTAATCCTGTCTCGTTACACAGGACCAGATCTAAGGTTGCTTGCCCCCTGGTCGGTTCAGTTACATACTGCTCAAGAAACCCATCCCTAATACACTCAATGAACTCATCCTCAAGGCAGCCCTGCCCAATTTGATTTGTCCAATTAATATGATAGTTAAAATCCCCCATAATTATAGATGTTCCCTTATTACAAGCCTCAACTATTTCCTGATTGATACTTCATCCAACAGAGTTGCAACTGTTCGGAGGCCTATAGACTAAGCCCACTAGTGTTTTTTTCCCCTTATTATTCCTTACCTCCACCCAAACTGTTTCATTATCCTGATCTTTTGACCCAATATCATTTCTCTGTATTACAGTGATTCCTTCCTTTATTAACATAGCCACCCCACCTCCCCTTCCTTCCTGCCTGTCCTTCCTGATCGTTAAATAACCTGGTATGTTTAATTCCCAGGCATTGTCACCCTGCAGCCATGTTTCTGTAATGGCCACAAGATCATACCCATATGTAGTTATTTGTGCCATTAACTCGTCTATTTTGTTACGAATGCTACGTGCATTCAGATAGAGAACTTTCAAATATGTTTTGTGACACTTAGTTCCTGCTTTTGCCCTTTTTATTACTTTACCTTTTACTCCATACCTTCTGCCCCTTCCTGACACGCTCTGGTTTTTAATTTCCCCACTGCTACCTAAGTCTATGACCTTCTCTGTTGTCATTTTTATTATTTGCTCTCTTGGAACCTCCCCACCACTAGTTAGTTTAAAGCCCTCTCTACAGCCCTAGTTATATGATCCGCCAGGACTCTAGTCCCAGCACTGGCCAAGTGAAGCCCGTCCCAACGGAACAGCTCCCTCCTGCCCCAGTACTGGTGCCAGTGTCCCAGGAAGCAAAACCCATTTCACCCACACCAGTCTTTGAGCCACGCATTTAACTCTCTAATTTTATTTGTCCTAGCCAAATTCGCTCGTGGCTCAGAGATTATTACCCTTGAGGTTATGCTTTTTAATTTGGCCCCTAGCTGCTCAAACTCCCTCAGCAGAACCTCCTTCCTTGTCCTATCTATGTCGTTGGTACCAACATGGACCACGACAACTGGATCCTCCCCCTCCCACTCCAAGTTTCTCTCCAGTCCAGAGGAGATGTCCTTAACCCTGGCACCGGGCAGGCAACACAGCCTTCGGGACTCTCGCTCTCGGCTGCAAAGAACTCTATCTATCCCCCTAACGATACACGGTGGCATAGTGGTTAGCACTGTTGCCTCACAGCGCCAGGGACCCGGGTTCAAATCCGGCCTCGGGTGACTGTCTGTGTGGAGTTTGCACATTCTCCCCGTGTTTGCGTGGGTTTCCTCCGGGTGCTCCGGTTTCCTCCCACAGTCCAAAGATGTGCGGGTTAGGTTGATTGGCCATGACAAAAAATTGGCCCTTAGTGTTAGGGGGGGATTAAATACGTGGGGTTACAGGGTTAGGGCTTGTGTGGGATGGCTGTCGGTGTAGGGACCGGTTGCTAGGGTTTGGATGATCAGCCATGATCTCGTTGAATGGCGGAGCAGGCTCGAAGGGCCGAATGGCCTACTCCTGCTCCTATCTTCTATGTTTTTATGTTACTACAACATTTCTTTTAACTCGCCCCACTTGAATGGCCCCCTGCTCCACGGTGCTGTGGCCAGGTTGCTCATCCTCCCTGCAGTCCCTGCTCCTGTCCCCACAGGGAGTAAGAGCCTCGAACCTGTTGGACAAGTGCAAGGGCTGCGGCTCCTCCAACACTACCTCCTGGATCCCCGTACCTGCCTCACTTCTAGTCACACCATCCTGACCCTGGCCACGGACTACATCTGAATTAATTAATCTAATTGGTGTGACTACCTCGTGATACACAGAGTCCAGGTAACTCTCCCCCTCCCTGATGTGTCTCAGTGTTTGAAGCTCAGACTCCAGCTCTTCAACACGGAGCCGGAATTCCTCAAGCAGCCAACACTTACTGCAAATGTGATCACTGTGAGCATCAATGGTGTTCACCAGCTCCCACATATTGCAGCAGCAACACATCGCCTGATCTCCCATTCTATGTAATTAATTAAATTTATTAATATTATTCTTAAATATCCTCTGCCCCGATTCTAGATGGTGAATATCACACCTTAGAAACTATAAACCAAAGAGATTTAAGCTTAAAAGGGAGAAATACTTACCAACCAATCACTTACCCGCTTTCTGGTGACGTCACACTTGGATTACTTTTTACCTCTCTCCTTCCAGACTGGAGACTGGTACGCCTTACCTGGTCTCTGGGACTTTTATAGCCCCGCTCTGCCGCTCAGGATTCCCGCCGACGCTGTGAGGCCTTACCTGGTCTCTGGGACTTTTATAGCCCCGCTCTGCCGCTCAGGATTCCCGCCGACGCTGTGAGGCCTTACCTGGTCTCTGGGACTTTTATAGCTCCGCTCTGCCGCTCGAGTTTCCCGCCGACGCTGTGAGGCCTTACCTGGTCTCTGGGACTTTTATACCCCGCTCTGCCGCTCAGGATTCCCGCCGACGCTGTGAGGCCTTACCTGGTCTCTGGGACTTTTATAGCCCCGCTCTGCCGCTCAGGTTTCCCGCCGACGCTGTGAGGTCTTACCTGGTCTCTGGGACTTTTATAGCCCCGCTCTGCCGCTCAGGATTCCCGCCGACGCTGTGAGGCCTTACCTGGTCTCTGGGACTTTTATAGCTCCGCTCTGCCGCTCAGGTTTCCCGCCGACGCTGTGAGGCCTTACCTGGTCTCTGGGACTTTTATAGCCCCGCTCTGCCGCTCAGGATTCCCGCCGACGCTGTGAGGCCTTACCTGGTCTCTGGGACTTTTATAGCCCCGCTCTGCCGCTCAGGATTCCCGCCGACGCTGTGAGACCTTACCTGGTCTCTGGGACTTTTATAGCTCCGCTCTGCCGCTCAGGTTTCCCGCCGACGCTGTGAGGTCTTACCTGGTCTCTGGGACTTTTATAGCCCCGCTCTGCCGCACAGGATTCCCGCCGACGCTGTGAGGCCTTACCTGGTCTCTGGGACTTTTATAGCTCCGCTCTGCCGCTCAAGTTTCCCGCCGACGCTGTGAGGCCTTACCTGGTCTCTGGGACTTTTATACCCCGCTCTGCCGCTCGAGTTTCCTGCCGACGCTGTGAGGCCTTACCTGGTCTCTGGGACTTTTATAGCCCCGCTCTGCCGCTCAGGATTCCCGCCGACGCTGTGAGGCCTTACCTGGTCTCTGGGACTTTTATAGCCCCGCTCTGCCGCTCAGGTTTCCCGCCGACGCTGTGAGGCCTTACCTGGTCTCTGGGACTTTTATAGCCCCGCTCTGCCGCTCAGGATTCCCGCCGACGCTGTGAGGCCTTACCTGGTCTCTGGGACTTTTATAGCCCCGCTCTGCCGCTCAGGTTTCCCGCCGACGCTGTGAGGCCTTACCTGGTCTCTGGGACTTTTATAGCCCCGCTCTGCCGCTCAGGATTCCCGCCGACGCTGTGAGGCCTTACCTGGTCTCTGGGACTTTTATAGCCCCGCTCTGCCGCTCAGGATTCCCGCCGACGCTGTGAGGCCTTACCTGGCCTCTGGGACTTTTATAGCCCCGCTCTGCCACTCAGGATTCCCGCCGACGCTGTGAGGCCTTACCTGGTCTCTGGGACTTTTATAGCCCCGCTCTGCCGCTCAGGATTCCCGCCGACGCTGTGAGGCCTTACCTGGTCTCTGGGACTTTTATAGCCCCGCTCTGCCGCTCAGGATTCCCGCCGACGCTGTGAGGCCTTACCTGGGCCTCTGGGACTTTTATACCCCGCTCTGCCGCTCAGGATTCCCGCCGACGCTGTGAGGCCTTACCTGGGTCTCTGGGATTTTTATAGCGACTGTTAACTAAAGTAGAAGCCCACAGAATTGAGGGCAAATTATTTAGCTGGTTAGGAAATTGGCTGAGCGGCAGGAGGCAGGCAGTAGGGGTAATGGGCAGGTACTCAAATTGGCAGGATGTGTCTAGTGGTGTCCCACAGGGATCTGTGTTGGGGCCTCAACTATTCACAGTATTTATTAATGACTTAGATGATGCCATAGAAAGTCATATATCCAAATTTGCTGATGACACAAAGATAGGCAGCATTGTAGGCAGTGTAGATGAAAGCATCAAATTACAAAGGGATATCGATAGATTAAGTGAATGGGCAAAACTGTGGCAAATGGATTTCAATGTAGGCAAATGTGAGGTCATCCACTTTGGACCTAAAAAGGATAGAACAGGGTACTTTCTAAATGGTGAGAGGCTAAAAACAGTGGAGGTCCACAGAGACTTGGGTGGTCCAGGTACATAGATCATAAAAATGTCATGAACAGGTACAGAAAATAATCAAAAAGGCTAATGGGATGCTGGCCTTTATATCTAGAGGACTAGAATACAAGGGGGTAGAAGTTATGCTGCAGCTGTACAAAGCCCTGGTTAGACCACACCTGGAGCACTGGGAGCAGTTCTGGGCACCACACCTTAGGAAGGATATATTGGCCTTGGAGGGAGTGCAGCGTAGATTTACCAGAATGATACCCGGACTCCAAGGGTTAAATTACGAGGAGAGATTACACAAACTAGGGTTGTATTCCCTAGAATTTAGAAGGTTAAGGGGTGATCTGATCGAAGTTTCCAAGATATTAAGGGGAACAGATAGGGTAGATAGAGAAATTATTTCCGCTGGTTGAAGATTCTCGGACTAGGGGGGCAGCGTCTAAAAATTAGAGCCCGACCTTTCAGGAGTGAAATTAGGAAACACTTCTACACACAAAGGGTGGAAGAAGTTTGGAACTCTCTGCTGCAAACGGCAATTGGTGCTAGATCAACTGTGAATTTTAAATCAGCGATTGATAGCTTTTCGTTAACCAAAGCTATTAAGGGATATGGGCCAAAGGCAGGAATATGGAGTTAGGTTACAGATCAGCCGTGATATTATTGAATGGCAGAACAGGCTCGAGGGGCTCAATGGCCTCCTCCTGTTCCTTTGTTCCTATGCTCCCATTCAGCCCAACTGGTCTATGCAGGCCATTATGCTCCACATGAACCACCTCCCTCCCCTCTTCATTTAACCTGAGCTGTGAGCACGTAGTTGGGAGAATCTGCTAAACGGAGTGGCGATGGGAATTTGGCGAGAGTGGGAAGTCACTGGCAAGTAGTACAGATAAGTGCTTTGTTATCAAAGTGAAATTTAACCCAGTTTAGTGGCAGAAGGGTCGGTAACCAGAGAAGACATATTTAAGGTGATTGGCAAAGGAGCCAGAGGCGATCAAACTTCCTGGTTTGCCGGCTGTGAGAATTCTTCAATGTGATTGGTTGCTTAGCCTGCTTGATGACGTCACTGTGGCTGGACGCTGGCGATCCCCTTGACTCGGCACCAGATTCACACTAGTGTCGGGAGAGGCAAAATTCATGCCACGGAGATCGCTATATCTTTGTGGGCAACCTTTTTGGAGGTAACAGCAAGCGCCGTCACTTCACCGCGGACCGCAAAATCCGGGCCTAAGAGTTTGGAGGGGAGAGAGCAGAATCAATGATTAGACAACAAGCTTTTTCTTGAACCTAACCTTCCAACATAACTCCTGGGAAAAATGCGGTATCGCCCATTTTGGGGCGCTAATATTGGCCGGGCGCAAAGTTTAGCGCCCGGCGCTAATTATCGCCTCCGACTGCAAAATTCGTCTCTATCGCCCCCCGGAGGTGATTGGAGCGCAAAATCAGGCACCACACACCTCTCTTAAGGCGCTAACGTCGGGGAGCGAGGCGCTACCTCAGAACGCTACCGAAGCTCAGGCGATGTCCGTTACCATGGAAGCCAGACAGACGGGCACCGTCCAGTTCTTAAAGGGGAGGGGCCATCTTGTTGGCCAGCCACACCCTGCTCATTGCAGCCTTAAATCTCGGCCTGGAGAGACCTCGAAAGCAATTGTGTTGGAAGCACTAATGGATAGGCCCAGGGAAAGAGCTTGGCGCTTAGGAACCTCAAAAGTGGTGCTGAGGGCCAAAACTCCTTAGGACAGCGTTAAGGGGGAAAATTCAGTTGGGTAGTGCCTCTGGGGGGGGGCTAGGAACTTAGCCCCTGTTAGCGCTCCCCAGAGGTGCTAACGGGAGGCGCTAACCAACCAAATTTTCTCCCCCAGGAGTTTTATTTAAGCCTTTTGTCCTCCAGCAAGCAGAACAAGGAAAGGAATCGTCAAAGGAGGATGATTAATTCCCGACTGACCACGAGAATCTACTTAATACAGCATTACGACAGCGCCTTTCATGACCACCGGACATCCCAAAGCGCTTTACAACCAATGGAGTATTTTTTGGAGTGTAGTCGCTGTTTTAATGTAGGGAAACGCGGCAGCCAATCTGCTCACAGCAAGCTCCCGCAAACAGCAAAGTGGTAATGTATTTTTTAGTGATGTTGGTTGAGGGATAAATATTGGCCCAGGACACCGGGGAGAACTCCCCCCTGCTCGTCTCCAAAATAGTGGCCGTGGGATCTTTTACATCCACCTGAGAGAGCAGTCGGGGTCTTAGTTTAATGTCTCATCCGAGAGACGGCACCTCCGACAGTGCAGCACTCCCTCAGACGGCACTTGCTGTCACCTCGACAAAAGCTGCCCACAGAGAACTAGCGATCTCCGTGGCGTGAGTTTCGCCTCTCCCGACATTAATTTGAATCTGGCGCCAAGTCAAGGGGATTGCCAGCGTCCCGTCACAGTGATGTCATCAAGCAGGCTTCTGACTCCGAGGCGAGGGTGCTACCCACTGAGCCCCAGCTGACACTGAACCAACATGTAGGGCAGGAATTTAACTCAGGAGTCGGGAAGGAGGCGGGACTACAACTTTCGGGGTTGTTGTCCCGCCTCCATTGAGATGCGGCCAATCCGCGCGATTTTTACATGATTGACCTTGTTGAGCCCGCCCAGCAGGCTCAGCAGGCCAATTAAGGGCCACCCGGCAACAGGTGGCGTCACAGACTGAAATTTCATCTGTCAAGAGGTTTTGACAGATAAAATATCAGCGTTTGAAAGCTGTTTGAAGCTGTCAAACACTGACAGTCTTACTTCTAACCTGAGTCCTTCTCCACAGACTCAGTTAGAAATCTCTCCTGCACAGTAAGTTGAAGGCTGTCACTTTTGACAGTTCGCAGCCATTCTGCTTTCTGTGCCGGTGAGATGAGGGACTCCCGGGACCTAAAGGAAGGAAGGCTGAAAAGGTAAGAAAAGGTAATTTAAAACTTCTTTAAACACTTAGACACACCAAACACACTTACCTTTGCACTCATGCACACATCACTCACCTGAACACCGACATCTCGACCCCTCCAAGCCCTTCAACCCGACGGCCCGCCTCCTCTAACTTGGCGTGGTTTGGAGCCGTCGGGAATCCCACACTTCAACATCAAAAATAGGGATTAGGCTAAAAACTGCCTGTTAACTGGCAGTTAATTGGCACTGATCCCTTCCCGCCTCGGGGAGGTGGGTCCCAGTGCGGGGCGGGTACCCGCCTCCTTTGAAACTGGCATGGAGGCGGGTTGGGGCGGGAAGGGGTCGGGACCCCTGATTTCGGGATTTTAACCCCCCACACGCCTCCAATCCCGCCTCCACAGCACAATGAAAATCCTGCCCATAAAGTTTACTATGGCTACTTCTGAGCTACAGCAGCATGATTATTATTGACGCTGTCCGCACCAGAGATCAGAATCCTTTTTTTAAAATCAGCGATTCACCACAGGGGCAGGAATACAGAACCTTCGTCTTATTTACAGACAGATAAAGAATCAAACCAGGATCCGGCTATAAAGTCAACCAGTTCATTTAATTTAAAAAGGCTTTTGCCGCGGGTCAGGTTCCAACTTCCGTCAAGTGCTGTAGACTCTGAAATTAATCTTCTCTCCGGCACCCAAGGCAGGGTGCGAAATGGAAGACAGCCATTCAAAAACTGACCCCTTCGTCTCGATGACATTTTTTTTTTGAAAAGGAAGGCGAAAGCAACAAAAAGCCAGAATATCAAACAGAAAAATAGAGGAAGGACAGCAGAGTCATTTTTATAGCGGGATAAGATTTATCATCATTAAGCGTTTTAATATCCTTGGGCAACCTCCCATGGTAACCGGCAAAAATCTCGCTCCCCAAATCTCACAGGAGCTGTGCTCGCACTGAAGAATGGCTGTCTTTACACAGGCCGAGATTAGGGAGCTGTGGGCTCGAAGACTAATTCATTTCAAACACTAATGTTTGACAGGAGCTGCTGAATACAAAATGCTCTGTTTACCAAACCGGAGCCGACTCGAGGCAGGGTTCACCCTTGCCCTTGTCCTTCATCTTTCCTTTCTTCGTACTTAAATTCTCGAGTGCTGAGATTTCCCCCACCCCCACAGGTTTGAAAAGCTTCCCGCCTTCTAAACATCCACAGACACCAACATTATAGAGTCACAGGGGGAAAAATTCAGTATCGCCCCGCTTGGGGCGCCATTATCGGCCGTGCGCAAAGTTTAGCGCCTGGCGCTAATTATCGCCTCCGACAGCAAACTTGGCTTTTATCGCCCCTGGAGGTGATTGGAGCGCTAAATCAGGCGCTTCACACCTGTCTTAAGGCGCAAAGGCCAAGGAGCGAGGCGCTACCTCAGAGCGCTGGCGAAGCAAGGAAGAGCAAATCAAAATAAACCTGCAAAGTGCTGCTCAGTACCCAAAACTCCTTCACACAGCGTTGAATCTCTCCAGAAGTCTCTCTCTCTCTCTCACAGAATACGTGGTGCATAAATGTCACCGGCAAAAAAAGGCAGGAAGCGGTCGCCTTTAAATAGTGCTCCCCCAGTCCCTTCCTGACTGCAAAACGCTCCCCTCAACCTGTCGTTGCTAGCGGCAGGCGGTAAGGCAGGGGGCGCCACTCAATATCCGGTCCGGGGCGTTGCGCGCTCGATTGACATCACAATCTGCCGGCGCAGGAGATCGTGGCGGTAGTGTTTAGTGCCGCCGCAAGATGTCTAGTTAATTTCGCGAGCGACGCAGACATCGCCGCGCCCGGGCGCTAGTTACTTTGCGCCCCAATTGGCGCCCTCTTAAGGCGCTAACGGGAGGCGCAAACAACTGAATTTTTCCCCCATTGAATCTCACAGCACAGAAGGAGGCCATTCAGTCCATCGTGCCTGTGCCGGCTCTTTGAAAGAGCTCTCCAATTAGTCCCACTCTCCCCCCCCCTGCTCTTTCCCCCACAGCCCTGCAAATTTCTCCTTTTCAAGTATTTATCCAATTCCCTTTTGAAAGTTACTATTGAATCTGCTTCCACCGCCCTTTCAGGCAGCGCGTTCCAGATCACAACAACTCGCTGTGTAAAAAAAAGTCTCCTCATCTCACCCTCTGGTTCTTTTGCCAATTTTCTTCAATCTGCTTCCTCAGGTTACTCACCCTTCTGCCAGTGGAAACAGTCTCTCCTTATTTACTCTCTCAAAACCCTTCATAGATTTGCATTTATATTCTATAATAATAAAAAAAGCATTCCAAAAACGCTTTACAAGGGAAACTAACTGCTGAGCTAGGAAGGAGCATTGCCAGCTCGGGTTGGACGTATTCCTGGAAGCTCATCACGTGACCTCCCGCCTCCAACCGCCCCGCCCCCCACACTCCCGCCATTGGTCGCTCGACACGTCCAATCTCACGGCGCCCCGCCTTCCCACAGCCAATTGGAAAGCGAAAAGACTCTTCATTACTCTCTGGAGTTTAGAAGAATGAGAGGTGATCTCATTGAAACATATAAGATTCTGAGGGTGATTGACAGGGTAGATGCTGAAAGGCTGTTTCCCCTAGTTGGAGTGTCTAGAACTAGGAGGGCAATGTCTCAGGATAAGGAGTCGGCCATTTAGGACTGAGACGAGGAGGATTTTCTCTACCCCAGAGGGCTATGGATGCTGAATCGTTGAGTATATCCGTCTTTCAGATGAGACGTTAAACCGAGGCCCCGTCTACTCCCTCAGGTGGACGTGAAAGATCCCACGGCACTATTTCGAAGAAGAGCAGGGGAGTTATCCCCAGTGTCCTGAGGCCAATATTTCTCCCTCAACCAACATAACAAAAACAGATTATTTGGTCATTAACACATTGCTGTGGGTGGGAGCTTGCTGTGCGCAAATTGGCTGCCGCGTTTCCCACATTACAACAGTGACTCTACTTCAAAAAGTACTTCATTGGCTGCAAAGCGCTTTGAGACGTCCGGTGGTCGTGAAAGGCGCTATAGAAATGCAAGTCTTTCTTTCTCTATATTCAAGGCTGAGATCGATAGATTTTTGGACTCTAGGGGAATCGATGGATACGGGGATCAGGCGGGAAAGTGGAGTTGAGGTCGAAGATCAGCCATGATCTTATTGAATGGCGGAGCAGACTCGAGGGGCCGAATGGCTGACTCCTGCTCCTAATTCTTATGTTTTTATGTTTATTACCCAATTGGATGGTTCTTCACTGTCAGTCAACCAGCCTTTCCCCCCCAACCCTCCCATCACCAATATTTTTAGAACTAATAAATGAAAGTGTTCAAAGAAAATGGAAAAAAACCTGTAGTGTATGTACCCATCTACCTTTAAGAGAACTATTGTATGTAACCGTTCACCTTTAAGAGAACTACTTTAGGTGTGGCACTGCTTGTTTGGCTACTGTATACTGTAATACCGACGGTGACCACACCAGTATATAAGTGTTGTGGCAGGATTGCTGGGGCAGATTCGCCCGGACCTTCGAATAGTAAAGACCTGTTTGTTTGTTACTCCTGAAGTCTGTGTCGTTATTAACAGTACAACCCACAGACTTTACAGTGGCGACGAGTCCGATCGTACCCTGCGGCAAGACTACCAAAGCAACTAAAGAGCGTCGAAGAGAGGCAACCGCCCTCGTCGTTATGCTGGGAGAAAACACGAGGCTGCAGCAATAGAAAGGAGGAAGACTTTAGCAACAAAAGCTTCCATCAGCAACAGGCACTGACTACCCTTCTACCACGGTGCGGAGTGAGCCGATCAGCAGGAAACAAGGCGGCCGCGGAGACTGTGAGTAGGGGAAAGTGTAACGAAATCCGGAGGATAAGGGCTGTGCACTCGACCACGGTCGAGGGGGAGCAGAGCTGGTCAGGAAGGCGGGTCCAACGGCGTCGTGAGATAGCCGGACCGCGATCGGCGGGAAAAGCCGGGCAGCGACCGAAGCCACGAAGCGCTGTGACCGGGAGCAGGCGCGGGAAGAGAGAAACTCAGCCGCAGCCGGGGAGGGAAGCACCGGACTGCGTGAGGGCTGGGAGGTGAACGGGAGCCGGGCGTGTGGGAGAGGCAGAGCCGACCAAAGGAGGCTGCGTGAGAGCCAGTCCAGCGGCTGAACTGTTCTCCACCAACGGGGTACCCAGCGCCGGTAGAGCCGAACGTGGGGGAGAGAGAGACAGAGCTGAGCAAGGGGAGAGAGACTGCGCGAGAGCCAGTCCAGCGGCTGCACTGTTCTCCGTGAACGGGGTACCCAGCGCCGGTAGAGCCGTGCGAGCGGGAGAGAAAGACAGAGCCGAGTAAGGGGAGCTGTGCGGAAGCCAGCCCAGCGGCTGAACCTGTCCGCTGTGGGGAAAGCGTACCCCTCCCACCAGGGAAGAAACGCGGGAAGCCACCATTAGGCGGAGAAGACGACAGACGCGGGAAACCGCCATTGAAGGGGCGGGGAGAGAAGGAAAGAGCGGGAAACCGCCATTTTCGCGGGAAAAACCACCATCTTAGAAATAAATAAATAATAAATAAGAATTTAAAGAAATACTTGTGCTGCTCCCAAGGAAAGGAAGATGCCTAAGCGAGGGAATATTAACGATTTTAATTCTGAGATAGAAGACTGGGCCACGTACGTGGAACGCATCGAGATCTATTGTGAAGCCAACAAAATAGAGGAAGACGACAAAGCGATAACATTGCTAAACTCGATGGGCGCAAAGACATACGGGCTCTTGAAGCATCTACTAGCACCAGCTAAACCGGCGGATCAGACTTTCGAAGGGATTGTGGCTGTTCTGAAGGACCACTTGAACCCCACACCGTTGATGTTGGCTGAACGATTCAAATTCTATGCAAGAACGCAACGGAAAGACGAAAGCAACGCGGAATATTTGGTCGAACTGCGTAGGCTAGCGAAATGCTGCCAGTTCGGAGGGAATCTGACAGAGGCACTGCGAGACAAGTTCGTATGCGGATTGTCCAAGGAAGGGACACAAAAGCGACTACTCGAAGAGAACGACCTCATACTTGACAGGGCTGTCCTTATAGCCACATCGCACGAAGCCGCAGCGAAAGGAACGGCGGAAATGCAGCTAAAGGCGGCGGCACTCGGGGTGGACCAAGTTACCTCAAGTACAACAAAATGCTATCGTTGTGGGAAGACAACACACGACCAGAATCAATGCTGGTTTAAGAACCAAGAATGTAGGAAATGTGGCAAACTGGGTCACATCGCTAAGGTATGCCGGTCAGGGAAGAAGACCAACAACCAAAGGAAGCCACCACAAGAAAAGTACAACAAGGTACACAAGGTGGCTGAGAAGAGTTCAGACGAACAGAATTCAGACTCAGACCCAAACAGCCAGGAGCTGGGTAGTCTGAGAATTCACAATGTGAGTAAGGAAGCTGACCTACAAACTATCTGGGTCATACTAAAAATAGCTGGAGTCCAAGTAAGAATGGAGTTGGACACTGGATCAGCTCTATCAGAAATCGAAGGGACTACCACCGGCTATTCTCTCACATACCCTTAAGAAATACCAAGTTCGTATTGCAGACATACACGGGGCATAAGGTATACCCCATGGGGAAGATAAGAGTCAAGGTGAGAGATAGGGGTAAAGAACACCCAAGAATGAACTTGTACGTATTATCTGAGGGAGGACCACCACTTCTAGGACGAGAGTGGATCAAGAAAATAGACATGGAATGGCACTATCTAAAAGCCATAATGAGTGAGGACTCGGTGCAAGCTATCAGCTCAGATTCTGAAACGGATGACGATAAGACCAACTCAAATATGGAAGACAAGGCTAAAATGAACTTGCCGACTATGGTGGAGAAAACGAAGACATGCATAAAGGCTTATGCTACCGAGAAGAATAAAGCTTCAGAGCAGAACTCCAGTTTGACAGAGAATTCTGAGCCTGTTCAAGTTAAGGACTTATCCACGACGGAAGAACACCGAACTCGGACTCAAACTTATTTCAAAGTACGACAACAATTAGAACAGTTGAGTTACCGTCTCGTACAAGAGATGAAAACAATGGAAAAGTTCTGGGACACCGAATGGGAGAACCTGGAAAGACAGCAGAGGCAGCTAGCTCAAGCAAAGAGCGACCATAGAGCCATCGTGACCAATTATCGATCACATCTCCCTTATGATGTTCAGGAGTTAGAATATTTGCATGATCTAGAGATACAGCATAAAGGCAAACCACGCTACACTGAGGATTTTGTTCTGCAATTGGAGACGGAGCTAGTGCAGGCAAGGTTAAGAGAAACTGAATCGCAGTGTGCACTTAAAGATATGCAGAAAAAAATCTTGGACATGGAAAAGAGAAACGCTTCTTTACCTGATGTGAATAATGTGGCCATGTTGCAAGAGGAGCTTATAGGGGCGAAACTGAAAGAAGCTAAGCAAAGGATGTTGGAACTTGAAACACAGAACCAAATCAGCAGTAACCAGCTATGTCGAGCAGAGAAGGAGTGCTATGGTCTACATGAGAAGGTGCAATATCTCTCAGCCCAGAATAAGGGACTACTCACTCAGTTAAATGAAAGTAATCGGAAAATGGCTGAGATAGACTGCAAGAATTAAGAAGATTTGATGGCAGTGAGACTTCGAGAGGCAGATAGCATAGCAGCCTTGGCTGAACTCCAACAGGAAATTGTGAAAGAAGCAAATGAAGAGGAATCTTCAGGAAGCCAGGATGTTATTCCAGTTCTTCTCTACGACTCCTTACAAGCAGATTGTGAGAAGTTGAAAGAACAGTATGAACAGGCCCAGGCTACAATTCTGGAGGGGGTTAACTCGGCAACCTCCAAAAAGCTGGTTTCAGTAGAAGCATATGAACAACTAAAGGTTGAACATGAGCAAGAAGTCCAAAGGCTGCAGGAAATTCTTGATGAGCTCAAGGCCAAGACAGACTCATCGGTAGGAGTTCCATCCATAGATGAGAAATTAGAGGTGAAAGACATGGCAGAACATGAAAGACAAGATGTCATAAAAATATTGAAGGAAACCCAAGACAAATATGAGGCGGCAATGTCCGAGGTTCAACAACTTGAAGAACAGATTCAACTGGGAATCCTTTCAGTGGAAGAAAAGGAAACTGTAAGAAACACAGAGACTGTAAGAATGGTCCCTGAACATGAGCTAGAGAGCATCAGGGTGCAACTTTTCCGAGCGCTGAAAGCCAAAGTACAAGAGGAACAGAAGGTGGAAGCATTGGAGGAAAAGGTGGATGAAATGGAGAAGACTCTGATCCACAGTGTTCCCATGGAAGAGCTAACGGTCAGCCAACTCCTTCATATGCTGAGGGAAAAGACTCTGCAATGGGAACAATCTGAACACGAGCTTCAATCTTCAACGGGAAGGAGTTCGGAGCTCTCAAAAGTTTGGGAAATAGCTGAGGTTGCAAAACAGACTTTACTGGGATGCCAAAAGTACGCTGAATCGCGTCTATGTGAACAACAGAATGTTGAAACAGCTGCTCCAGTAGAAGGATTGAATAGCCCGATCAATCAATCCCCGGGGGAAGGGGAAGTGTTGAAATCACAAATGAGGTCATTAGTGAAGGATTTGCAGGAAACCCAGGAAGAGCGGGATGAAGATGAATGCATGAAGAAGTCTTTTCAAGAAAGATGTCTAGGGAAGGAACCACAGTCAGCTAACGTCCAGATGGGTAAGGAGGAAGTAGAAGGCCCTCTCGCTGGCCTAACTCAGGACGAACCCGAATATTACCATGACCTGTTGAGTGACACTGAATATTACGAGGATGTGGTCTGCCCAGTTTGTGATGAAAACTCCCAAAGTGCCGAAATCAGGATGAAGCACTTAAAGTCGAAGGAACATAGAGAGTTGGTGGCGCTACAGCTGGCAGCTGATAAGGGAGCCCCGAGAGTCTCCAAAAAGCAGAAAAGAAAAAGAAGAAGCAGAAGATGATAACTATCGCAAATATTATCACTTCTACCAGATCATGCGTGGACCCTACGAAAGGAGTTAAATCAGTTGGAAAGTAGGAAAATATCAAGGCAACCCAGTTGTTGTAAAAGTCAGCACTGCTGGTTCAGCAGGACGAAAGTTCAAGCTGTTACGTCAAGAAAAGGATATGGAGGAGTCACGCTAGCAATGTGAACCATCTACACCAAAGAGATGTTGTTCGGACCGAGTCAAGATCAGAGACTGAATCTGTGAACTGTTCCCGCAGAGACTGAACCTGTGAACTGTTTCCCACCGAGACTATGTCTGTAAATTGTTTTATATGAAGTTGAAGATATGTTATGTTTAATGGGGACTCTGTATGTAATAAGCTAAAAAGGGAGGATTGTAGTGTATGTACCCGTCTACCTTTAAGAGAACTATTGTATGTAACCGTTCACCTTTAAGAGAACTACTTTAGGTGTGGCACTACTTGTTTGGCTTCTGTATACTGTAATACCGACGGTGACCACACCGGTATATAAGTGTTGTGGCATGATTCCTTGGGCAGATTCGCCCTGACCTTCGAATAGTAAAGACCCGTTTGTTTGTTACTCCTGAAGTCTGTGTCGTTATTAACAGTACAACCCACAGACTTTACAAAACCCACACCATTTTTTTTAAGTCCCTATGATTTTTCTCCCGGGTTTTGTTTGCAGTGGAGTCCAGGAGATTAATCTTCAATTCCTGGAGTCTCCAGGGCCAATCCTCGAAGCTTGGTGACTCTGCCAGAAAGTTAGCTGGAGCGCTTGAAAGCCGGGTTAAAGAGCTGGATCCTGAGGAGCCTTTTTAAACGTGGAGAAAGAGGCTGATAAAGGGTATCCCAAGGAGTAGGATCGGGGGCCAACTGAGGGCTGCACCAGCAATGTTAGGGTGAAGGAAGTGGGTGTGCACAGAGGCCAGAGGAACCGAGCCCTTGGGCAGGGCGTATAGGGCTGGAGGAAGCGTCCGAGATCAGGTGGAGCGAGGCTATGGAGACACTTACACCTGACAAAGAGTTGGAATTCAATGTGTGTTGGGGAGCTGTGTAAGGTCAGCGAGGACAAGCGTGATGATAACATCTATTCGAGCTCCTCTATTGGCCGAGTGGGAAAGTCAGCCATGGCTCAGTGGGCAGCACTCTCGCCTCTGAGTCATGAGGGTTGTCCCACTCCAGAGACTTGAGCCCATGCACACTCACACACGTGCACTGAATAGATAAAGAAATAGATAAACTGAATAGTTCTGATGAAGGGTCCCACACCTGAAACGATAACTCTGTTTCTCGCTCCACCGATGCTGCCTGGCCTGCTGAGTTTTTCCAGCGTTTTATGTTGTTATTTCAGATTTCCAGCATCCGCAGTATTTTGCTATTATAGATAAAGGAAGGCTTGCACATATATAGCACCTAGTCTCGAAGTTCTGTATATCTTGGTTGTTTGTCCTGCGGTATGGAAGAAGATGCCCCAGAGATGCCGGGGAACATAGGGCCTGATGAAAGGGTGGAACTGAAAGAAATCAGTATTTGTAGGGAAATGGTGTTAGGAAAATTGATGGGACTAAAGGCCGATAAATCCCCAGGGCCTGATAATCTACATCCCAGGGTACTTAAGGAAGTGGCCCTAGAAATAGTAGATGCATTGCTGGTCATCTTCCAGAACTCGATAGACTCTGGAACAGTACCCATGGATTGGAGGGTAGCTAATGTTACCCCACTATTCAAAAAAGTTGGTCGAGAAAAAGCGGGGAATTATAGACCGGTAAGCCTGACATCGGTAGTGGGGAAAATGCTAGAATCTATTATAAAAGATGTAATAGCAGAGCACTTGGTAAGCAGTGACAGGATCGGACAAAGTCAACATGGATTTACAAAAGGTAAATCATGCTTGACTAATCTACTGGAATTTTTTGAGGATGTAACTGGTAAAATAGATAAGGGAGAACCAGTGGATGTGGTGTATTTGGACTTTCAGAAGGCTTTCAATAAGGTCCCGCATAAGAGATTAGCGTGCAAAATTAAGGCACATGGGATTGGGGGCAAGGTATTGACTTGGATAGAGAACTGGTTGGCGGACAGAAAGCAAAGAGTTGGAATAAACGGGTCGTTTTCCGAGTGGCAGGCAGTGACTAGTGGGATACCGCAAGGATCGGTCCTAGGACCCCAGCTGTTCACAATATATATTAATGATCTGGACGAGGGAATTGGATGTAATATCTCCAAATTTGCAGACGACACAAAGCTGGGTGGGAGGGTAAGCTGTGAGGAGGATGTCGTGAAACTCCAGTACGATTTGGACAGATTGGGTGATTGGGCAGAAACATGGCAAATGCACTATAATGTGGATAAATGTGAGGTTATCCACTTTGGTGGCAAAAACAGGAAGGCAGATTATTATTTGAATGGCAATAGATTGGGAGAAGGGGAAGTGCAAAGAGACCTGGGTGTTCTTGTGCACCAGTCGCTGAAGGTAAGCATGCAGGTGCAGCAGGCGGTTAAGAAGGCAAATGGTATGTTGGCCTTCGTAGCAAGAGGGTTCGAGTACAGGAACAAGGATGTCTTGCTACAGTTGTACAGGGCCTTGGTGAAACCGCACCTTGAGTATTGTGTGCAGTTTTGGTCGCCTTACCTGAGGAAGGACGTTCTTGCCATGGAAGGAGTGCAGCGAAGATTCACCAGGCTGATACCTGGGATGGCAGGAATGACGTATGAGGAGAGATTGTGTCGATTGGGCTTATACTCACTGGAGTTTAGAAGATTGAGAGTGGATCTCATCGAAACTTATAAAATTCTGTCAGGCCTGGACAGACTAGATGCAGGAAGGATGTTTATGATGGTCGGGGAGTCCAGAACCAGGGGTCATAGGCTAAGAATAAGGGGTAAGCCATTTAGGACTGAAATGAGGAGGAATTTCTTCACCCAGAGAGTGGTGAACCTGTGGAATTCTCTGCCACAGAGGGCGGTGGAGGCCAGTTCATTAAATATATTCAAAAAAGAGTTGGATATATTTCTTAAGGCTAAATGGGTCAAGGGATATGGGGAAAAGGCAGGGACAGGGTACTGAATTTGGATGATCAGCCATGATCTCATTGAATGGCGGAGCAGGCTCGAAGGGCTGAATGGCCTACTCCTGCTCCTATCTTCTATGTTTCTATGTTTCTAAGACAGCTGGAGTATTATCTCATTTTTTTTGCAGAGAGTTCTTTGATGATGACAGGGTACTGAATTTGGATGATCAGCCATGATCTCATTAAATGGCGGAACAGGCTCGAGGGGCCGAATGGCCGACTCCTGCTCCTATCTTCTATGTTTCTATGATTGACCAGACCTGTTTTTGCACGGAATGAGCAGGTTGAACAGTGGATCCTAGGTTTCTCAGGTGAGACTTCCTCAGCTGGACTCTACATTCAACATTAGCAAGGCAAAGGGTCCCATCGTAGGAGGTGCCTGCAGGGTTGGCTTTCCGCTATGCTATCTCATCTTGAGCAAGTCATCCCCACTTATGGGCGTCTATTTTTGCAGTGTTTCGGAGTCGCTTTTAAACAGTTTTTATGTCTCTTTCGCCGACCACCACCAAATGGCTTCCTGGTTGTCAACGCGCCACTTGCATCTACGCTGCCTGAGACGAGCGATGAAAAATCCGACAGCGGACTCCTTACAAAAGCTGACATGCCGATCATGAAGGCATGGGCTACAATGGTCAGGTCATGTGGCATGAATGTCTATATATTATTCTGAAGCACATGTAGGCAATGCAGCACCAGGTAATCCCATAAACGGCAATGAGATGAATCCCAATGAGTCTGTTTCTGGACTCTGAGGCAGCTCCCGGCTCATCTTCAAACAGTGCCTTGGATTAGTTTACCTCCACTAAGTCAGGCGGACTTCTCATCCTGCTATTCAAATCTCCGTATGGCCCCTCGCCCCCCTCCCTACCTCTGTAACCTCCTCCAGCCCTACAACCCGCCAAGATCTCAGTGCTCCTCCAATTCTGGCCTCGTGCTTCCCCCCACTTCCTTCGCTCCACCATTGCCGGCCGTGCCTTCAGCTGGAGGGGCCCTAAACTCTGGAATTCCCTCCCTAAACCTCTCCGCCTCTCTCTCCTCCTTTAAGACTCTCCTTAAAACCTACCTCTTTGACCACCTGTCCTAATGACTCTTTTGCTGGCTCGGTGTCAATTTGTGTCTGATTTACATTCCTGTGAAGCGCCTTGGAACGTTCTATGATGTTAAAGGCACTATATAAATGCAAGTTGTTGCTGACTCACAGTAGATGACAATCAGTCCCCATAACTCCAAGGTTTGGTTGCAATGCTGAAATTTCTCCATGTACAGGAAACTCTCTGGTATCCGGCACCGATGGGACCGGGATGGTGCCGGTTGATTAAAAATTCCGGATGACGGAGAGGGTTATCTACCGAGGCTAATTTTAACAAACAAAGAGTCAGACTCCTGTTATTGAGGTGTTCTGACTTCTGACAGCGCCAAGAAGCCGAGTAGTGGCAGTTTAGAGAACTACCCCAACTGACTAACTCGGCCACCCTGGGAGACTCGGACTCGGACTTGGCAACAATTCCGGTTATTGAGGTGTTTTCGGAGTATGAATTTTGCCGGTTAATGGAGAGAGAATTGTAATTTGCAGTGTAACTACTTGTCATTCGTTAAATCAGCTGGGGTCTGGTGTTGTGCAACTCATTCTAAATTGCTGGTTCCACGTTGGTCAGCTTTGAATTTGTGAGATTCATGACTATGGCAGTAATTGTTGCGGATCTAATCAAGAAACAATCCGCTGTTAATTAGCGGCTGGTTCGAGTCGGGTGAGATGCACCAAAGGGTGAAGATCACTGATGTAATTCGGGGACTTTGCAGAGGCACTGTGCAAACGGCCCCTTCCTGAAGGTACCGATTCTTTCGCTGGGATAGAAACCCAGGCTCCCTTCTACATCTCACCCAGCGTCATTGTGTGTGACAGTAACTGTTGGAAAGCTATACGACTGTTGGGGATCATCAACAACAAGATTAACCTTGTGCTCAATCACAGGCATCAACAACGACAACTTGCATTTATATAGTGCCTTTATAAATACCTGGGATGGCAGGAATGACGTATGAGGAGAGATTGGGTCGATTGGGCTTATATTCGCTGGAGTTTAGAAGAATGAGAGGGGATCTCATTGAAACTTATAAAATTCTAACAGGACTAGACAGACTAGATGCAGGAAGGATGTTCCCGATGGCGGGGGAGTCCAGAACCAGGGGTCACAGTCTAAGGATAAGGGGTAAGCCATTTAGGACAGAGATGAGGAGGAATTTCTTCACCCAGAGAGTGGTGAACGTGTGGAATTCTCTACCACAGAAGACAGTTGAGGCCAAATCATTAAATATATTCAAGAAGGAGTTAGATATATTTCTTAAGGCTAAAGGGATCAAGGGATATGGGGAGAAAGCAGGGACCGGGTACTGAATTTGGATGATCAGCCATGATTTCATTGAATGGCGGAGCAGGCTCGAGGGGCCGAATGGCCTACTCCTGCTCCTATCTTCTATGTTTCTATGTTAACGTAGTAAAATATCCCAAGGCGCTGCACAGGAGTGTTATAAGACAAAAAATTTGACACCAAGCCACATAAGGAGATATTAGGGACAGGTGGCCAAAAGCTTGGTCAAAGTTTTAAGGAGCATCTTAAAGGAGGAAAGAGAGGTAGAGAGGCGGCGTGGGAGGGAATTCCAGAGCTTAGGGCCCAGGCAACAGAAGGCACGGCCACCAATGGCTGAGCGATTATAATCAGAAATGCTCAAGAGGACAGAATTGGAGGAGCGCAGCTATCTCGGGAGGTTGTAGGGCTGGAGGAGGTTACAGAGACAGGGAGGGGCAATGACGAACCCGACTAGATTTCCTCCGCCTCAGCCCAAAGACCAAAACACCAGCCGATTTTGGCGCTAAGTGCGGACTGGGAATCGAAGCTGCCACCTTTGGATCCGTGTGAGCCCTTCACACTTGGGGCCCCCCATCCAACTGGGACATCTCCACGAGCATAAGGATCACTTGACGAGTGGCGAAGATTGAACAGCGCCTCACTGGCGGTATAGTCAAGGATGATTGACCAACTATCCGCCCCCCCCCAAGCCACAATCGGTTTGTTCTGTGTCAAGAACCTCTTTCCTTTTTCTTTTGAGATGGTTGAGTTAAGGAGTTAACTCCGTAACATCTGGTGTGAATGGCGGCGGAGCAGCCAGCTTAGAGTCACAACCCAACTGCAGCTACAGGCACCGTCATTACACAGAATGTACAGCACAGAAACAGGCCATTCGGCCCAACTGGTCCGTGCCGGTGTTTCTGCTCCACATGAGCCTCCTCCCATCCCACCTCATCTCACCCCATCAACCTATCCTTCTATTCCTTTCTCCCTCATGTGTTTATCCAGCTTCCCCTTAAATGTATCTATGCTGTTCGCCTCAACCACTCCCTGTGGCAGCAAGTTCCACATTCTCACCACTCTCTGGGGAAAGAGGTTTCTCCTGAATTCCTGATTGGATTTATTAGTTACTACAGGTTGAGTGCCCAAAATCCGGAGTTCCGGAATCCGGACTCCGGGACAATTGGTGGCAGGGTCGTCCGGAATCCGTAAAACGTTCCAGAATCCGCACACCCTGCTTCCACCGCCAGCCGGGCCCAGGTATTTCCGGACTTCGGAACGTGTTTCTGATGTCCGAGCTCGAGCCCAGGTTGCGATATTTCCGGACTTCGGACATCAGAAACACGTGACGAAGTCCGGGAAAACCCGAAAACCGGCTCGGCCTCGGTCCCGAGGTTGCCGGACTCGGGACGCTATATTGATGGCCCCGAGATTTGGTCTCCCCTATAAGTGGAAACGTATGTCCAATAAATAAATGGTCACAGTTGTTGCACCGTGTCAGGGGCGCATATAATTGCCGTTGCCACGGAGGATCATAGAAACATAGAAGATAGGAGCAGGAGTCGGCCATTCAGCCCCTCGAACCTGCTCCGCCATTCAATGAGATCATGGCTGATCATCCAAATTCAGTACCCTGTCCCTACTTTCTCCCCATATCCTTTGATCCCTTTAGCCTTAAGAAATATATCCAACTCCTTCTTGAATATATTTAATGAATTGGCCTCTACTGCTTTCAGTGGTAGAGAATTCCACAGGTTCACCAATCTCTGGGTGAAGAAATTCCTCCTCATCTCAGTCCTAAATGGCTTACCCCTTATCCTTAGACTGTGACCCCGGTTCTGGACTCCCCGATCATCGGGAACATCCTTCCTGCATCTAGTCTGTCTAGTCCTGTTAGAATTTTATAAGTTTCAATGAGATCCCCTCTCATTCTTCTAAACCCCAGCGAGTATAAGCCTAATCGACCCAATCTCTTCTCATACGTCATTCCTGCCATCCCAGGTATCAGTCTGGTGAATCTTCGCTGCACTCCCTCCATGGCAAGAACATCCTTCCTCAGATAAAGATATGATCATGGCTGATCCTCTATCTCAATACCATTTTCCTGCTCTCTCCCCATACCCCTTGATGCCTTTTGTGTCTAGAAATCTATCTATCTCCTTAAATATATTCAGTGACTTGGCCTCCACAGCCCTCTGGGGTAGAGAATTCCACAGGTTCATCACCCTCTGAGTGAAGAAATTTCTCCTCATCTCAGTCCTAAATGTCCTACTCCGTATCCTGAGACTGTGACCCCTGAGACTGTGATCAATATTGCCTCTAATTTTTTTTGAAGAGGTGGGTGGGGAGTGGGCATGGTCCCTTTAAGGGGCTGCGCGGCCCCATTCAAATTTCCGCGCATGCGCGGTTTTTCCGTTTAAAAGCCGATGAGCCAGCTGCGCGGGACCGCCAGACCGCGGCATGATCGCGCAACACAATGGGAACAATGCAAGGTGATGCCATGGAGTTTAAAGTTGGAGCATCAATCCGCTTTTAAGTCTTTAACCGAAGAATGTGCTCTTTAAAAAAAAAAGACTTGCATTGATATTGTGTCTCGCCGTATCTCTCGAACATCCAAAGGGCTTTTTATTAATTCATTCTCAGAAGGGGGGCATCGCTGGCACAGTGGCATAGTGGTTAGCACTGTTGCCTCACAGCGCCAGGGACCCGGGTTCAAATCCGGCCTCGGGTGACTGTCTGTGTGGAGTTTGCACATTCTCCCCGTGTTTGCGTGGGTTTCCTCCGGGTGCTCCGGTTTCCTCCCACAGTCCAAAAATGTGTGGGTTAGGTTGATTGGCCATGATAAAAATTGACCCTTAGTGTTAGAGGGGATTAAATACGTGGGGTTACGGGAATAGGGCTTGGGTGGGATGGCTGTCGGTGTATGGACCGGGTGCTAGGGTTTGGATGATCAGCCATGATCTTGTTGAATGGCGGAGCAGGCTCAAAGGGCCGAATGGCCTACTCCTGCTCCTATCTTCTATGTTTCTATGTCAGCATTTATTGCCCATTCCCCAACTGAAAAGAAAGATCTTGCATTTCTATAGCACCTTTCACAACCCCAGGACATCCCAAAGCGCTTTACAGCCAATGAAGTACTTTTTGAAGGGTAGTCACTGTTGTAATGTAGGGAAACACGGCAGCCCATTTGCGCACAGCAAGCTCCCACAAACAAGCAATGTGATGCATGATAATTTGTTTTAGTGATGTTGATTGAGGGATAAATATTGGCCCCAGGACACCGGGGAGAACTCCCCTGCTCTTCTTCAAATAGTGTCCAGAATGAGGCCTTGGTTTTAAGATCTGATCCGGAAGACAGCACATCCCACAGTGCAGCCCCTCTGCGCAGGGAGTGTCAGCCTAGATTAGGTGCTCAAGTCTCTGGAGCGGGGACTTGATCTCATTAAATGGCGGAGCAGGCTCGAGGGGCCGAATGGCCTACTCCTGCTCCTATCTTCTATGTTTCTATGCTCCGCTTCCCGCACTTAGCCTGTGGCAAATTCTGGTCCCCATCTGATGTTGTGGGTTCAATGCCCACGCCGGCGTCCTGGGACAACCCGAAACCAAATAAGAGTTTAAGATTCGCAGAGGGTTGCTTATTGAAGAGCTGATAAATAAACACATATGTATGAGCTAACTTTGGGCCAGAATCCTTCAGTCCCTCAGTTTATGTTGGCTTAATTTTAATTGAGTTATCTTTGTTCAACTATTTACATCTTATAAACAGCTGTCATGTCACTATATGGAAAATCATCTTTATCATATTTTTATTCCCTAGATAAATAATCCACAACTCTTTCGCACTAATTGTTCCTTGCGGCCTGGATCCGCTGGGGGTTTATTTTTATGACCAGGTCGGTTTGCTTTGTTGCTTCGGGTTTGCGTGTGGTTGGGTTTGGCTGCTCAAGGTCTAAATGCAGCTTTTGGCAAACGCTTTAGTCTTAATTTTATCCTTGTGCTCGTGGAGAAATGGGGGGCCCACTGTGTCGGCCTCATGCACTCTCACAGAACCTTGCTGGTTGCACAGAAGGAGGCCACTCAGCCCATCGTGCCCATGCCGGCTCTTTGAATGAGCTCTCTAATCAGTCCCACTGCCCCCTGCTGTTTCCCCATAGCCCTACAAATATTTCCTTTTCACGTATTTATCCAATTCCCCTTTTGAAAGTTACATAGAAACATAGAAGATAGGAGCAGGAGTAGGCCATTTGGCCCCTCGAGCCTGCTCCGCCATTCAATGAGATCATGGCTGATCATCCAAACTCAGTACCCTGTCCCTGCTTTCTCCCCATATCCCTTGATCCCTTTAGCCTTAAGAAATATATCTAACTCCTTCTTGAGTATATTTAATGAATTGGCCTCAACTGCCTTGTGTGGTAGAGAATTCCACAGGTTCACCACTCTCTGGGTGAAGAAATTCCTCCTCATCTCTGTCCTAAATGGCTTACCCCTTATCCTTAGACTGTGACCCCTGGTTCTGGACTCCCCCGCCATCGGGAACATCCTTCTGCATCCAGTCTGTCCAGTCCTGTTAGAATTTTATAAGTTTCAATGAGATCCCCTCTCATTCTTCTAAACTCCAGCGAGTATAAGCCCAATCGACCCAATCTCTCCTCATACATCATTCCTGCCATCCCAGGTATCAGTCTGGTGAATCTTCGCTGCACTCCCTCCATGGCAAGAACATCCTTCCTCAGATAAGGCGACCAAAGCTGCACACAATACTCAAGGGGCTGAAAATTCAGTAGGGTTAGCGCCCATTTTGCGGCGCTAGAGGGCCTAGCGCCGCAATGATAGCCGTTTCTGAAATTCACTTCGGCGCTGCCATCAGCGTTAGCCGGTTGCGCTGCGCCGGCACCGATGACGTCATTGGTGTTCGCAGCATCCCGGTTGCCGTGGCAACGCGCCCGAACGCCGAAATTCAGTTGCGGCCGCCTCGCCCGTGGCAGCCGCAACTAAGACTCTGGCAACCGAGTCTTACACAAGTTAGCGCCGGCGCATTAAGGTCGCGCGGCGGCCGGCCGCTTTCCCGCCGGCCGCCGGCCGCCTGCCCGCACCTCCCTCCCCGGACTCCTCCACCCCCCCCCCGCGGAACAGATGCGTCTGGCCTGCAAGCCCGGCACTTGTCCGAGGTGCCGGGCTCATTTTTGAAAAAATCAAACGGCCAGCGATCGGGTGAAGGCAGCGCCTCCTTAACGGGAGGAGGAGGCCTGCACTTCCCCAGCCTGCCGCACCGCATCGGGTGCCGGCAGCGCCGGATTAGCGCCGCAATGCGGCACTCAGCGCCCATTGGGAGGCACTCACGCCCGCCAGTAGCGCCGGCAGCCGTCTGGGCGCGGCGATACTGAATTTTTGGCGCGCGCAAGGGAATTAGCGCCGGCGCTAAAGCCCTGGCGCGGCGTCAACTCAATTTCTAGACCAAGGTGTGGTCTCACCAAGGCCCTGTACAACTGCAGCAAGACATCCTTGTTCTTGTACTCGAACCCTCTCGCTACGAAGGCCAACATACCATTTGCCTTCTTAACCGCCTGCTGCACCTGCATGCTTACCTTCAGCGACTGGTGCACAAGGACACCCAGGTCTCGTAGATTAGTCAAGCACGATTTACCTTTTATAAATCCATGTTGACTTTGTCCAATCCTGTCACTGTTTTCCAAGTGCACTGCTATTACATCTTTTATAATGGATTCTAGCATTTTCCCCACTACCAATGTCAGGCTTATCGTTTGCAGACGACACAAAGCTGGGTGGGCGTGTGTGCTGTGAGGAGGATGCCGAGAAACTCCAGGATGATTTGGACAGGTTGGATGATTAGGCAGAAGCATGGCAGATGCAGTATAATGTGGATAAATGCGAGGTTATCCACTTTGGTGGCAAAAACAGGAATGTAGATTATTATCTGAATGGCAATAGATTGGGAGAAGGGGAATCTAGACGAGCAAACTTGGAGATATTACATCTAGTTCCCTCGTCTAGATCATTTATATATATTGTGAACAGCTGTGGTCCTAGGACCGATCCCTGCGGTACCCCACTAGTCACTGCCTGCCACTTGGAAAAAGAGACGTTTATTCCAACTCTTTGCTTCCTGTCTGCCAACCAGTTCTTTATCCAAGTCAGTACCTTGCCCCCAATCCCATGTGCCTTAACTTTACACACTAATCTCTTATGCGGGACCTTGTCGAAAGCCTTCTGAAAGTCCAAATACACCACATCCACTGGTTGTCCCTTATCTATTCTACCAGTTACATCCTCAAAAAATTCCAGTAGATTAGTCAAGCACGATTTACCTTTTGTAAATCCATGTTGACTTTGTCCAATCCTGTCACTGTTTTCCAAGAGCTCTGCTATTACATCTTTTATAATGGATTCTAGCATTTTCCCCACTACCGATGTCAGGCTTACCGGTCTATAATTCCCCGTTTTCTCTCTACCACCTTTTTTGAATAGTGGGGTAACATTAGCTACCCTCCAATCCATGGGAACTGTTCCAGAGTTTATCGAATTACTGAATCTGCTTCCACCGCCCTTTCAGGCAGCGTGTTCCAGATCACAACAACTCACTGTGTAAAAAAAAATTCTCCTCATCCCTCCCTCTGGTTGTTTTGCCAATTATCTTAAATCTGTGTTCTCTGGTTACTGACCCTCCTGCCAGTGGAAACAATTTTTCCCTGTGTACTATCAAAAACATTCATAATTTTTAACACTTCTATTAAACCTCCCCTTAAACTGTCTCTGCTCTAAGGAGAACAATCCAAACTTCTCCAGTCCTGGCCAATATTTATCCCTCAATCAACATCACTAAAACAAATTATCTGGTCATTATCTCATTGCTGTGTGTGGGAGCTTGCTGTCTGCAAATTGGCTGCTGCGTTTCCTACATTACAACAGTGACGACACTTCAAAAAGTACTTCATTGGCTGTAAAGCGCTTTGGGACGTCTGGTGGTCGTGAAAGGTGCGATAGAAATGCAAGTCTTTCTTTACATAGGATATACAGCACAGAAACAGGCCATTCTATTCCCATCTCACTCATGTGCTTATCTAATCGCCCCTTAAATGCATCTATACTATTCGCCTCAACCACTCCCTGTGGTAGCGAGCTCCACATTCTCACCACTCTCTGGGTAAAGAAGTTTCTTCTGAATTCCCTATTGGATTTTTTGGTGACTGTCTTATATTGATGACCTCTAGTTTTGCTTAGTTTTTTTCTTAAGTCCTTTCATCCCAGGTATCATCTTCGTGAATCATTGGGCTTTCTCCAAAGTCAGCATATGCTTCCCAAGATGGGACACTCACAACTGAATACAATACTCCAAGTGAGGTCTGGACAGCGCTCTTCATAACTGCAGCAGTGGTTCCTTGCAACTAAATTGTAAAGTTCTTTATGAAGGCTCCGATCTCATTAGTCTTCTTGTTTACTTTTTACGCCGGCAGGCAAGCTTTTAATGACTTATGTTACCAGCCCCCTTAAGTGTCTCTTTCACCCATTCTCCCCAGTGTTTCCCATCTGTCATTGGTATGTCTAAAGTGTACTAACACTTTGTTGTGTTTAAACTGCATCTGCCACCACATTGCCCACTTGCTTCATTTTCCCATGTTCTTTTCCCATTTGCTGTTCACTTCTTCACAGTTCACCGTACCTCCTAGCTTAATACTATCTGCAGACCTGTACATTCTCCCCTCTTTTATTAGATCCATGCTCCTTATAGATAGATTTAAAATGTTGGGTCCCCAGCACTGATCACTGGGTAAGGTTGGGGGTGGGGGGAGGTGAGATCACTTGTCATCTCTTTGCCAATCCAAAACGATTGACTGTGAAGCTCTCGGATTGTCTGAAAAACCCAACTGGCTCACTCATGCCCTTTTAGGGAAGGAAGCTTGTCGTCCTTATCCGGTCTGCCTATAGGTGACTCCAGTTCAGCACCAACGTGAAGTGGCCTCGCAAGCCACTCAGTTGTATCAAACTGCTACTGTGGTTGAAGAAGAAGGTCCACCACCACCACCTTCTCAGGGCCACTTCGGGCAAGGTGTCAGCCATGGCTCAATTGGTAGCACGTTCTTTTCCGAGTCAGAAGGTCGCGGGTTCAAGTCCTGCTCCACGGGCTTGAGCACAAAAATCAGGTGGACACTCTAGGCAATTTAGGAGTGAATCAGGATTCACTTTTTTCACACAAAGTTTAGTAGAAATCTGGAATTCTCTCCCCCCAAAAGGCTGTGGATGCCGGGGGACAATTGGAGCTTTGAAGACTGCGATGGATAGATTTCTGTTGGGTAAACAAAAACCATTTTATATTTTATATTTTTTTCCCCCCCAAGGGACATGGAGCAAAGGTGGGCAAATGAAGTTGAAGTACAGATCAGCCGTGATCTAACTGAACCGGGGGTCACAGTCTAAGGATAAGGGGTAAGCCATTTAGGACAGAAATGGGGAGCAATTTCTTCACCCAGAGAGTGGTGAACCTGTGGAATTCTCTACCACAGAAGGCAGTAGAGGCCAATTCATTAAATATATTCAAGGAGGAGTTGGATATATTTCTTAAGGCTAAAGGGATCAAGGGGTATGGGGAGAAAGCAGGGATAGGTTACTGAGTTTGGATGATCAGCCATGATTGCATTGAATGGCGTAGCAGGCTCGAGGGGCCGAATGGCCTACTCCTGCTTCTATCTTCTATGTTTCTATGAATGGCAGAGCAGGCTCGAGGGGCTGAATGGCCTCCTTATGTTCCTAAGTTTATTTGAGCGCCAATTCGTTCTCCTGCTCTGGTTTCTGCCAGTGATATTCTGAGCTCAGCTCCACCCTGTGCTAGTCCAGGGACTGAAGCCAACACAAGCTAGTCCTGCAAGACTTCAAGAAAAAGGCGTAGTGACAGCTTTGATTGTAAAATAAATAAGGCCAACAGTGCACTAATTCAAGATGACCTTCTACTTTCCGCTTAATAATCACAGCCCAACTACACAGACAGGGAGGGACAAGCTATGTGGGAGACCGAGAGAACGTTCATCTCAATTAATCATAGGTTACCCGCCTGCCTCCCTGGTCTTAAAAAATGAAGTGGGAGGGTGTCTGTTCCAACCGGGGAGACAGTATGGCACAATGGGAGTGTTTTAGCAAATGCTAAACAAAAACCATTTAATATTTTTTTTTTCCCCCAACCAATTTTTTTTTTCCTTTTTTGAACAGGGCACCATGGCATCATGAACCAAGAATTCTGGAAATGGCTGGTATAGTTGGGTTGGCAGATTGCCCGCTTTCACTTCTCAGGACCTGAATTTGAATTGACGGATTCTGCTGGGTTGAATGGCCCCTCTCCGTTTGGTTGTCAGGGTCTTGTGTCAAATGAGTTTGGGCAATCTCAAACTAGCTCGTAACAACAACAACAACTTGCATCTATACGGCGCCTTTAACGTAGTAAAACGTCCCAAGGTGCTTCACCGGAGCGTAAATCAGACAAAATTTGACACCGAGCCACAGAAGGATAAATTAGAGACAGGTGAACAAAAGCTTGGTCAAAGAGATCGGTTTTAAGGAGCGTCTTAAAGGAGGAGAGAGAGGCGGAGAGGTTTCGGGAGGGAATTCCAGAGCTTGGGGCCCAGGCAGCTGAAGGCACGGCCGCCAATGGTGGAGCGATTAAAATCGGGGATTATTGTTGTTGTTGTTGCAGGCCACAGCATAGAATGCCAGAACATGGCACTCGAAAACCAGGATCGAGAGAGGTCGTAAAGGTGACTAGTGTGAGAAGTAGGAGAATTCTAACGAGGGCCTGCTCTTCTGAGACTGAGGTCAAAGGCCACAAAAGGGCTGAATTCACACTGTGCTATATCAGAGGAACAAACTTGCATTTCTACAGCACCTTTCGTGACCTCAGGACGTCCCAAAGCACATTACAGACAATGAAGTGCTTTTAAGTACAGCCACTATTGTATTGTAGGAAACGCGGCAACCAATTTGTGCACAGCAAGCTCCCACAAACAGCAATGAGATAATAACCAGATAATCTGTTTTTTAGTGATGTTGATTGAGGGATAAATATTGGCCCCAGGACACCGGGGAGAACCCCCCTGCTCTTCTTCGAATGGTGGCCATGGGGTCTATTACGTCCCCCTGAGAGAGCAGACGGGGGCCTCGGTTTAACATCTCATCTGAAAGACGGCATCTCCGACAGTGCAGCACTCCCTCAGCACTGGATTATGGGCTCAAATCTCTGGAGTGGAACTTGAACCCACAACTTTCTGACTCAGAGGCGAGAGTGCTACCACTAAGAAACTCTGAAGGAGTTTGGGGAGGGAGTGGTTCTGAATTAAAGCCCTTTATACGGGGATCGATTTTAACCTGGAGCGGGATTCGGATGGTGCGAGTGCGACACGTACCCGCTGGCCTAAATTTCACGGCCATGCTATTTTAACCTCCCGGGCCTCATTTTAATGTCGCCAGTCCCTTTACTGCCCAGAACAAGCTTGAAGAGGGTGCACAGCGTCTGATCTCTGTTAAGATAAGAATTAGGAGCAGGAGTCGGCCATTCGGCCCCTCGAGCCTGCTCCACCATTCAATAAGATCATGGCTGATCTTCTACCTCAACTCCACTTTCCCGCCCGATCTCCATATCCCTTGATTCCCCTAGAGTCCAAAAATCTATCAGTCTCTGTCTTCAATATACTCAACGACTGAGCCTCCACAGCCCTCTGGGGTAGAGAATTCCAAAGATTCACCACCCTCTGAGTGAAGAAATTTCTCCTCATCTCAGTCCTAAATGGCCGACCCCTTATTCTGAGACTGTGACCCCTGGTTCTAGACTTCCCAGCCAGGGGAAACATCCTCCCTGCATCTACCCTATCAAGCCCTGTAAAAATTTTGTATGTTTCAAAGAGATCACCTCTCATTCTTCTAAACTCTAGAGAATATAGGCCCAGTCTACTCAATCTCTCCTCATAGGACAATCCCCCCATCCCAGGAACCAGTCTGGTGAACCTACGTTGCACTCCCTCTATGGTAAGTATATCCTTCCTTAGGTAAGGAGACCAAAACTGTACACAATACTCCAGGTGTGGTCTCACCAGGGCCCTATATAATTGCAGTAAGAATAGTACAGCACAGAAGGAGGCCCTCTAGTCCATCCAGTGTGCTTCAAGTTTCTCTGATTCTACGATTCTAACCGGCAAGTCACAAGTCAGGAGTGTGATGGAATACTCTCCACTTGCCTAGATGAGTGCAGCTCCAACAACACTCAAGAAGCTCGTCACCATCCAGGACAAAGCAGCCCGCTTGATCGGCACCCCATCCACCACCATAAACATTCACTCACTCCACCACCGGCGCACCTTGGCTGCAGTGTGTACCATCTACAAGATGCACTGCAGCAACTCGCCAAGGCTTCTTCGGCAGCAACTCCCAAACCCGCGACCTCTTCCACCTAGAAGGACAAGGGCAGCTGGCGCATGGGAACACCACCACCTCCAAGTTCCCCTCCAAGTCACACACCATCCTGACTTGGAAATATATCGGCCATTCCTTCATCGTCGCTGGGTCAAAATCCTGGAGCTCCCTCCCTAACAGCACTGTGGGAGCACCTTCACCACACGGACTGTAGCGGTTCAATAAGGCGGCTCACCACCACCACCTTCTCAAGGGCAATTAGGGATGGGCAATAAAACAGTGAAAATGCAGGCCCATGTTCCTGCTACCTTGTGGCACCACACTTTGAAGTGCAGGTGAAATACCCACAAAGGATGGTTTGGGGGTAAATTTCAACTGCAGAAGAGGTGGAAAGCTAGCGGCATTGGATTCCCCGTCAGTTAAACACCTCGTCCGATTTTTCTTTCCACTGAGGTCACTAGGAAGGAGAATCGGGCAGGGACTATATCGGGCGGGCAGTCCGATACTGCAAGTTTTCCACCCCTGCCTATACACATGTCTCACCCACATTCCCCTTCGCCTTTCGGTAATAAGCACAATGAGCTATGTACGGGTTTTTTTTGAGCAGGTCTGAGTGTTGCACGTTATGCGACTTTGAAGAATGTACGTCAACAAACAAGCGCATCCGGAAACGCTACCTTCTGCACCAAAATGGCAGGCGGCACACTTCCAGCCGGAGAATCAAGCGCGCAGCGATCCCGCCATTCCGCTTCCTTTGGAAGGCCGCCCAGCGGCTGAGAAATGGTACTTTGACCTTGTTGTCGAAGGACTGGGGCTGCCAGTCCGCAGTCTGCCCACCAGCAAGCTGTCGTCAGCAGAATGGAGAGGGGAGGGGGTCTCGGATGCCACAGAAGAGGTGGTGGGGGGGGGGGTCATAATCGGGTGGGAAAAGTGAGCTGGCAGGACTGGGAATGGGTGGGGGGGGGTGGTGAGGGCAGGAAGAGCTCCCTGAATCAGGAGCCCGAGAGGAGCTGCTAGATTTGGGAGGAGAGGAGAGGAGCGGGAGGGGGGGAGCTGTTCGAATTGGGGGTCATGGGGGAGCAGCTGAATTTGTGAGCTGTGAGAGGGCAGCTATAATCGGGCAACGGGTGGGAGGGCTACTAAAATCGAGAGTGGGAGATTCACTGCCCACCATCACTCTCGTCGCTGGCCTTGCGACTGGCCGGCCTCTCACATTTCACCCTCTGTAAACCTGAGCTCAACCAAAACCCGGCTGCCCCGTGTCCTAACTCGCACCGAGTCCCATTCACCCATCACCCCCTGTGCTCACTGCCCCGTGTCCTAACTCACACCCAGTCCCGTTCACCCATCACCCCCTGTGCTCACTGCCCCGTGTCCTAACTCACACCCAGTCCCGTTCACCCATCACCCCCTGTGCTCACTGCCCCCGTCCTAACTCGCACTGAGTCCCGTTCACCCCTCACCCCCTGTGCTCACTGCCCCGTGTCCTAACACACACCCAGTCCCGTTCACCCATCACCCCGTGCTCACTGCCCCGTGTCCTAACTCGCACCGAGTCCCGTTCACCCATCACCCCCTGTGCTCACTGCCCCGTGTCCTAACTCTCACCGAGTCCCGTTCACCCCTCACCCCCTGTGCTCACTGCCCCGTGTCCTAACTCACACCCAGTCCCGTTCACCCATCAGCCCCTGTGCTCACTGTCCCGTGTCCTAACTCGCACCCAGTCCCGTTCACCCCTCACCCCCTGTGCTCACTGCCCCGTGTCCTAACTCGCACCCAGTCCCGTTCACCCATCACCCCCGTGCTCACTGCCCCGTGTCCTAACTCACGCCCAGTCCCGTTCACCCATCACCCCGTGCTCACTGCCCCGTGTCCTAACTCGCACTGCGTCCCGTTCACCCATCACCCCCTGTGCTCACTGCCCCGTGTCCTAACTCGCTCAGAGTCCCGTTCACCCATCACCCCCTGTGCTCACTGCCCCGTCTCCTAACTCACAAGTCCCGTTCACCCATCACCCCCTGTGCTCACTGCCCCGTCTCCTAACTCACACCCAGTCCCGTTCACCCATCACCCCCTGTGCTCACTGCCCCGTGTCCTAACTCGAACCGAGTCCCGTTCACCCATCACCCCCCTGTGCTCACTGCCCCGTCTCCTAACTCGCACCCAGTCCCATTCACCCATCACCCCCTGTGCTCACTGCCCCATGTCCTAACTCACACCCAGTCCCATTCACCCATCACCCCCTGTGCTCGCTGACCGACATTGGCTCCCGGTCCGGCAACGACTCGATTAAAAAATATTTTATCCATGTTTTCAAAGCCCTCCATGGCCTCCCCCGCCCTCCCTATCTCTGTAATCTCCTTCACCGTGACAACCCTCCAAGATCTCTCTGATCCTTCGATTCTGGCTTCTTGCGCATCCCTGATTTTCACTCCGCTATTATCATCAAATCAAAGAACAGTAAGGCACAGAAGGAGGCCATTCGGCCCATCGAGTCTGGCGGCCGTGCCTTCAGCTGCCCGGGGCCCCAAGCTCTGGAATTTCCTCCCTAAACCTCTCCGCCTCTCTCTCCTCCTTTAAGACGCTCCTTAAAACCTACCTCTTTGACCAAGTTTTTTGGTCCCCTGCCCTAATAATTCCTTGAGTGGCTCGGTGTCAAAATTTGTTTGATAATCGCTCCTGTGAAGCGCCTTGGGATGTTTCTGCATTAAAGGCGCTATATAAATACAAGTTATTTTTGTTGAGGCTGCTCCAAATCAGTGGCCAGGTCCCCTGATCTCCTCACTCAGCATCATAGTTTTCATTGTTGGAGAACCCTTGTGAAGAGCCAAGTCCCAAAATGTGAGACACAATTAAAGTTGAAAAGAATGGGAGAGGAGCTGAGGTAACAAGAAGTAAAGGTTAGGTGACGCTAAGGGCTGGATTTTCTCAGCCTCGTGGAGGCGGGACTGCCGGTAAAGTTGCAGAAAGTGGGGGCGGATGGAAAACCCGCCCCCATCCCGCCTCCGTGCCCTTTTGCCAGGAGGCGGGAAGATGTGCTGCTTCGGGTCCTGTCTCCTTGAGGCGGGAAAGGGATTAAATCCTTTTTACTGCCTGTTAACAGGCAAAAAAAAGGGATTGGTCCCATTTTACCTTTTTAGGTGAAGGCTTCCCGACCTCGGAGGACCCCGCTGGGTTGAAGGAGACATGAAGGAGGTCGGAGGGGGACGGAGGGACCTGAAAGTGAGATGTAGAGGTGAGTGATGGGTGCAAGTGTGGAGTGGTAAGTATGTAAGTTGAGTGTTAAGTGTTAAAAAAATGTTCACTTACCTTGGTTTCTGCCTACAGCCTTCATCCTCTCTGGATTGGGAGTCCCGACATCCTCCTTGTAGATTTCACAGACTGGCTGTTGGATCCTCTGAACCAACAGTCATCTGAAAGCTACAAAGTTAAAAGGTTTGATGAGTCCTGAACACAAGGACTCATCAAACTACAGAGAATGTCAGTGTTTAGACAGGTTCGCAGAGCTGTCAAACGCTGGCATTTCTTCTTTCAAGAAGTCTTGACAGATAGCACGTCTGACGTTGACGTGATCTGTCAGTGACTTCCCCCTAATTGGCCTGCTGAGCCCACAGGACGGGCTTAACAAGGTCAATCAGGAAAAAATCCCTCTGGTTGGCCAGAGGATGATGGAGGCGGGACATAGACCCGACAAGCAGCAGTCCGCCTCCAACTCGTCTCCATTGAGAAAATCCAGCCCAAGTTTGGGGTTTGAAAGCCCTCAGAAAGCAGGAGACCAGGAAGCCTGAATGAGGAGAGGAGTGCCACAGTTTTGAGGTCCCGTTAATGAGTTAGAGCAACGATGAGTCTTGATTGCAACCACTGAGCATTCACAGATGAGGAAGAGTAATTCGATGGTATTGTGGTGTTGCCACATTGGGGAAACACTGTGTGTATGTAGATAAACCTGTATAATCCCCTTTTAACTGCTGTATTCCCCTCCCCCTGCAAGACAGTTGCAAGCTGAGAGGAATAAGGCACGTTCAGACTTGCCTGCTGCTGAGAGAAGGAAAACCAATCAGGTTCCAGCAGGTGACCAATCCGTGAGTCATCACAGGTTCGCGGGCTTCACGAATTCAGTACTGTATTGTGAGAGTTGGAGTAAAGGCCTATTTCTTGTAGCTCGCTGTGTTGCCCATTTCTTTACGCGGGAGACCGTAGTCCCCCACATTGGTGACCCCGAATGTCGGTGGCCGAAGCCCCCGACTCACGCAGCCCTACAGAGGCCAGCAACGACCCGATGGCAACCAGCAGCAGCCTGATGTCGGCCGGCGCCGCGTCCTTGAAGCTCCCCACCTTCTGGGAACACCAAGCACCAGCTTGGTTCGCGCACTCGGAGGCCCAATTCACCCTTCGCAGGGTTCAAGACGATGAAGAAAGGTACCTCCATGTAGTCTCAGCACTAGCAAGCTCTACCGCCGCCGAAGTTCTCGACCTGCTGGGGAACCCACCACAGGCCAGCAAGTACTCAACCATTAAGGGCCGCTTGCTGCAGGCTTACGGCCTGTCCAAGGAGGAGAGGACCCGCAGGCTTCTCTCACTACCAGGCCTCGGCGATTCTACCCCGACCCAGTTGATGAGCCGGATGCTTGCGCTCCTGGGCTCTGAGCCGCAGTGCTTCTTGTTTCGGGCCCTTTTCCTCAGCCTGCTTCCTCAGCAGGTACAGACTGCCCTCGCGGGGTCCCCGATCACGGACTGCGTACAACTGGCAGCCGCCGCAGACAAAGTTTTCGCCGTCGCCCAACTCGGCTGTGCAGCCGCGAGGCTCCCCGACACCACCGAGCGCGCGCCGCCACGCCAGGCCGCAGAACTATGCTACTGCCACGCGCGTTTCGGCCACAAGGCCCAATGCTGCAGAGCACCCTGCTCTTTCGATCAAACCAAGATGGCTGCCCGGCCCAACGTACCAGCCCCACGCCGCCGCCTAGGCCCGCTCGACCGCACCCCCGCCGCCACGATGGCCATCGGCACCGCAGGTAAACTGCTGTACATAACCGACTCTCTTTCAGGGCGCAGATTCCTTTGCGACACCGGAGCCCAATGCAGCATAATTCCTGCCTCCCAGCTCGACATCCAGGCAGGCCGCAGCGGCCCACCCCTCGTGGTGGCAAATGGCGCAGCCATCGCTACTTTCGTAAAGCGACGGGCCGAGGTTTGTTTCAACGGCCAGCGATTTACGTGGGATTTCGTGACGGCCTCGGTGGCACATCCTTTGCTGGGCGCCGATTTTCTTTGCGCCCACGGACTCCTGGTCGACGTCCGCGACAGGCGCCTGATCGACGCAGCAACTTTCGCTTCACTGGCCTGCCAGCAGAGCAACAGCCCGGCCCTCGTTGGGTCCTGCTCCGCCCCGGCGCATGACGACTACGCCCGCCTACTCGCAGATTTCCCGAGGCTCACCCAACCGACCTTCTCAGCCGCGGCAGCCAAGCATGGGGTCGAGCATCACATCGCCACTACGGGACCACCAGTGTTCGCTCGAGCCAGACGCCTGGACCCAGCCAAGATGGCGGTGGCCAAGGAAGAATTCGCCACGATGGAAAAACTGGGCATCATCCGCCGCTCGAACAGCCCTTGGTCGTCCCCCCTCCACATTGTGCCCAAGCCGGGCGGTGGCTGGCGCCCCTGCGGCGACTACAGACGGCTCAATGACGCCACCACGCCCGATGGATACCCCATTCCGCACATCCAAGACTTCTCGGCACACCTAGCAGGAAAGTCCGTCTTTTCCAAGGTCGACCTGATTCGCGGCTACCATCAGGTCCCTGTCCACCACGCAGACGTCCAGAAGACGGCAGTCATCACCCCCTTCAGACTGTTCGAGTTCCTGCGCATGCCCTTCGGGCTTAAGGACGCCGCACAGGCCTTCCAACGGCTCATGGACTCCGTCCTACGGGACCTGAGCTTCCTGTTCGTCTATCTGGACGATATCCTCGTGGCCAGCACCAGCAAGGCCGAGCACATCGCGCATTTGCGCTCCCTTTTCCAGCGCCTCAGCCAACACGGGCTAATCGTCAGCCCGGCCAAATGCCAGTTCGGAGCAGCCCAAATTGACTTTCTCGGCCACAGAATCTCGCCAAGGGGAGCCATTCCCCTACCTTCCAAGGTGCAGGCGGTGGCGGACTTTCCCCAGCCCACCTCGGTTAAGGCGCTGCAGGAATTTTTGGGGATGGTCAATTTCTATCACCGGTTCGTGCCCAAGGCCGCCGCACTCATGCGCCCCCTCTACGAAGCCACCAGGGGCAAAATGGGCAAAGAGCAACTCACCTGGTCCAGCGAGATGGCGACAGCCTTTCACCAGACCAAAAGCGCCTTGGCCAACGCCACACTACTGGCCCACCCCATCCCGGGTGCCAAGACCGCCCTCACCACGGATGCCTCGGATTATGCCGTCGGCGCCGTCCAGCAACAGTGGGTCGAAGGCGCGTGGCAGCCACTGGCATTTTTCAGCCGACAGCTGCGCAAGAACGAGCAGGCCTACAGCACGTTTGACAGAGAGCTCCTGGCCCTGTTCCTGGCAATCCGGCACTTCCGTTTCCTTCTGGAAGGCTGGCCGTTCACGGCATTCGTGGACCACAAGCCGCTCACTTTCGCCATGGCCAAAGTAACCGAACCCTGGTCCGCGCGCCAACAGCGCCAACTCAACTTCATCTCGGAGTTCACCACGGACATCCGCCACGTCGTCGGCAAGGACAATTTGGTGGCCGACTGCCTCTCAAGACCCTCGCTCCACGCAGTGCACCTGGGCGTCGACTACGCCAGCATGGCGAGAGACCAGGCTGCCGACACGGAGATCCAGGCCCTCAGGACGTCAACTACCAGCCTCACCCTGGCCGACATCCACTTCCACGCAGCCGGCACAACCCTCCTGTGCGACATCTCAGTCCCCTCGCCTAGGCCGGTCGTTCCATCCGCCTGGCGCAAGCGAGCTTTCGACATCATCCACGGCCTCTCACATCCAGGGATGCGTGCGTCTCAGAAACTTATGTCCGCCAAGTTCGTCTGGCCTGGACTCCACAAGGATGTGAGAGACTGGACCAACACATGCGTGCCGTGTCAGCGCGCTAAGGTCCAGCAGCACACCAAGGCGCCATTGGAGTGTTTCCCGGTGCCCGAGAGGCGTTTCGACCACGTCCACGTCGATCTGGTAGGCCCCTTGCCGCCGTCGCACGGTTTTACACACCTGCTCACGATCGTCGACCGCACTACCAGATGGCCCGAGGTGGTTCCCCTCGCCTCCACCACCACGACCGACGTCGCGCGAGCATTCGTCTCGACATGGGTGGCCCGGTTCGGCGTGCCGACCGACATATCCTCGGACAGAGGCCCCCAGTTCACCTCCCACTTGTGGAATGCCATCATCGCCGGCCTCGGCACCAAGTTGCACAGGACAACAGCCTACCACCCGCAGGCCAACGGGCTCTGCAAGCGCTTTCATCATTCTTTGAAAGCCTCCCTCCGCGCCAGCCTGGCCGACACCAGCTGGATCGACAAACTACCCTGGGTTCTCCTGGGATTGCGTACCGCGCCCAAAGAGGACCTCCGCGCCTCCGCGGCCGAGGTGGTCTACGGCCAACCGCTCAGAGTACCAGGCGACTTCCTCCCCCTGACAACGGAGCCGTGGTCGGCCGCCAGACAGCTTTCCCTGCACCAGGACACGGCCCAGCAATTCCGTCCAGTGCCCACTTCGCAACACGGCCCGGTCGTCCTACGTGCCTCGAGACTTACGACATGCGGAGTTCGTCTTCGTGCGCCGGGACGCGCACAGAGGCCCACTGCAGGCACCATACACCGGCCCCTTCCCAGTATTGGAGACGGGGGACAAAGCTTTTCTTATCAACGTCGGCGGGAAGCCGGACCTTATTTCAGTAGACCGCCTCAAACCGGCGCACCTGGACCTCAGCTTCCCGTTTCGGCCGGCTCTTCCCCCACGGCGGGGCAGACCCCCCGCATTGGCGGCGGCCCCACAAGAGGACCAAGACACGCCAGAACCTTACTTCCCAGCCGCCGCCCCACCTTCGCCGGCAGCCCGTCCAGCCAGCCCACCGGCAGACCAGCCGTCAGACCAGCCGACGAACCAACCGGCCGACCTCCCAGACAGCCCTCCTCACACGCCAGATGGCTACTACAGCCGCTAGGGCCGCTTGGTCAAACCTCCGCAGAGACTGACTTTTACAGTTAACGAGGATTCTGGGGGGGCGTATGTGGCGTTGCCACATTGGGGAAACACTGTGTGTATGTAGATAAACCTGTATAATCCCCTTTTAACTGCTGTATTCCCCTCCCCCCACAAGACAGTTGCAAGCTGAGAGGAATATGGCACGTTCAGACTTGCCTGCTGCTGAGAGAAGGAAAACCAATCAGGTTCCAGCAGGTGACCAATCTGTGAGTCATCGCAGGTTCGCGGGCTTCACGAATTCAGTACTGTATTGTGAGAGTTGGAGTAAAGACCTATTTCTTGTAGCTCGCTGTGTTGCCCATTTCTTTACGCGGGAGACCGTAGTCCCCCACAGTATATTGGAGCTTAGGAAGAACAAGACAGGGATGTCCAGAGGAGGAGTGACCACATCGATGGGGGTACGGTAGTATAGTGGGTTATGTTACTGGACGAGTAATCGGGGGGCCTGGACAAATAATCCGGGAGACTTGAGTTCATAATCCCACCATGGCAGCTTGTGAATTTGAATTTAGTTAATTAAATTAATTAAAAATCTGGAATAAAAAGCTGGTATCAGTAATGGTGACAGTGAAGCTCACACCTCTAGCCAAACTGTTCCAGTACAGCCCCAACACTGGCATCTACCCAACACTGTGGAAAACTGCCCAGGTATGTCCTGCCCACAAAAAGCAGGACAAATCCAATCCAGCCAATTACCGCCCCATCAGTCTACTCACAATCATCAGCAAAGTGATGGAAGGTGTCGTCAACAGTGCTATCAAGCTGCACTTACTCACCAATAACCTGCTCACTGATGCTCAGTTTGGGTTCTGTCAGGACCACTCGGCTCCAGACCTCATTACAGCCTTGGTCCAAACATGGACAAAGGAGCTGAATTCCAGAGGTAAGGTGAGAGTGACTGCCCTTGACATCAAAGCAGCATTTGACCGAGTGTGGCATCAAGGAGCCCTAGTAAAACTGAAGTCAATGGGAATCGGGGGAAACTCTCCACTGGTTGGAGTCATACCTAGCACAAAGGAAGATGGTTGTGGTGGTTGAAGGCCAATCATCTCAGCCCCAGGCATCGCTGCAGGAGTTCCTCAGGGCAGTGCCCTAGGCCCAACCATCTTCAGTTACTTCATCAATGACCTTCCCTCCATGATAAGGTCAGAAGTGGGGATGTTCGCTGATGACTGCACAGTGTTCAGCGCCATTCACAACTCATCAGATAATGGAGCAGTTCCTGCCCGCATGCAGCAAGACCTGGAAAAGATTCAGGCTTGGGATGATAAGTGACAAGTCTTAAATCTAAACAAAGCAAACTTCGTAGGTATAAGGGGTGAGTTGGCTAAGGTAGATTGGGAAACTATATTAAAAGGTATGACGGTAGACAAGCAATGGCTAGCATTTAAAGAATTAATACATAATTTACAACAAATATACATTCCTTTAAGGCACAAAAACCCCACAGGAAAAGTGGTCCAACCGTGGCTAACAAGAAAAGTTAAAGATAGTATTAGATCAAAGGAAGAGGCTAATAATGTTGCCAAAAAGAGTAGTAAGCTTGAGGATTGGGAGGATTTTAGAATTCAGCAAAGGAGGACCAAGAAATTAATAAAGGGAAAATAGAATGAGAGTAAACTAGCGAGAGACATAAAAACAGACTGTAAAAGCTTTGATAGGTACGTAAAAATGAAAAGATTAGCAAAAATAAATGTGGGTCCCTTACAGGCTGAGACAGGAGAAATTATAATAGGGAATAAAGAAATGGCAGAGAAAATAAACAAATACTTTGGGCTGGATTTTCATTCAGCAGTCGGGAAGGAGGCGGGACTACAACTTTCAGGTTTTAGTCCCGCCTCCATCGACGTCCGGCCAATTGACACGATTTTCCCTTGATTGACCTTGTTGAGCCCGCCCAGCGGGCTCAGCAGGCCAATTAAGGGCCACCCGACAACAGGTGACGTCACAGACTGAAATTTCATCTGTCAAGAGTTTTTGACAGATGAAATATCAGTGTTTCACAGCTGTTTGAAGCTGTCAAACACTGACAGTCTGACTTCTAACCTGAGTCCTTCTACACAGACTCAGTTAGAACTCTCACCGGCACTGAAAGCTGAAGGCTGTCACTTTTGACAGATCGCAGCCATTCAGCTTTCAGTGCTGGCTGAGTGATGGGCTCCCGATGCCTAGAGGAAGAAAGGCTGTTGAGGTAAGTACAGGTAATTTAAACTTCTTTACACACTTTAGACACCCAAACATACTTACCTTTGCACTCATGCACCCATCACTCACCTGAACACCGACATCGCGACCCCTCCAAGTCCTTCAACCCGACGGCCCGCCTGCTCTAACCTGGCGTGGTTTGGAGCCGTCGGGAATCCCACACGACACCCCTCAAAATAGGGATTAGGCTATAAACTGCCTGTTAACTACCTGTTAACAGGCAGTTAATTGGCACTAATCCCTTCCCGCCTCGGGTCGGCGGGTCCCAGTGCGGGGCGGGTACCCGCCTCCCTTGAAACTTACGTGGAGGCGGGTTTTGGGCGGGATGGTGTCGGGACCCCCGAATTCGGGATTTTTGCCCCCCGCACGCCTAAAAGCCCGCCTCACGGCACACTGAAAATCTGGCCCTTTGTGTCTGTCTTCATGGAAAAAGATGCAAAAAACCTTCTGGAAATAGTGAATAGCCAAGGGTCTAGAGAGAATAAGGAACTGAAAGAAATTAGTATTAGTAAAAAAAAAAGTACTGGAGAAATTAATGGAACTGAGAGCCGATAAATCCCCAGGACCTGATGGCCGACATCCTAGGCTTTTGAAAGAGATGACTATAGAGATACTGAATGCATTGGTTGTCATCTTCCAAAATTCTATAAATTCTGGAACAGTTCTCATGGATTGGAAGGTAGCAAAGGTAACCCCATTATTTAAGAAAGGAGGGAGAGAGAGAAAACGGGGAACTACAGACTAGTTAGCCTGACATCAGTAGTAGGGAAAATGCTAGAATCTATTATTAAAGACGTGGTAACAGGGCACTTAGAAAATAATAATAGGATTGGGCAGAGTCAACACAGATTTATGAAAGGGAAATCGTGTTTGACAAATATGTTAGAGGTTTTTGAAGTTGTAACTAGCAGAATAGATAAGGGGGAACCAGTGGATGTGGTGTATTTGGATTTTCAGAAGCCATTCGATAAGCTGCCACACAAGATGATATTAACCAAAATTAGGGCTCATGGGATTGGGGGTAATATACCAGCATGGATTGAGGATTGATTAACGAACAGAAAACAAAGAGTAGGAATAAACGGGTCATTTTCGGGTTGGCAGGCTGTAACTAGTGGGGTACCGCAAGGATCAGTGCTTGGGCCTCAGCTATTCACAATCTACATCAATGATTTGGATGAGGGGACCAAATGTAATATATCCAAGTTTGCTGATGATACAAAGCTGGGTGGGAATGTAAGTTGTGAGGAGGATGCAAAGAGGATTCAAGGGGATATCGACAGGCTAAGTGAGTGGGCAAGAATGTGGCAAATGGAATATAATGTGGAGAAATGTGAAGTTATCCACTTTGGTAGGAAAGGCAGATCATTTTTTAACTGGTGAGAGATTGGGAAATGTTAGTGTTCAGAGGGACCTGGGTGTCCTTGTACACGAATCACTGAAAGTTAACATGCAGGTACAGCAAGCAATTAGGAAAGCAAATGATATGTTGGCCTTGATTACAAGAGGATTTGAGTACAAGAGTAAAGACGTCTTACTGCAATTATATAGGGCCTTGGTGAGACCACACCTGGAGTATTGTGTACAGTTTTGGTCTCCTTATCCAAGGAAGGATATACTTGCCGTAGAGGGAGTGCAACAAAGGTTCACCAGACTGATTCCTGGGATTGGGGTATTGTCCTATGAGGAGAGATTGAGTAGACTAGGCCTATATTCTCTAGAGTTTAGAAGAATGAGAGGTGATCTCATTGAAACATACAAATTTCTTGCAGAGCTTGATGGGGTAGATGCAGGGAGGATGTTTCCTCCGGCTGGGGAGTCTAGAACCAGGGGTCACAGTCTCAGAATAAGGGGTCGGCCATTTAGGACTGAGATGAGGAGAAATTTCTTCACTCAGAGGGTGGGGAATCTTTGGAATTCTCTACCCCAGAGGGCTGTGGAGGCTCAGTCGTTGAGTATAATCAAGACAGAGATCGATAGATTTTTGGATATTAAGGGAATCAAGGGATATGGGGATCGGGCAGGAAAGTGGAGTTGAGGTAGAAGATCAGCCATGATCTTATTGAATGGTGGAGCAGGCTCGATGGGCCGAATGGTTTACACCTGCTCCTATTTCTTATGTTCTTATGTTTTGATGTAACATTTGCACCACGCAAATTCCAGGCAATGACCAACTCCAACAAGAGAGAGTCTAATCACCTTCCTTTGATATTCAATGGCATTACCATCATCGAATCCCCCAACATCACCATCCTGGGGGGTGACCATTGACCAGAAACTTAACTGGACCAGACACATAAATACTGTGGCAATAAGAGCAGGTCAAAGGCTGGGTATTCTGCAGCGAGGGACTCACCTCCTGACTCCCCAAAGCCTTTCCACCATCTACAAGGCACAAGTCAGGAGTGTGATGGAATACTCTCCACTTGCTTGGATGAGTGCAGCTCCAACAACACTCAAGAAGTTCGACACCATCCAAGGCAAAGCAGCCCGCTTGATTGACACCCCATCCACCACCTTAAACATTCACTCCCTCCACCACTGGCGTACCGTGGCTGCAGTGTGTACCATCTACAAGATGCACTGCAGCAACTCGCCAAGGTTTCCTGGGCAGCACCTCCCAAACCCGCAACCTCTATCACCTAGAAGGTCAAGGGCAACTAGGATGGGCAATAAATGCTGGCCTTGCCACCTCCAGTGAATGAATAAAAAAATAATGAAACAAAGAGAGAGAGAGAAGGAAGGTCATAATGGGGAGCGGGAGAAGTTGGAGCTGGAGGTAATAAAGAATTAGTTGTCAAACAAGCATTTCCTTGTATCCAGGCCAAATTGCATGAGAGGGGTTGGAAGCAATGACTAACGACTGTTAATAATCCTTATTAAACTGCGTCTGTTTTTCAGAACCTTATTTATTCAGGATGTCGCACTAAGGAGCAATCTTATTGCTTATACAAACAGGGAGTAAGAGCAACACAATTATAAATATATTGGTTTTCCACACTGTCCTGGGGCTACAACCAGACATACAGCTGCAATCGTTTCTACTTCTCGAGCTATTGAAGTCAAACTCTGCATCGACGGCAGAATCTTTGAAATTCTGGGATTCATATTAAAGCGCAGCTTTCAAAAGCCAATCAGGCTCTGCATGTACCAAAGCAGCGCATTGCCACAGGGCCACAGTCATTCCAACACCTGTGGCAAAGATTGGCTCTGTTCCTGTAAGGTCCTACGTGGGTTACTGTCCGTGCCACCGTGGGTGAGTTTGGGCGCTTCCTTGGTGTCAGCCGTGGCTCAGTGGGTAGCACGCTCTCTCTCGCCTCCGAGTCAGACGGTTGTGGGTTCAAGTCCCACTCCAGAGACTCGAGCATAACAATCCAGGCTGACACTCCAGTGCAGTGCTGAGGGAGTGCTGCACTGTCGGAGGTGCCGTTTTTCGGATGAGACGTTAAACCGAGGCCCCCGTCTGCTCTCTCAATTTGATGTAAAAGAACCCCAGGCACTATTCGAAGAGGAGTAGGGTCAATATTTAACCCTCTACCAACATCACTAAAACAGATTATCTGGTCATTATCACATTGTTTTTTGTGGAGCTTGCTGTGTGCAAATTGGCTGCCGTGTTTCCTACATTACAACACTTCACTGATTCAAAGATCTGTAAAGTCTGTGGGTTGTGCAGTTAATTACGACACAGACTTCAGGAGTAACATACAACAGGACTTTACTATTCGAAGGTCAGGGCGAATCTGCCCTATAAATCATGCCACAGCACTTATATACCGGTGTGGTCACCGTCGGTATTACCGTATACAGAAGCCAAACAAGTAGTGCCACACCTAAAATAGTTCTCTTAAAGGTGAACGGTTACATACAATAGTCTCTTAAAGGTAGACGGTTACATACACTACAATCCTCCCTTTTTAGCTTACAACATACTATTTCTCATTAACATACATATATTCAACTTCAGGTAAACAATTTACAGATATAGTCTCTGTGGGAAACAGTTCACAGGTTCAGTCTCTGTGGGAACAGTGTATAGATTCAGTCTCTAGTCTTGACTCGGTCCGAACAACATCGCTGTGGTGTAGCCGGTTCACATTGCTAGCGTGACTCCTCCACTAGTCTTCCCCTTGACGTAACAGCTTGAACTTTCGTCCTGCTGAACCAGCAATGCTGACTTTTACAAACAGCTGTATTGCCTTGGTAATTTTTCTTACTTTCCAACTGATTTATCTCCCTTTGTAGGGCCCACATGCATGATCTGGTAGGAGTGATAATGATTTTGATGGTTATCATCTTCTGCTTCTTCTTTTTCTTTTCTGCTTCTTGGAGACTCTCGGGGCTCCCTTATCAGCTGCCAGCTGTAGCGCCACCATCTCTCTATGTTCCTTAGACTTTAAGTGCTTCATCCTGATTTCTGCACTTTGGGAGTTTTCATCACAAGCTGGGCAGACCAGATCCTCGTAATATTCAGTGTCACTCAACAGGTCATGGTAATATTCGGTGTCGTCCTGAGCTAGTCTAGCGAGAGGGCCTGCTACTTCTTCCGTACCCAACTGGACGTTAGCTGACTGTTGTTCCCTCCCTAGACATCTTTCCTGAAGAGACTTCTTCATGCGTTCATATTCATCCCGCTCTTCCTGGGTTTCCTGCAGATCCTTCACTAATGACCTCGTTTGTGATTTCAATACTTCCCCTTCCCTCGGGGATTGATTGATCAGGCTATTCAATCCTTCTACTGGAGCAGCTGTTTCAACATTCTGCTGTTCACATTGATGTGATTCAGCGTACTTTTGGCATCCCTGTAAAATCTGTGTTGCAACCTCAGCTATTTCCATAACTTTTGAGAGCTCCGAACTCCTTCCCTTTGAAGATTGAAGCTCGTGTTCAGATTGTTCCCATTGTAGAGTCTTGTCCTTCAGCATATGAAGGAGTTGGCTGACCGTTAACTCTTCCACGGGAACACTGTGGGTCAGAGTCTTCTCCATTTCATCCACCTTTTCCTCCAATGCTTTCACCTTCTTTTCCTCTTGTACTTTGGCTTCCAGCGCTCGGAGAAGTTGCGCCTTGATGCTCTCTAGCTCATGTTCAGAGGCCATTCTTACAGTCTCTGTGTTTCTTACAGTTCCCTTTTCTTCCACTGAACGGATTCCCCGTTGAATCTGTTCTTCAAGTTGTTGAATCTCGGTCATTGCCGCCCCATATTTGTCTTGGGTTTCCTTTAATATTTTTATGAGTTCTTGTACATCTTGTCTTTCAGGTTCTGCCATGTCTTTCACCTCTAATTTCTCATCTATGGATGGAACCTACCGATGAGTCTGTCTTGGCCTTGAGCTCATCAAGAATTTCCTGCAGCCTTTGGACTTCTTGCTCATGTTCAACCTTCAGTTGCCCATATGCTTCCACTGAAACTAGCTTTTCGGAGGTTGCCGAGTTAACCCCTTCCAGAATTGTAGCCTGGGCCTGTTCATACTGTTCTTTCAACTTCTCACACTCTGCTTGTAAGGAGTCGTAGAGAAGAACTGGAATAAAATCCTGGCTTCCTGCAGATTCCTCTTCATTTGCTTCTTCCTGCAAATATTCTAACTCCTGAACAGCATAAGGGAGATGTGATCGGTAATTGGTCACGATGGCTCTATGGTCGCTCTCTGCTTGAGCTAGCTGCTTCTGTTGTCTTCCCAGATTCTCCCATTCGGTGTCATAGAACTTTTTCATTGTTTTCATCTCTTGTACGAGACGGTAACTCAATTGTTCTAATTGTTGTCGTAATTTGAAATAAGTTTGAGTCCGAGCTCGGTGTTCTTCCGTCATGGATATGTCCGTAACTTGAACAGGCTCAGAATTTTCTGTCGAACTAGGTTGTCGTTGTTCGGTGGAGTTCTGTTCTGAAACTTTGTTCTTCTCTGGAGCATAAGCCTTTATGCATGCCTTCGTTTTTCCAACCTTCGTCGGCAAGTCCATTTCAGCCTTGTCTTTCATATTTGGGTTGGTCTTATCGTCATCCGTTTCAGAATCTGAGCTGATTGTCTGCACCGAGTCCTCACTCGTTATGGCTTTTAGATAGTGCCATTCCATGTCTATTTTCTTGATCCACTCCCGTCCTAGAAGTGGTGGTCCTCCCTCATGTAGTACGTATAAGTTCATTCTTGGGTGTTCTTTACCCCTATCTCTCACTTTGACTCTTATCTTTCCCATGGGGTATACTTTATGCCCCGTGTATGTCTGCAGTACGAACTTGGTATCTCTTAAGGGTATATGTGAGAATAGCCGGTGGTAATCCCTTCGATTTATGACTGATAGAGCTGATCCAGTGTCCAACTCCATTTTCACTTGGATTCCAGCTATTTTTAGCATGACCCAGATAGTTTGTAGGTCAGCTTCCTTACTCACATTGTGAATTCTCAGACTACCCAGCTCCTGGCCGTTTGGGTCTGAGTCTGAATTCTGTTCGCCTGAACTCTTCTCAGCCACCTTGTGTACCTTGTTGTACTTTTCCTGTGATGGCTTCCTTTGGTTGTTTGTCCTTTGGTTGTTGGTCTTCTTCCCTGACCGGCATACCTTAGCTATGTGACCCAGTTTGCCACATTTCCTACATTCCTGGTTCTTAAACCAGCATTGGTTCTGGTCGTGTGTTGTCTTCCCACAACGATAGCATTTTGTTGTTGTCGAGGTAATTTGATCCACACTTAGTGCTGCTGTCTTTAGCTGCATTTCCGCAGTTCCCTTCGCTGCGGCTTCGTGCGATGCTGCAATAAGGACAGCCCTGTCAAGTGTAAGGTCGTTCTCTTCGAGTAGTCGCTTTTGCGTTCCTTCCTTTGCCAACCCGCACACGAACTTCTCTCGCAATGCCTCTGTCAGATTCCCTCCAAACTGGCAGTATTTCGCTAGTCTACGCAGTTCGACCAAGTATTCTGCGTTGCTTTCGTCTTTCCGTTGCGTTCTCGCATAGAATTTGAATCGTTCCGCCAACATCAACGGTGTAGGGTTCATGTGGTCCTTCAGGACAGCCACAATATCATCGAAAGTCTGATCCGCCGGTTTAGCTGGTGCTAGTAGATGCTTCAAGAGCCCGTATGTCTTTGCGCCCATCGAGTTCAGCAAGGTTATAGCTTTGTCATCTTCTTCTATTTTATTGGCCTCACAATAGATCTCAATGCATTCCACGTACGTGGCCCAGTCTTCTACTTCGGAATTAAAATCGTTGATGTTACCACGCTTAGGCATCTTCCTCTCTTTGGGAACAACACAAGTATTTCTTTAAATTATTATTTCTTTTTTTTTTCTAAGATGGCGGTTTTCCCGCGAAAATGGCGGTTTCCCGCTCTTATCTTCTCTCCCCGCCCACTTCAATGGCGGTTTCCCGCTTCTGTCTTCTTCCCCGCCTAATGGCGGCTTCCCGCGTTTCTTCCCTGGCGGGAGGGGTACACTTTCCCCACAGGCGACGGCCGCTGGCTTTCAGGTTCACAGCCTGCGCGTCGGCTTCAAGGCTTTCCCTTTTTTAAAAATTTTATGGCAGGGCGACCGGCTCTGGGTACCCCATTGACGGCGAACAGGTTCAGCCGCTGGGCTGGCTCTCGCACAGTTCCCCTTGCTCGGCTCTGCCTCTCTCCCGCTCGCTCGGCTCTACTGGCGCTGGTTACACCCCGTTGACGGAGGACAGTTCAGCCGCTGGACTGGCTCTCGCGCAGTCTCTCTTGGTCGGCTCTGCCTCTCCCGCTCGCTCGGACCCCAATCGCGCCTCCCAGCCCTCTCGCAGTCCGGTGCTTCTCTCCCCGGCTGCGGCTGAGTTTCTCTCTTCCCGCGCCTACGCTCCCGGTCGCAGCACTTCGTGGCTTCGGTCACCGCCCGGCTTTTCCCGCCGGTCGCGGTCTCTCACGACGCCGTTGGACCCGACTTTTTGTCCGGCTCCTTTTCCCCCTCGACCGTGGTCGAGTGCCCAGCCCTTATCCTCCGGCTATTCTTTTCACTTTCCCTTACTCACAGTCACCGTGGCAGAAGGGACAGTCAGTGCCTGTTGCTGAAGAAAGTTTTTGTCGCTAAAGTCTTCCTCCTTTCTATTGCTGCAGCCTTGAGTTTTCTCCCAGCCGAATGACGAGGGCGGTTGCCTCTTTTCGCCGCTCTTTCGTTGCTTTGAAATTATTGTTGCCGCAGGGTACGATCGGACTCGTCGCCACTGTAAAGTCTGTGGGTTGTGCAGTTAATTACGACACAGACTTCAGGAGTAACATACAACAGGACTTTACTATTCGAAGGTCAGGGCGAATCTGCCCTATAAATCATGCCACAGCACTTATATACCGGTGTGGTCACCGTCGGTATTACCGTATACAGAAGCCAAACAAGTAGTGCCACACCTAAAATAGTTCTCTTAAAGGTGAACGGTTACATACAATAGTCTCTTAAAGGTAGACGGTTACATACACTACAAGATCAACATTCAAAGATCGCATGGATGAACTACAGAATTTGTTCATCCTCGTTTGGCATAAAAATAAAACAAAAAAGGTGACTCAACCGTGGCTAACAAGGGAAATTAGGGATAGCAGAAGATCCAAGGAGAGGACATATAAATTGGCCAGAAAAAGCAGTAAACCTGAGGATTGGGAGCAGTTTAGGATTCAGCAAAGGAGGACAAAGGGATTAAGAGGGGGAAAATAGAGTATGAGAGTAAGCTTTCAGGGAACATAAAAACTGACTGTAAAAGCTTCTATAGATATGTGAAGAGAAAAAGATTGGTGAAGTCAAGCGTAGGTCCCTTGCAGTCAGAATCAGGGAAATTTATAATGGGGAACAAAGAAATGGCAGGCCAATTAAATACATACTTTGGTTCTGTCTTCACAAAGGAGGACACAAATAACCTCCCAGAGATGTCGGGGTACATAGGGTCTGATGAAAGGGAGGAACTGAAAGAAATCAGTATTTGTAGGGAAATGGTGTTAGGGAAATTGACGGGATTGAAGGCCGATAAATCCCCAGGGCCTGATAATCTACATCCCAGGGTACTTAAGGAAGTGGCCCTAGAAATAGTAGATGCATTGCTGATCATCTTCCAGAACTCGATAGACTCTGGAACAGTTCCCATGGATTGGAGGGTAGCTAATGTTACCCCACTATTCAAAAAAGGTGGTAGAGAGAAAACGGGGAATTATAGATATTTGGAACGTCCTGAGGTGGTGAAAGGTATTATATAAATCAATCCATCCATCCTTTTCTTTCTTTCTCTCCTTCCTTCCTTCCTTTCTCCCCTTCCGTCTCCCTGTGGAGAGACTATTGGGTGGTTCTTGGCAATCTCCAGGTGACCACTTATTGAGTAGCATTGGCAAGCAGCTCGGAGCAGGATGCCCACTTGCTGGGGTCGAGATTGGTAGAGGGAGATCGGGAGAGCAGGAAGCTTCAGTTTTCAGCTCATTGGGGGAGAAATTCAGTATCGCCCCATTTGGGGCGCAATTATCGGCCGGGCGCAAAGATTAGCGCCTGGCGCTAATTATCGCCTCCGACTGCAAACTTGGCTTTTATCGCCCCGGGAGGTGATTGGAGCGCTAAATCAGGCGCTTCACACCTGTCTTAAGGCACTAATGCCGAGGAGCAAGGCGCTACCTCAGAGCGCTGGTGAAGCTCCTGTGATGTCAGTCAGCAATGGAACACAGACACACTGGCGCTGGCCAGTTCTTAAAGGGGAGGGTCGATCTTGCTCTCCATCCACATCCTGCTCATTGCAGCCTTGAATCTCGGCCTGTAAAGACCTGTAGATCAAATCTGTTGGAAAGAACAATGGAGAGGCCCAGGGAAAGAGCTCAGACTGCAGCCCCCATAGTCTCTTCTAAATCGATGCAAGGAAGATCAAATCAGAAAGAATCTGTAAAGTGCTGCTCAGTACCCAAAACTCCTCAACACAGGTTTGAATATCTCCAGAAGTCTCTCCCTCTCTCTCAGAATGCGTGGTGCAAAAATTTCGCCGACAAAAAAAGGCAGGAAGCGGTTGCCTTTAAATAGCGCTCCCCCAGTCCCTTCCCGACTGCAAAACGCTCCCCTCAACCTGTCGTTGCTAGCGGCAGGCGGTAAGGCAGGGGGCACCACTCAATATCTGGTCTGGGGCGCTACCGGGGTGTTGCGCATTCGACTGATGTCACGATCTGACGGCGCAGGAGATCGTGGCGGTAGTGTTTAGCGCCGCCGCAAAATGTCTAGTTAATTTCGTGAGCGGTGCAAACATCGCCACGCCCGGGCGCTAGTTGATTTGCGCCACATTAGCGCCCTCTTAAGGCGCTAACGGGAGGCGCAAAACAACCAAATTCCCCCCCCCCCATTATGTTTTAAATTGTTAGGTGAATGAACAAAACAAATAATGTTGTGTGCAACTTTCTGATTAACAAAAAAAAAAATCAGCAAGCTGGTTTCACGATGAAAGTAAATAATATTGCATACATAAATCTAATTGAAAACAGTTGACAGACTGTTACAATATGTGAGTCTGTCCAGCGAGAGAGAAAAGCAAATCAGACGTATAACTGTTTCTAAATTCATCCTGGGATGTGGGCGTCGCTGGCAAGGCCGGCATTTATTGCCCATCCCTGGTTACCCTGGATACAACTGAGTGACTCGCCGGGCCACCTTCAGAGGGCAGTGAAGAGTGAACAACATTGGGTGTGGGACTGGAGTCACATATCGGCCCAGACTGGGTCAGGACGGGCAGGTTTCCTTCCCTAAAGGGACATCAGTGATCCAGTGTGTTTTTACGACAATCCGACAGATTCATGGTCACTTTTACTGATTCCAGCTTTTTATTTCCAGAGTTTTTTAAACTGAATTCAAATTCTCAAAAGAGACAGACAGACAGACTTGCATTTCTATAGCACCTTTCACGACCACCGGACGTCCCAAAGCGCTTTACAGCCAATGAAGTACTTTTTGAAGTGTACTCACTGTTGTAATGTAGGAAACGCAGCAGCCAATTTGCACACAGCAAACTCCCACAGGCAGCAATGTGATAATGACCAGATCATCTGTTTTTGTTATGTTAGTTGAGGGATAAATATTGGCCCAGGAAACCGGGGATAACTCCCCTGCTCTTCTTCGAAATAGTGTCATGGGATCTTTTACGTCCACCTGAGAGAGCAGACGGGGCCTCGGTTTAACGTCTCATCTGAAAGACGCACCTCCGACAGTGCGGTGCTCCCTCAGTACTGCCCCTCGGACAGTGCGGCGCTCCCTCAGTACTGCCCCTCCGACAGTGCGGCACTCCCTCAGTACTGCCCCTCCGACAGTGTGGCGCTCCCTCAGTACTGCCCCTCCGACAGTGCAGCACTCCCTCAGTACTGCCCCTCCGACAGTGCAGCGCTCCCTCAGTACTGCCCCTCCGACAGTGCGGAGCTCCCTCAGTACTGCCCCTCCGACAGTGCGGCGCTCCCTCAGTACTGCCCCTCCGACAGTGCAGCACTCCCTCAGTACTGCCCCTCCGACAGTGCAGCACTCCCTCAGTACTGCCCCTCCAACAGTGCAGCGCCCCCTCAGTACTGCTCCTCCGACAGTGCGGCGCTCCCTCAGTACTGCCCCTCCGACAGTGCGGCGCTCCCTCAGTACTGCCCCTCCGACAGTGCGGCGCTCCCTCAGTACTGCCCCTCCGACAGTGCAGCGCCCCCTCAGTACTGCCCCTCCGACAGTGCGGCGCTCCCTCAGTACTGCCCTTCTGACAGTGCGGCACTCCCTCAGTACTGCACTGGAGTGTCAGCCTGGATTGTGTGCTCAAGTCCCTGGAGTGGGACTTGAACCCACAGACCTTCTGACTCAGAGGCGAGATGGGATTTGAACTCCTGTTCTCCGGATTACTAGTGCAGTGACATAACTAGCACACGACCGCACCCAAATATGCATTTCCATAGCAGATCTAACGTCGAAAGATATCTCAAGATGCTTCACAGAGAGGTGAGAGAAATGGACATCAAGACAAAGAAGGGGGAAATTTGGAAGGATGACAAAAAGCTTGGTCAAAGTGGAAGGTCTTAAAGAAGGAGAGTTGAAATGGAGAGGCGGAGGAGGTTTTAGGGAGAGATTTTCAGAGAATGGGGCCCAGCCGTTGAAAGCACAGCCGCCAATGGTGGGACAAAGGGAGGGACTGAGGTACAAGAAGTGAGAGTGAGAGAAACTGAGGGTTCTGGGGAGGGGTGGTAGGGATGGAGGAGGTTATGGAGATAGGGCGCGAGTGGGGGGGCGGGAGCGCGGATAAGGCCATGGAGGGACTTAAAGACAAGGGCAAGAGTTTTAAAATGTTGAGGGACTGGGAGTGAATGTAGATCAGTGAGGCGGTGGGTAAGCGGGATAGTTTTGGATGAGGAGGGGTTTATGGGGGATGGGAGGTTGACAAGGAAAGCGTTGGAGTAATTACGTCTGCGGGTGGCCATAAACGTGTATGAGGGTTTCAGCGGCGGATGTAGGGTTGGATGATGTTATAGTCCTTGGAGGGAGGCAGGTTATGGGGTCAGAAACTCAAATCAGGATTGAACAGGATGTTGAAGTTGTGAACAGTCGACTTCAGCCTGAGATAGGAACTCCCTGTTAATGAAATCAATGAGGTTGTTTAACTAGTTAACAGAGATCAATTGAATTTTAGAGACAAGGGCCTAGAAATTCAGTTGGGCGCGCCAGCCGTTAGCGCCTTAGGAGGAGTAGATCTCGAGCGCTAGGCGCTTATCGCCCGGGCGCAGCGCGATCTGCGCCTCTCCCCAACTTCAGGACACATTTAGCGCCGGCGCAAAGTCTTAGCGCGCACCCTGCTGCGCGCGCAGATCATGACGTCATTTAATAGTGCAACGCCCTTTGTGCGCCCCAAACCGGAACTTCACTCGCGCTGGCCCATTGTGCGCCGGGCGGCCCGAGCGACTGTGAAGTGGAACGGTACACAGGCCAGCCGGGCCGCGGGGAGCGCAAATTAAAGGGCACTTACCCAGCAGTATAAAGGCCAGCCATTTTGCAGCATTCACTCTTGTGCAACGGTTTTTTGGACAGAGACCAAGGAGGAGAGTTTACTGGTTTGGACCAACACTTGGACAGGTATTTTTGGCTCAGGCCAGAGCTTACCAATTATCTTTGCCTTCATTCAGAGCTCAGTGTTTGCCAGCATATAATGGGGGCTGCATTGGGTGGCAACGCTGAATTTCAGCCTTATGCCAGAAGGGCTTACAGACGCCGTGAGAGAGTGGCAGCCCTGGCTAGACGCAGAGGGGGCAACAGGCGTCGCCAACTGAGGCCTTACCCACGCAGGGTATACCGCCAGCAGGCCTCCTATCTGACCATGTCTGCCGCGATGTGTGTTAGGAGGCTGCGATTCCGAAGGGAGGTGGTTGCAGACATCTGCCGGCTGCTTCAGAGAGATCTGCAGCCACAGCTGATGCGCAGGACGTCTCTGTCGGTGGCAGTGAAGGTGACGGTGGCTCTCAACTTCTATGCCTCCGGCTCCTTCCAATCCGCTACTGGGGACATCGCTAACATCTCCCAGTTCGCCGTGCATTGCTGCATCCGCCAGGTGACCGAAGCCCTTTTCAGAAGGAGACATCAATTCATCTCCTTCCCCATGACCCTGGACAAGCAGCAGCAGTGTGCAGTGGGGTTTGCAAGAATAGCGGGCTTCCCCATGGTGCAGGGCGCCATTGACTGCACGCATGTGGCTTTGCGGGCACCTCTTGAGCATGCCGAGGAGTACCGCAACCGGAAGGGCTACCATTCCCTCAATGTACAGCTGGTGTGTGACCACAGGCAGCGCATCCTAGCTGTCAATGCCCGCTTTCCAGGCAGCAGCCACGATGCCTTTATCCTGCGACAGACAACTGTGGCTGACATGTTCCAAGCACAGCCTCCCCCAAGAGGATGGCTTATCGGGGACAAAGGCTATCCTTTGTGTACCTGGCTCATGACCCCGCTCCGCGCGCCCACGACCCCTGCTGAAGAGGCATACAACGAGAGCCATCAAGCGACGAGGAACCTCATAGAACAAACAATCAGCGTGCTCAAGCAACGGTTCCGCTGTCTCGATCGCTCCGGGGGAGCCCTCCAGTATTCGCAGGATCGAGTCTCCCAATTCGTCGTCGTTTGCTGCATGCTGCACAACCTGGCTATCCGCAGGACTCAGGCACTGCCACCTCACGTTGGACCACCACCTCAGGAGGAGGAGCAGGAGGAGCATGAGGACGACGAGGACGAGGAGTACCAGCCCAGGAGGGACGCACAAGGTCCAAGGGCCGCCCGTCGGCGGCTTATTGAACGTCACTTCTAGGCCCCCTGTCAGGGAATGGCTTGTGCCAATGATAGAACATGATTGCAGCCGCTCCGCAAGCCCTCAGCCGGTTAAGGCAACAAACACTTCAAAGATCAAACATGGACAATGTGAATAAATAAAATGCTTTATTGTACAAACTCTGGGCCCTGCCCACATGAAAACCAAAAACAGACGAAACCCCCAAAAAATACTCAAACACATTACTCGCTCCCACAACCTGGAGAGGATTAACAAAATAGGGCAACTAAAATGGCCGTCATTCTCGGCCTTCGTCAAAAACAAACATCACATCATCGGCCTTCAAAAAACAAACATCCAATTCTCGGCCTCAAGAAACAAACACAAATGGCCACACATTCGACTATTTGGCCCGCTAGGGCGATGCCTTGGCCATCTTTGGGTGGCCCCTGCCCGCCCTGCTGCTCCGCCTCAAAGTAAGGCCATTGGCTGCTGCAAGGCTGGGGGCAGGCTCCTGAGGGGCACATGTCGTGACGGCAGAAGCCCTTGGGGGTCGGCCTAGTCGAGGTCTGGCCGTCGAGCGGGCGGCTGTTGATTGCTGCAGCTGTGGCTGGCCAGCATCAGTCGCTGCAGCAGCTCCTGGCAGCTCCACTGGGGGAGTGGCAGTGGCGGCTGGAGGAATGGCGGCAAGCTGGCGGATGGCAGGCGCTCGCTGGTCGCCTGAGACACTGGCACTCGCCCGGGCCAGCACTGCAGCATGCGCACCAATCTGCCGAGGGACAGACCGCTGTGCTGCTGCAGCGCGCCGGGTACCCTGGCGATGCCTGGCTGACACAGCGAGTGTGGCAGCAGTGAGTGCCCGTGTTGACCTGTTCACTGACCGCAGCAGAGCAGCCAGTGACTGGACGGCACCACTGATCACCTGGCCAGTTGCTGACAGATCTGCCCGGTATTCCGCCCGACTGGTGGCCTCTAAGGGCCCGAACTCGGCCACACTCCGAGAGAGGGAATCAATGGACTCAGGCAACCGTGCCACTGCCGCCATGAGCTCCGTGTGCCGGCGCTCCGAGTCCACGGACAAGTCTTCGAGGCGTTCCATCTCCTCGGCGAAGAGCATCTCCTGACTGGAGGCCGGACTCTCCCTCTGGGGAGAAGGCCGCCGAGCTGGCCGACCCTTCCTGCGTTGCTGGAGGCCGCTGGGCCCAGCAATTGGACTCCCCTCCGACGCATCCCCCCTCTGGGGAGAAGGCCGCCGAGCTTCCACCCCCCTCCCGCCTTTCTGCAGCACGCAGGTCCCAGGAGCTCCCCTCCCCTTCGACACTTCCGCCACGCTGCCCTCCAGGGAAGACGTGTCCCCTACATTGGCCTGGGTGGCCGCGGCTGAGGGTTCCCCTGATGGGCCGCCTTCCTCTTGCTCCTCCTCCTGCTCCTCCTCGGAGGGTCTGTCACTGGCAAGTTGAGGGACCTCCTCTTGACCATCTGAAAGCAGGAAGGCACAAGAGTAGCTTTAGAGTGAGGAGAGGGCGTCAGTGCGGGATGCATGAGTGGTGGCATTCAGCGCATTGGTCGGACAGTGGCAAAGGATGTAGATCTGATGCGCAAGTGGGACGAGAGAGGTGCAAAAGGTGATGTCCTTACCATTGCTGCCCAGAACAGGGTCGGCATCTCCACATGCAACGGGCCCAATCACCCGGCCACCCATGAGGCGCTCCACGTGATGTTGCAGGTCGGTGAGTGGCTGGATATGGGGTCGGCCTCCCCCGGTCGCAGTCCGGCTCTTGCGATTATTCACCAGCTTGGCCTGCAAGAGAAAGGACGGCCTCTAAGTACAGTGTGTCGCCGTGATCTTGTGTGCACTGCCTCCCATGGTGGAATAGCCTGGCCAGTGTGTCGCCATGATCTGGTGTGCACTGCCTCCCATGGTGGAATAGCCTGGCCAGTGTGTCGCCATGATCTGGTGTGCACTGCCTCCCATGGTGGAATAGCCTGGCCAGTGTGTCGCCATGATCTGGTGTGCACTGCCTCCCATGGTGGAATAGCCTGGCCAGTGTGTCGCCATGATCTGGTGTGCAATGCCTCCCATGGTGGAATAGCTTGGCCAGTGTGTTAAGTGCAGAATGTGCAATTGATGCTCATGCCTGTCCCATAGCTGCTGGATGAAGGCTGGCCATTAGAGCTTTCAGGTCCCTTTGCCCATAATGTGAGGTGCACATGCAAGGATGAGGAGGTCATTGGAAAGGGTACTCACCCTGACAATGCGTGTGAGGTCATTTAACTTTTTGCGGCATTGGGCACCAGTCCTGGGGACGTCGCTGTTGGCTGACAGCTTGCTGGCGACATGCCTCCAGGCTCTCCTGTAGACGCGGACCGTCGCCTTCTTGCCATTGTCCGGGTACAAAACATGGCGCCTCTTCTCCACAGCAGCAAGCAGCACACTCAGATCACGCTCTGAGAAGCGCTGCGCACGTTCACGGGCCTTCTCCATGTCTTCAGGTGCTATTTGGGTCCAGCAGCAGTGTTCAGGCCTAGCTGGAGGGCTCCACTATCCAGGGCGTGGCAGCAGACACAGTCGACCCTTCCCCCTTAAGAGCTGGCCGGCGCCAGGGTGTCTGCTGTCAATCACGAGATGGCCGCACCTGCGCTGCGCCCGGCCTCGGCGCTATCGATCACCACCTCCGGCTTAGCGCCCAAAGAGAGGCGTCCAGCAGCAGTTTAGCGCTCGCCCGAACTAGTAGGGCGAAGCTAATGAATATCGGAGAAGTGGCATAGATGTGGCGGCGGCCGCAAACTTTAGCGGACGCCCCACTTTAGCGCCCCAAAAGTGGCGTCAATGAATTTCTAGGCCAAGGAAACTAACAATTCCAGGCCCACCACAGGAGCCTAAGCTATTTTTGACAATTTGGCTGATAAGATCATTTTTGAACCTTCTTCATACGGGTAATTTCAGTTTCTGTAACAACAACAACAACTTGTACCTATATAGCGTCCTTAACCTAGTAAACCATCCCAAGGCGTGCAATCAGACAAAACTGACACTGAGCCAAAGAAGGAGACATTAGGACAAGTGACCAAATGCTTGGTCAAAGAGGTAGGTTTTAAGGAGCGTCTTAAAGGAGGAGAGAGAGGCGGAGAGGTTTAGGGAGGGAATTCCAGAGCTGAGGGCCCAGGCAGCTGAAGGCACGGCCGCCAATGGCGGGGTGAAGGAAGTGGGGGACGCGCAAGAGACCAGAATTGGAGGAGCACAGAGATCTCGGGGGCGGTTGTAGGGACCAAAGTGGCAATCTGTGTGTAGAGCCGGAAGATGTGGGTGAGGTTTTAAATGAATATTTTGCATCTGTGTTCAGTATGGAGAAGGACGATGTAGGCATAGAAATCAGGCAGGGGGATTGTGATATGCTTGAACAAATTAGCATTGAGAGGGAGGAGGTACTAGCGGTTTTAGCGGGCTTAAAAGTGGATAAATCCCCAGGCCCAGATGAGATGTATCCCAGGCTGCTGTGTGAGGCAAGGGAGGAGATTGCAGGGGCTCTGACACAAATTTTCAGAACCTCTCTGGCCACAGGGGAGGTGCCAAAGGACTGGAGGACAGCTAACGTAGTACCATTATTCAAGAAGGGTAGTAGGGATAAACCAGGGAATTATAGGCCAGTGAGCCTAACATCAGTGGTAGGGAAATTATTGGAAAAAATTCTGAGGGACAGAATTAGTCTCCACTTGGAGAGGCAAGGATTAATCAAGGATAGTCACCATGGCTTTGTCAGGGGGAGATCATGTCTAACTAATTTGATTGAATTTTTCAAGGGGGTGACTAGGTGTGTGGATGAGGGTAGTGCAGTTGATGTGGTCTACATGGACTTCAGTAAGGCTTTTGACAAAGTCCCACATGGGAGAATGGTCAAGAAGGTAAGAGCCCATGGGATCCAGGGCAATTTGGCACATTGGATCCAAAATTGGCTTAGTGGCAGGAGGCAGAGGGTGATGGTCGAAGGTTGTTTTTGTGACTGGAAGCCTGTGTCCAGTGGTGTACCGCAGGGATCAGTGCTGGGTCCTTTGCTGTTTGTAGTGTACATTAATGATTTAGATATGAATGTAGGAGGTATGATCAGTAAGTTCGCAGATGACACGAAAATTGGTGGGGTGCTAAATAGCGAGGAGGGAAGCCTCAGGCTACAGGACGATATAGATAGGTTGGTTAGATGGGCAGAACAGTGGCAAATGGAATTTAACCCTGAAAAGTGTGAGGTGATGCATTTTGGGAGGACTAACAAGGCAAGGGAATACACAATGAATGGTAGGACCCTAGGAAGGACAGAGGATCAGAGGGACCTTGGTGTGCATGTACATAGATCCCTGAAGGCAGCAGGACAGGTAGATAAGGTGGTTAAAAAGGCATATGGGATACTTGCCTTCATTAGCCGAGGCATAGAATATAAGAGCAGGGAGGTTATGATGGAGCTGTACAAAACACTAGTTAGGCCACAGCTGGAACACTGTGTGCAGTTGTGGTCGCCACACTATAGGAAGGATGTGATTGCATTGGAGAGGGTGCAGAGGAGATTCACCAGGATGTTACCTGGGCTGGAGCGCTTCAGCTATGAAAAGAAATTGGACAGGCTGGGGTTGTTTTCCTTAGAGCAGAGAAGGCTGAGGGGGGACCTGATTGAGGTATACAAAATTATGAGGGGCATAGATAGGGTAGATAAAAAGGAACTTTTCCCCTTAGTAGAGGGTTCAATAACCAGGGGGCATAGTTTCAAGATAAGGGGCAGGAGGTTTAATGGGGATTTGAGGAAAACCTTTTTCAGCCAGAGGGTGGTTGGAATCTGGGACTCACTGCCTGAAAGGGTGGTAGAGGCAGGAACCCTCACAACATTCAAGAAGCATTTAGATGAGCACTTGAAACGCCATAGCATACAAGGCTACGGACCAGGTGCTGGAAAATGAGATTAGAATAGACAGGGCTTGATGGCCGGCGTGGACACGATGGGCCGAAGGGCCTCTTTCTGTGCTGTATAACTCTATGACTGGAGGAGGTTACAGGGATAAGGAGGGGGGCGAGGAGGCCATGGAGGGATTTGAACACGAGGCTTAAAATTTTAAAATCGAGGCATTGGTGGACCAGGAGCCAGGGTAGGTCAGCGAGCACAGGGGGGTGATGGGTGAAAGAAAACCTGTAAAATAGATAGATGCCACCTTAATGTCAATGAGACACGGTGGGGTAAATTTTTAACTTGCCCCCCCCAGGCTGCCCATTATAGAAACCGCCCGATTTTAATTTCCAATGGGCATTTAATGAGCCCATAAATCTCACTGCATCAAAGGGAATTCTAACACTTGGGACAAATACTGTGCACGGTTTCCTGGATGCTGATGGGGAGCTATCCATTACTCCATGACCCAGCCAAGTACTCCTGTGTGTTCACCCAGCACCGGGTCAGGAGAATGATTAAGAGCCCTAAGTTAAGCCCCGCTGTCTCGCATCAGGTGCATGGAGACTGGGCCAAAGACTGACATCAGATACTCACATCTCGAGACCTTTGCCCAAACCCAACCGTATGTTCACCTCAGGGGAGCTGTTCAACGCTGTAAATCACAATTTCTTCTAATATGTAAAAGATACTCTGAATTAGTCACGTGAGACTTAACCAGGGAAACTGTGACGCTTTGGAAACAGGTCCCCGTAGCGTACCATTCACCTTCCCTTTGTGAATTTTATGCTCGTCGAGGGATTGTCGAAGAGGCCATTCCAGCCAATTGGAGTCAGCATCAAGCACTCCCAGACCAGGCGAGAGGCAGAGTAAAGTGGCCTCTTTTTTTAAATTCGTTCCTGGGATGTGGACGTTGCGGGCAAGGCCCAGCATTTATTGCCCGTCCCCAATTGCCCTCGAGAAGGTGGTGGTGAGCCACCGCCTTCTTGAACCACTGCAGTCCGTGTGGTAAAGGTCGTAGCGGTTTGTGTACAACTGAGTGATTGCTCGGCTATTTCAGAGGACAGTTAAGAGTAACCACATTGCTGTGGGTCTGCAGTCACATATAGGCCAGACCGGGTAAGGGCGGCAGATTTCCTTCCCTAAAGGACATTAGTGAACCAGATGGGTTTTTACGACAATCCAGTAGTTTCATGGTCACCATTACTGATACTAGCTTTTTATTCCAGATTTATTTAATTAACTAAATTTAAATTCCCCAGCTGCCGCGGTGGGATTTGAACTCACGTCACCGGATCATTAGTCCAGGCCTCGGGATTACTAGTCCAGTAAACTAACCACTATGCTACCGTTCCCCTATTCTGTCCCAACAATGCACTTCCACTTCTGCGACCTTTTTTCCGTAAGATTGTCAACTGAGTGTCAGCGATTGCCAAGTTGGGGCAGTTTTGTGCAGTGAGCCCACTAATAGCGAAGAACTGGACTGAAACAGCACCTCCCAAACCCGCGACCTCTACCGCCTAGAAGGACAAGGGCAGCAGGCTCATGGGAACACCACCACATCCAAGTTCCCCCTTCAAAGCACACACCACCCTGACTTGGAAATATATCGCCGTTCCTCCATCGTCGCTGGGCCAAAATCCTGGAACTCCCTCCCTAACAGCACTGTGGGAGTACCTTCACCACACGGACTGCAGCGGTTCAAGAAGGCGGCTCACCACCACCTTCTCAAGGGGCAACTAGGGATGGGCAAAAAATGCTGGCCTTGCCATCCCGAGAATGCATGTTAAAAAATAATAATTTCACGTGCAGTTAGTGGAGAGTAGAGACTGATCTTGCTTTGAAGCCAGGAGATGAAAGGTCTAACTCATTTCAGTGGCCTTCACCTTACAATATATTTTGGAAAAAAATCTCAAACCCGTCCACAAATCAGCAAGGTGATGGTGTCATTGGATTCTCTCTTATGTCATTATTCAAGACATGTTCAAAGTGTTGACTCGTTAAAGGGTGAAAGAGCCGCTTCTTAATTCGTGACTAATCTACTGGAATTTTTTGAGGCTGTAACTGGTAGAATAGATAAGGGAGAACCAGTGGATGTGGTGTATTTGGACTTTCAGAAGGCTTTCGATAAGGTCCCGCATAAGGGATTAGCGTGTAAAGTTAAGGCACATGGGATTGTGGGCAAGGTATTGACTTGGATAGAGAACTGGTTGGCAGACAGGAAGCAAAGAGTTGGAATAAACGGGTCTTTTTCCGAGTGGCAGGCAGTGACTAGTGGGGTACTGCAGGGATCGGTGCTAGGACCCCAGCTATTCACAATATATATTAATGATCTAGACGAGGGAACTAGATGTAATATCTCCAAGTTTGCAGATGACATAAAGCTGGGTGGGCGTGTGTGCTGTGAGGAGGATGCAGAGAAACTCCAGTATGATTTGGACAGGTTGGGTGATTGGGCAGATGCATGGCAAATGCAGTATAATGTGGATAAATGCGAGGTTATCCACTTTGGTGGCAAAAACAGGAAGACAGATTATTATCTGAACGGCAATAGATTGGGAAAAGGGGAATTGCAATGAGACCTGGGTGTCCTTGTGCACCAGTCGCTGAAGGTAAGCATGCAGGTGCAGCAGGCGGTTAAGAAGGCAAATGGTATGTTGGCCTTCATAGTGAGAGGATTCGAGTACAGGAGCAAGGATGTCTTGCTGCAGTTGTACAGGGCCTTGGTGAGACCACACCTTGAGTATTGTGTGCAGTTTTGGTCACCATATCTGAGGAAGGATGTTCTTGCCATGGAGAGAGTGCAGCGAAGATTCACCAGACTGACACCTGGGATGGCAGGAATAACGTATGAGGAGAGATTGGGTCGAATAGGCTTATATTCGCTAGAGTTTAGAAGAATGAGAGGGGATCTCATTGAAACTTATAAAATTCTAACAGGACTAGACAGACTAGATGCAGGAAGGATGTTCCCGATGGTCGGGGAGTCCAGAACCAGGGGTCACAGTCTAAGGATAAGGGGTAAGCCATTTAGGACAGAGATTAGGAGGAATTTCTTCACCCAGAGAGTGGTGAACCTGTGGAATTCTCTACCAAAGAAGGCAGTAGAGGCCAATTCATTAAATATATTCAAGAAGGAGTTGGATATATTTCTTAAGGCTAAAGGGATCAAGGGATATGGGGAGAAGGCAGGAACAGGGTACTGAATTTGGATGATCAGCCATGATCTCATTAAATGGCGGAACAGGCTCGAGGGGCCGAATGGCCTACTCCTGCTCCTATCTTCTATGTGATGCATTTATGATAAGTACATGAGAGAGAAAGGAATAGAAGGATATGGGGATAGGGTGAGATGAAGAGGGGGTGGGAGGAGGCTCGTGTGGAACATAAACACTGGCATGGACCAGTTGGGCCTGTTTCTGTAGACTGATATAATTCTACGTAACTCCATGAATCTATTTAACTGTGACATCTCCAGGCATGCAATTGAATCTAAGTCGACCTCCAATGCATTACTGACTGGACAGGTGGAAATGCCAGTCCTTGGATAAGGTGTTAAATGGAGGCCCCCTTCCAGCTGTTCAGGTGGGTGGAAAACGATACCGAGGCGCTCTTTGAATAACAGGGAGTTCTTTCGCTGTCCTGGCCAACACTCAACCGACACCACCAGAAACAATCACAGCCCAGCGCCACCTCTGGGATCTTGCCATGCGCAAAATGGCTGCCACACCTACCCATGCAGCAAGAGTTCGCGCGAAGCACTTTGCGGTGGATCCGAGAGATGTGAAAAAGTGATGTGTGGATGCGGAGACTTTTATTTATTTTTTAAAATTTCGTTACCATTTAACGTAACTGGAATATATTGACATCTTTACGTGATTATCACTGGAAGGTGAAGTTGCGAGTCTGAGGGAGCCTCTACTCATGAAATCCATTATTTCGGGTCGGGAGAGATGGATGGTTCACGCACCTCCGCCCCCCTCCCCCCGCCCAGCAACGATCCATTAGCTCAGGGTGAAGAAGCTCGCCCACTTCCCATCCTGCCTGACCTCCCAAGGATTGATCCGCCTCTTCATCGCGTGCTGTGTACATTCTAATTTACCCAACTCCCAACCACAGGACAGCGTTTTAAGCTGTGTGTCGCTGGGGTTACACGGAAGAAGAGGAGAAAAAAAACAATCAGGAAAGCGTTTCCACATGTGCCTCTGCTGAGAGTGTTTAAGTGAACACATTTGGGTGTCTGCTGTGTGTAGTGAAGGATGAATTGTCAGAGTGTAGCCACCAGTAGACAGTCCTCGTAAAACAGACAATTTTTTGCCCGATGTGCCTTTTCTAAAATATCCAGGAAGGAGACACTGAGTTGCCCCAATATCATCAACCAAAAACCAAACAAAACTGCCCCCCTTTTTGTTAAATAATAAAGAACTTCACCAGAAAAATAGGAAACTTATAAACTTAAATAATAATGTTATCACTGGTGTCCAGTACACATTCAAGCACAACAGCTTGTGTTTATACGGCACCTTTAACGTAGTAAAACGTCCCAGGGCGCTTCACAGGAGCGATTATCAAACAAAATTTGACACCGAGCCCACAAGGAGATATTTGGACAGGTGACCAAAAGCTTGGTCAAAGAGGTAGGTTTTAAGGAGCGTCTTAAAGGAGGAGAGAGAGGCGGAGAGGTTTAGGGAGGGAATTCCAGAGCTTAGGGCCCAGGCAGCTGAAGGCACGGCCGTCGATGGTGGAGCGATGGAAATCAGGGATACGTAAGAGGCCAGAATTGGAGGAGCGCAGAGATCTCGGAGGGTTGTAGGGCTGGAGGAGGTTACAGAGACAGGGAGGGGCGAGGCCATGGATGGATTTGAAAACAAGGATGAGAATTTTGAAATCGAGGCGTTGCCGGACCGGGAGCCAATGTCGGTCAGCGAGCACAGGGAGTGATGGGTGAACGGGACTTGGTGCGAGTCAGGACACGGGGCAGCAGAGTTTTGGATGAGCTCAGGTTTATGGAGGGTGGAAGATGGGAGGCCGTCCAGGAGAGCGTTGGAATAGTCAAGTCTAGACCAGACCCTGCAGTGCCCATCAGTCGCAGAAAGCCTCAAGCTCACCGGCGGACACCGCATGCTCCCGCTCCAAGAATACCCGGGTGCGGACTAGACCGCGGAAGGGAGGCGGGCAGCCAGAGCGACCAGCCCACCACGGGCCGTGTTCAACCCGGATCTGTAGATGTCCACCTTGGCCAGGCCCGGGAGCGGACCCGTGAATGAATAAAAAAAAATCCACCAGGAGTTCCCTCCAACTTGCCCGTCTCTCTTCTGCATTGGGCAATCTGCTCCTAATCTTTTCTTTTTAATATATGCCACTAAAAAGCAGATGATCTGTTAATTTATCTCATTGTTGCCTGTGGGATCTTGCTGTGCACAAATTGGCGTTTCCTACGTTAGAAACAGTGACTACACTTCAAAAGTCTCTCTTAGGCAGTCCCTTGGAATCGAGGATGACTTGCTTCCACACTAAAAATGAGCTCTCAGGTGACTGATGAGTCTAATGTGGGACCTACAGTCTCTGTCACAGGTGGGGCAGACGATGGTTGAAGGGGCGGGTGGGTGCTTGGGTTGACGTGCGCTCCTTGCGCTTGCTCCTGGTGAAGAGACTCAAGGTGCTTCTCCTCCACTTTGAGCGGTCTTGGGCCAGGGATTCCCAGGTGTCGGTGGGGATGTTGCACTTTTTCAAGGAGGCTTTGAGGGTGTCCTTTAAGCGTTTCCTCTGCCCACCTGGGGCTCTCTTGCCGTGTCGGAGCTCCGAGTAGAGCGCTTGTTTTGGGAGTCTCGTATCGGGCAAGCAGACAATGTGACCCGTCCATCGGAGCTGATCGAGCGTGGTCAAAGCTTTGATGCTGGGGATGTTGGCCTGAGCGAGAACTTCATTGGCTGTAAAGCGCTTTGGGACTTTTTGGGTCTTTTTGGGTATTAAGGGGAATCGAGGGATATGGGGATAGGGCTGGAACGTGCAGTTAAGGTCAAAGATCAGCCACGATCTTACTGAATGGCGGAACAGGCTCGAGGGGCTGAATGGCCAATTCCTGCTCCTAGTTCTTATATCCTGAGGTCATGAAAGGAGCTATAGAAATGCAAGTTCTTTTGTTCTATATTCGGCTCTGTAGCAGCCTGCCGCTCACCCGACTGCACCTGGCAGCGTGTTTTATTTACAGAATCGCTTCTCTCAGGCGGGGTCTGATAGTTCAGTTGGTCGAAGTCTCACTTCTGCCTCGGAAGCTCCTGGGTTCAAGCCAAACCAAGGACCATCTAGGCCGACAGTACTGAGGGAGTGCAGCATTGTTGCCGGTGCTGTCCGCTGGTTGAGGCATTGAACCAAAGGCCCTGTGAATTAAGGATTCCATGACACTATCTGGTCATTCTCACATTGCTGTTTGTGGGAACTTGCTGTGCGCATGATTGGCTGCCACGTTTCCTATGTTACAACAGCGGCTACACTTCAATAAGTGTCTTAATTGGCTGTAAAGCGCTTTGGGACGTCCGGTGGTCGTGAAAGGCGCTGGAGAAATGCAAGTTCTTTCTTTCATCTGAATCAGCGAATCACACAGCACAGAAGGAGACCATTCAGCCCGTCGTGCCTGTGCCGGTTCTTTGACAGAGTTGTCCAATTAATCCCACTCCCCCCACCACCTTCTCTTTCCCCGCAGTCCTGCAAACCAACTCCACCAAAGACAGACCAACCGGCCACTCACCTCACTGTTGATGGGTTCTTGCTGTGCGCAAAATGGCCAGCAGACAAACCAACAGCGACAGATGTTTCTGAGTAATCTGTTGCCGGCTACTCCCTTTTGCGATGTTTCTGGGCGATGTGATGAGAGGCTTCGGAAGTAACGTTCTTTCTCACACTGGTTCCCACGTGTGTAACATCACTTACCCTGTACTGGAAATGGAAAACCTTTGGGTGCCTTGGGAATTTAAATTTTTAATCTGAGTTTGAAATCTGTAAGATTTGTTTACGCAGGAATCCTGCGGTACATGTCCCAGACAGGGGTTTTCACACTAAGTACTCTGTATTCTCTTGGACAGACCCCATTAATCACAGTTAGATCATTTGATTTTTACCTACCACATCGCTCTTCCGGAAAAGCCAGTTTTATTTTTACTCGTGCGCTCTCCCAGTCCTGGTGGCAGGGTTCCCAACACCCCAGGACTGTCCTGGAGTCTCCAGAAATTGAACATTAATCTCCAGGACACTGCTGGGAGCAAAACTTGGGAGGAAAATGTTAAAAAACATTATTTGAAAACTTCTGTTTATTAAAAGTTAGAAAAATATTGAACCTGGGAAAAAAGGCAGTTTGATTGGTTGATTCTTGACTGTCAGTCGGGTAATGAAGAATCTGTTCACATTCCAATTGGGAGCGGATGGGAGGGGGAGGGGGGAGAGGGAAAGCAGAGGGAGGAGAGGGAGAGCGGGAGGAGAGGGAGAGCAGGAGGAGAGGTGGGGTAAGGGGGACTCCATCTCTCCATCCTCCGGCTGTGCTGTGGGTGCCCCTGGGGAAGGAGGTGGTGCGAGGAGAGGGGGAGGGCATTAAAGGAGGGAGGGGGATGGGGGAAGGGGAGGGGGAGGGGGGGAGACGAGGAGGCGGGAGGGAGGAGAGGGGGAGAGAGGGAGGGGGAGGAGATGAGAGGGGAAGGAGGGGAGGAGAGGGGGAGGGGAGGAGAGGGGGAGGGAATGAGGGGAGGGAAGAGTGGTGGAGGGGTGTAGAGGGAGGGGGAGGAGGAGGAGAGGTGGAGATGGAGAGGGAGGGGAGGAGGAGGAGATGGGGAGGGGGAGTAGAGGGGAGGGAGGAGAGGTAGAGTAGAGGGAGGAGGAGAAGGAGAAAGAGAGGTGGAGAGGGAAAGAGAGTAGATGGGGAGGGAGGAGAGGGTAAGCAGAGGGAGGAGAGGGAGAGGTGGGGTAAGGAGGACTCCATCTCTCCATCCTCCGGCTGTGCTGTGGATGCCCCTGGGGTGTGGCTTGCGCCAGAATCCTCTGCAGACAAAATCAAAGCCCCAGTGAGAATCAAGGGATATGGAGATCGGGCGGGAAAGTGGAGTTGAGGTTGATGCTCAGCCACGATCTCATTGAATGGTGCCACCTGGAGGGGGAAGGGGATTGAGGGATATGGCGAGAAGGTGGGGTGGACTAGGGCAGGTGGCATTGAGATTAGTCACAAAGGGCAAGTGGGTTTGTTGGGGTTTTTTTGGGAAACTTTCTCTGCTCTCGTCTCTTCATCCGTGAGCCTGAACAGTGGGTGTTGGCAGAGTATTGGTCCGTGAGTGGGTAGGGGGTAGTCGACACTGACACACTTCCATTTTCCAGAATGAATCACTGGACGGGGATCTAGAGCCAGAACCCTGGCTGGATTTCCTCCTCCTTTACCCCAGTGACACTCGAACCGATTACAGTGGCCCCCTACAGTCACCTCGACAGAGATCAACGCTCTCCGCACGGACCAGGGATTGAATCTTGGACGGCTCAGTGGGAGGTGCAATCACTCAATGGGCTATTGAGCCAGCTTACATAGGAACAGGAGGAGGCCATTCAGCCCTTTGAGCCTGTTCCACCATTCAATTAGATTATGGCTGATCTGTATCTTAACTACATTTACCCGCCTTGGTTCCTGTGGTTCAGTGGGCAGCACTCTCGCCTCTGGATCAGAAGGTTGTGGGTTCAAGCCCCACTCCAGGGACTTGAGCACATAAAGCTAGGCTGACGCTCCCAGTGCAGTACTGAGGGAGCGGTGCACTGTCAGAGGTGCCGTCTTTCGGATGAGACGTTAAACCGAGGGCCCCGTCTGCTCTCTCAGGCGGACGTAAAAGGTCCTACGGCACTATTTTGAAGAAGAGCAGGGGAGTTCTCCCCGGTGTCCTGACCAATATTGATCCCTCAACCAACATCACTAAAAACAGATTATCTGGTCATTATCGCATTGCCGTTTGTGGGAGCTTGCTGTGCGCAAATTGGCTGCCGCGTTTCCTACATTACAACAGTGACTACACTTCAAGAAGTACTTCAATGGCTGTAAAGCGGTTTGAGATGTCCGGTGGTTGTGAAAGGCGCTATAGAAATGCAAGTCTTTCCGTTCTCTCTTTTTTCCTAACCCTATCTATCAATCTCAATTTTGAAATTTTCAAATGACCCCCAGCCTCTACAGCTTTTCTGGGGGACAGAGTTCCAGATTTCCGCTCCCCTTTGTGTGAAGAAGTGCTTCCTGACATCACCCCTGAACGGCCTGGCTCTAATTTTAAGGTGACGCCCCCTTGTTCTGGGGCAGAGGAAATAGTTTCTCTCTCTCTACCCTATCAACTCCTTCAATCGTCTTAAACACCTCGATCAGATCACCCCTTAATTGTGGAAACTCAAGGGAATACAAGCCCACTCGATGAGTTTTCAACAACCCTATCGCGGTCTCTAAAAGTGTTTACATTTGGAAAAATGTGCTTTGAATTTTCTCTTTTTTTAAATTTTTGTCCTTCGGAAAGAAAATTGGTCAAACTTATCACAAGAGTGATTTTTGTCCCCGGAACTGTAAGAGTTTCAAAGGTTGAAGGTCAGTCGCCATTGGATCAATGACTTAGATCACCGCCTGGACCACACACCAAGTCTTACCCGGAAACCTCTCCTTTCAAAACTTCCTGAGCTCCCAGCCCCATGTTTAAACATTGATTAATACAAAAGTGAAGTCAGAAACGGGCAATCCTCAGTCCTGATACTAAAACTAGTTATTAGCCTTGTAAAAGGAGGCTGCTTGGCTCCTCTCTGTGTAGTAATGAGGTGAGTTCTTGCCAAGAATGACACAAGCACACAAAATCAATTTGAGCGACTCTGTGGCGAGACATATCACTGCACCACCCAGTGTGCGACTCAGTTGTACAAACCAGGAGGTCCCAGCTTGGATTCGCCTGTCTGTGCTGATCTGGTTCTCAGTGGGGGTAGCTGTCAAGATGCTACAGTGGGCCTCAGCATGACTGGGCTATTGAGCAGAAGATTCAGCCTGCGTTCCCATTCCTACGTTACTATCCAGTAAACCTCATCGGCAAGTGGACAGGGCCAGCCAGCTGAGAAGGGGATGAGGCTCACGTCCCAGTCCCCCCTCCCCGTCTCTGTGACCTCCTCCAGCCCCGCAACCCATCCGCCATCTCAGCGCTCCTCCAATTCTGGCCTCTTGCGTATCCCTGATATCCTTCGCTCCACCATTGGCGGCCGTGCCTTCAGCTGCCTAGGGCCCTAAGTTTTGGAATTCCCTCCCTAAACTTCTCTGCCTCTCTCTCCTTTAAGACGCTCCTTAAAACCTACCTCTTTGAACAAGCTTTTAGTCACCTGTCCTAATATCTCCTTACGTGGCTTGGTGTCTAATTTTGTTTGATAATCGCTCCTGTGAAGCGCCTTGGGATGTTTTACTACGTTAAAGGCGCTGTGTAAATGCAAGTTGTTGTTGTTGGAATCGGCTACTGACACTCATCACCTTGTCTCAATCAGGACGAATGGCCACTTGTACCAGCCGTCGGGAGCCCAGAGAAATGAAACCTAGCGAGAAATCACGCAACTTCAGGAAGGGAGTAGAAATGAAGAGTGAGAGAGATGTTTGTTCCACCCGATGACAAGACAAAATGGATGACGAGACAAAATGGTGGAAACAATAACGCACAGCGCAGTGGCGGGGCAAGATTCTGCCCCATGGGGGAGGGGGCGGGGGTGTGGGGGGAAGGTTTGGATCACTTTGCTTCCTGACCTGGTGAGATCACAATCTCAGATCAACCGTAGGTGACGAGTGAACGGAAAGCCAATCCACCGAGGCATGAAGACAACAACAACTCGCACCAGCTTCAACTCCTGTCCTGCGATGATTCACCTGAGCTCAACTGGGGCAGTATAATAATTGACCTCAAATTAGCTGAGTTAGCAAAGGGAAAATAGTCACGTTTTGTTATTCCTGATTAAAAATGAGGAACTTGCATTTCTATAGCGCCTTTCATGACCTCAGGACGTCCCAAAGCGCTTTACAGCCAATGAAGTACTTTTTGAAGTGTAGTCACTGTTGTAATGTAGGAAAACGCGGCAGACAATTTGCACACAGCAAGCTCCAACAAACAGCAATGTGATGATGACCAGATCATCTGTTTTTTAGCGATGTTGATTGAGGGATAAATATTGGCCCCAGGACACCGAGGATAAATCCCCTACCCTTCTTCGAAATAGTGCCATGGGATCTTTTACGTCCACCAGAGGGGGCGGACGGGGCCTCGGTTTAACGTCTCATCCGAAAGACGGCACCTCCGACAGTGCAGCACTCCCTCAGCACTGCACTGGGAGCGTCAGCCTCGATGTTTGTGCTCAAGTCTCTAGAGTGGGACTTGAACCCATGACCTTCTGACTCAGAAGCGAGAGTGTCACCCACTGAGCCGCGGCTGAAATTAAAACGCTGATGGGGGGTGGCGGGAAAACAAAACTGGTAGAAATCTCACTGAATACATCCTGGATATTTACAGCGGAATGGAAAGTTTCATCCTGGGCGCGACGTAAATCGTCACTGTGAGCTCCGGCAGGGATGGTTTGTTGCAGAGATGAGATCTATCTGCGGAACAGGGTCTATCTGAAAAAGAGACTCCCGATTGCAGTTAAGAGGTTGTTTCAGAACAAGCTTCCTACCCTTAAATGACTGTAATATCTATTCAGCCACATGGTCCATTCCAGATTTTTATTAAAACCAAATTTATTGAAGTAATTATGTTTCCCTTCTCTCGCATAAACAGCAGTAAGTAAAAAGGAATTTTCCCCATAAATCTGACCCCATCCAATTTGGGGGTGGGGGGGGGGGGCTGCGGAGAGGTTGACGAGATGGTAAAGGGGACATGTTGACATTTGGCAGGCTCACAAACTATGTGTCTGATTAAGGCGGAGAATTCTGTCTCAAGGGGGGCTGAAGAAACCACGTTGGCCAGGCCGGGGAGGTTCTATAGTCGAGCCCTGGTCCGGGCAAAGTTTGCAGAGGTACGGGCAGCACAGTGGTTATGTTACTAGACCAATAATCCAGAGGCCTGGACTAATGATCCTGAGACAGGCATTCATCATCCCACCACAACAGCTGGGGAATTTAAATTAAGTTAATTAAATAAATCTGGAATAAAAAGCTAGTATCAGTAATCATCTTCTTCGTAGGCAGTCCCTCGGAACCGAGGATGACTTGCTTCCACATTAAAAATAAGTTCTCAGGTGACTGATGAGTCCAATGCGGGACCTACAGTCTCTGTCACAGGTGGGGCAGACGGTGGTTGAAGGGGCGGGTGGGTGGGGTGCTTGGGTTGACGTGCGCTCCTTCCGCTGTTTGCGCTTGGCTTCCGGCGAAGAGACTCGAGGTGTTCGGTACCTTCCCAGATGCTTCTCCTCCACTTTGTATGGTCTTGGGCCAGGGATTCCCAGGTGTCAGTGGGGATGTTGCACTTTTTCAAGGAGGCTTTGAGGGTGCCCTTGAAGCATTTCTTCTGCCCACCTGGGGCTCTCTTGCCGTGTCAGAGCTCCGAGTAGAGCGCTTAGAGTCATAGAGTCATAGAGTAATACAGCACGGATAGAGGCCCTTCGGCCCATCGTGTCCGCGCCGGCCATCAAGCCCTGTCTAATCTAATCCCATATTCCAGCATTTGGCCCGTAGCCTTGTATGCTATGGCATTTCAAGTGCACATCCAAATGCTTCTTAAATGTTGTGAGGGTTTCTGCCTCCACAACCCTTTCAGGCAGTGAGTTCCAGACTCCAACCACCCTCTGGGTGAAAAAGTTCTTTCTCAAATCCCCTCTAAACCTCCCGCCCTTTACCTTGAATCTATGCCCCCTAGTTATCGACCCCTCTACTAAGGGAAAAAGCTCCTCAGCATCCATCCTATCTATGCCCCTCATAATTTTGTACACCTCAATCATGTCCCCCCTCAGCCTCCTCAGCTCCAAGGAAAACAAACCCAACCTGCCCAGTCTCTCTTCATAGCTGAAGCGCTCCAGCCCTGATAACATCCTGGTGAACCTCCTCTGCACCCTCTCTAACGCGATCACATCCTTCCTGTAGTGTGGCGACCAGAACTGCATACAATATTCCAGCTGTGGCCTAACCAGTGTTTTATACAGCTCCATCATAACCTCCTTGCTCTTATATTCAATGCCTCGGCTAATGAAGGCAAGTATCCCATATGCCTTTTTTACCACCTTATCCACCTGTTCCGCCGCCTTCAGGGATCTGTGTACTTGCACACCCAGATCCCTCTGACCCTCCGTCTTGCCTAGGGTCTTTCCATTCATTGTGTATTCCTTTGCCTTGTTAGACCCCCAAAGTGCATCACCTCGCACTTTTCCGGGTTAAATTCCATTTGCCACTGTTCCGCCCATCTGACCAACCCATCTATATCGTCCTGCAGACTGAGGCTACCCTCCTCGCTATTTACCACCCTACCAATTTTTGTATCATCCGCGAACTTACTGATCATACCCTTTACATTCATATCCAAGTCATTAATGTAGACCACAAACAGCAAGGGACCCAGCACCGATCCCTGTGGTACCCCACTGGCCACAGGCTTCCAGTCACAAAAACAACCTTCGACCATCACCCTCTGCCTTCTGCCACTAAGCCAGTTTTGTATCCAATGTGCCAAGGCACCCTGGATTCCATGGGCTCTTACCTTCTTGACCAGTCTCCTGTGCGGGACTTTATCGAAGGCCTTACTGAAATCCATGTATACCACATCCACTGCGTTACCCTCATCCACACACCTAGTCACCCCCTCAAAAAATTCAATCAAATTAGTCAGACATGATCTTCCCTTGACAAAGCCATGTTGACTATCCCTGATTAATCCTTGCCTCTCCAAGTGGAGACACATTTTGTCCCTCAGGATTTTTTCCAATAATTTTCCTACCACTGATGTTAGGCTCACTGGCCTGTAGTTCCCCGGTTTTTCCCTACTACCCTTCTTGAATAATGGTACTACATTAGCGGTTCTCCAGTCCTCTGGCACATCCCCTGTGGCCAGAGAGGTCCTGAATATATGTGTTAGAGCCCCCGCAATCTCCTCCTTTGCCTCACACAGCAGCCTGGGATACATTTCATCCGGGCCTGGGGATTTATCCATTTTTAGGCCAGCTAAAACCGCCAATACCTCCCCCCGCTCGATGTTAATATGTTCGAGCATATCACAGTCCCCCCGCCCTATTTCTATGTCTACATCGTCCTTCTCCATAGTGAAAACAGACGCAAAAAATTCATTCAGAACCCCTCCTACATCTTCCGGCTCCACACACAGATTGCCACTTTTGTCCCTAATGGGCCCTATTTTTTCCCTAGTTATCCTCTTACCCTTAATATACTTATAAAACATCTTCGGATTTTCCTTTATTTTGCTTGCCAGTGTTATTTCATGGCCCCTCCTTGATCTCCTAATTTCTTTTTTAAGTATCCCCCTGCACTTTTTGTACTCCTCTAGGGCTTCCTCCGTCTTTAGCCTTTTGTATCTACCAAAAGCCCTCCTTTTTTTCCTAATCCATTCCCGTATATCCCCTGACATCCAAGGTTCCCTGTGGTTTTTGGAACCACCCTTGACCTTTACGGGAACATGTTGCCATTGTATGTTCTCAATCTCCCTTCTGAAAGCCTCCCATTGCTCCGATGCGGATTTTCCTACAAGTAGCTGATCCCAGTCCATTTTGGCCAGATCCTGCCTTATCCTATTAAAATCGGCCTTCCCCCAATTTAGAACCTTTATTTCCGGCCCATCCCTGTCCTTTTCCATGGCCACCTTAAATCTTACCATATTATGGTCACTATCACCAAAGTGCTCACCTACTAGCACTTTTTCCACTTGGCCGGCCACATTCCCGAGAATTAGGTCCAGTACCGCCCCCTCTCTTGTAGGACTTTCTACATGCTGGCTCAAAAAGCTCTCCTGGATGCACTTTAAGAATTCTACACCCTCTGAGCCTTTCACACTCTGACTATCCCAGTTAATATTGGGGAAGTTGAAATCCCCCATTATTATTACCCTATTATTTGCACATTTCTCTGAGATTTGCCTACATATCTGTTCCTCTATCTCCCCCTGACTGTTTGGAGGCCTATAGTACACTCCCAGCAAAGTGCTTGCCCCCTTTTTGTTTTTAAGCTCCACCCATATGGCCTCATTAGAGGACCCTGCTAATATATCATCCCTCCTTACTGCAGTAATTGACTCCTTAATTAATATTGCGACACCCCCTCCTCTTATACCTCCCCCTCTGTCTCGCCTGAAGATTCTGTACCCCGGAATATTGAGCTGCCAGTCTTGCCCTTCCCTCAACCATGTCTCCGTGATAGCAACAATATCATACTCCCATGTGTTTATCAACACCTTCAGTTCATCCACCTTATTCGCAAGACTCCTTGCATTAAAATAGATGCCATCCAGCCTTGCCCTTATATATTTGCTTGTTTTGGGAGTCTCGTATTGGGCATGTGGACGTTGTGACCCGTCCATCGGAGCTGATCGAGCGTGGTCGAGTATCAGTAATGGTGGCCATGAAACTATCGGATTGTCGTAAAAACCCATCTGGTTCACTAATGTCCTTTAGGGAAGGAAATCTGCCGTCCTTACCCGGTCTGGCCGATATGTGACTCCAGACCCACAGCAATGTGGTTGACTCTTAACTGCCCTCTGAAATGGCCTAGCAAGTCATTCAGTTATATCAAACCGCTAGGAAAAACTGCAGCGGTTCAAGAAGGTGGCTCACCCCCACCTTCGCGAGGGCAACTAGAGATGGGCAATAAATGCTGGCCTTGCCAGCGACGCCCACATCCCGCGAATGAATAATTAAAAAATGCTGTTCTGGGGCTGCCTCAATTAGCTGTAGTGCAGAGTGCGGAGGAAGGTAAGGGGAATTGGTCAGGGAACTAAGAAATGGGAGCTGGAGTAGGCCATTCGGCCCCTCGAGCCTGCTCCGCCATTCAATAAGATCATGGCTGATCATCGACCTTGGCCTCAACTCCTCTTTCCCCGCTCGCTCCCCATAACCCTCGACTCTCCTGTAGCTCAAATATCTGTCTGTCTCAGGCTTGAATGTATTCAATGACCCAGCCTTCGCAGCTCTCTGGGGGGTAGAGAATTCCAAAGATTCACCGCCCTCCGAGAGAAGAAATTCCTCCTCATCGCCGTTTTAAATGCTCCTGCTCACCCTAAATGGGTGAGGTGTTGGAAGTCTGCTGACAACTGGGGAACTGCACCCCAGCCTGAGTCAGCAACTTCAGGAGCGGAGTGAAATTAAAGAGCGACAGCTTTCTTTAAAAATTCATCCCTGGGATGTGGTCGTCGCTGGCAAGGCCAGCATTTATTGCCCATCCCTGGTCCCCCTGAGAAGGTGCTGTTGTTCTTCTTCTTCTTGAACCGTTGGTAGCAGTTTGAGACAGCTGAGTGGCCTGTTTGGGCCAGTTAAGAGTCAACCACGAGGTCAAGCTCGAGGAACAGCAACTCATCTTTCGATTAGGCACTCTACAGCCCTCTGGCCTTAACATAGAGTTCAACAATTTCTGTTTATAACCTCGGCCCCTATCATATATATTTTTTTCTCTTTTTTTTAATCCACTTTTGTCTGGGCTTTTTTCTTCCCTCCCCCGTGGCAGCTGTTCTTCATTCTGCCAGCACAATTCACACCTCATCTAGAGCCATCCTTTGTTCCTTGAATATCTCTCAATCTCTCCTGCTCTCTATCCTATCACTGACCTTCCCTGTTGTTCTTTCATCCCCTCCCCCTTTTCCCAGCCCCATCTTGCTTTAAAATCAATCCCTCTTCCTGCTTTTTTTCCAATTCTGATGAAGGGTCCCAGACCTGAAATGTTAACTCTGTTTCTCTCTCCACGGATGCTGTCCTGACCTGCTGAGTGTTTCCAGCGTTTTCTGTTGTTATTTAAGAGTCAACCCCGTTGGGTGTGGGGACTGGAGTCACATACAAGGCCAGACCGGGTCAGGACGGCGGGTTTCCTTCCCCAAAGGGACATTAGTGAACCCGTTGGGTTTTTTAACGACAATCCGACACAGCTTCACGGCCACTTTTACTGATACCAGATTTATATTTCCAGATTTCAATTAAAGATACGCAAAGCTGGCATATATGTACTCGAGAGTCATAACCCCGGATTTTGAGGTCAGCGGCGAAGGCCGTTCACTAGGCTGGCGGCTGCCACACAACGTTTTCGCGGGCTTCCGAGTGTGGACTTGCTCAAATCCGTCGTCTGATCCAGCGTGGCGCCATCTACGGGGTGGGGGGGGGGCGGGGTCTGTGACATCTGTGAGCAGAACAAGCAATAGCGAGGCTCTTCAACCAATCAGATTGAAGAATCCTCACTGAGCCACGCAGAGACTAAACCAGGAACTTTAAAGCAGGAAATATAAATTAGATTTAAATCATATACAGAAAACAAAATAAAGATTTGGAAAGATAGATGGGATTAAGAGAGCGAGAGAGAGAGAGATAAAAGAGACAGACAGAAAAAGTTAAAAAAATTTTAAAAAAAATCTACAATGATAAGGAATGAGACTCCACACTTGTAAAATTAAATTTTCAGAGCCAGAGAGGTTGTTTGGCAGTAATTATCACACCATTAAAAATTCATTTACCCCTGAATGCACCAGTCCTAACTTTTTCTGGCATGTTTAGTGGGGAACGAGTAGGTAAGTACCACAACCTCATGCCCTCACATTGATTTCAATGCCGAGTCTGTCGACGAGGACTGCAACAGTACACCCTGGGGAGGAGCATGGTATCTGAGAGCAACATCCAGATTTCCGCATTTAACTGCGCACGTTCATACAGCGGAATTTGCTGTTCGATTTATTCTGCTATAACAGTAAACACCGACAGCCTCACCATTATTCTTAACTCAAAATCCGGGCCATTACGTAATTATTTGGTTCATTTAGGAGTCAAGGTCTATGCTAGCCGGAGGCAGGGCAGGGCAGGGCAGGTGTGATGGCTAATCTGATAATGATGCCGTTCATTTGCCAAGAAATGTTATACTTGGATCAGACTTTCTATGTTGCAAATAACAGTGATTAGTTTGAAAACCTTTGTACCATTACCCAGTTAATAAATCAACTTTTAATTTAGACCAAATTAAAAAAGAAACACTTGTGTGGAATATGATTCTTGTTACAATGGGTTAGACTCCGCTGCCCCGTGTCCTAACTCGCACCAAGTCCCGTTCACAATCAGCCCCGCTGTGCTCACCGACCTACATTGACTCCCGGTCCAGTGTGATGGAATCTTTTACATCCACCTGAGGCAGTCCCTTAAATGATTCCAAGGGCAGAGCAGCTCACTTGATCCGTGCCTCTGCCAGTGGACTCACTATCCATCCCCTGCCCTACCGGCACACAGTGGCTGCGGTATGTGTGACCGAACATTATTTCAAGCGAGTGAGTGGTCGATCTATAGAACAGGCTCCCAAAGGAGAAGGTAGAAGCAGAAAACATTGATTCGTTCAAATACAAATTAGATAAGATTTATTTCAGAAAATAGTATTTTGGGATACAGTATGTGAGTAATTGGAGACGTGAGGTGTGGCGAGTGTAGTGTGCTTGGGAGGGGCGGGTGACTTTGGACCTCTGGTTGCCACAGCTCTCCACCACTGGGGGTTTTCCTTGCCTCATGTCTAGGTCTGTTGTAGACTCATGATACAGATTCATCATCACCTCCATTACTGCTGTCATGCGATCACCAGGGTAGTAAAAGCTGAACTAGATGGACCTTGGAAACAACAACAGAAAATGCTGGAAAAACTCAGCAGGTCAGGCAACATCCGTGGAGAGAAATTTGAGTTGACGTTTCGGGTCGAACCCTTCTTCAAAACTGGAAAGAAAAGATAGATAGATCGGAGGCAGGGCTGCGATCGGACAAAAGAATAAAAGAAACAAAAGAAGTAAAAGAGACAATAAAAGGTATTAGAAGCTAGACGAGATGGTAATAGGCTGAGATTAGGTGTAAAGTGTACTGGCAGGGCAAGAGATAGCTGCCAGGTGTGAGAGAGAAACAAAAAAGGGGGGGGGGGGAAAAGGAGTGGAAAAATTACAAGAAAAAATGAAATAGGGGCCGAGGTTATGATCTGAAATTGTTGAACTCGATATCGAGTCCGGAAGGCTGCAGACTGCCTAATCGGAAGATGAGGTGCTGTATTTTGCTATCATACTAGTAGATGGGCCTTGGTCTTTTTTGCGTCTAGTAATTCCTACCTTCCAATGATCTACAAGCCGCACTGCAGCAACTTGTCAAGCTTACTTCGATAGCACCTCCCTTCCCTGCGAGCTCTATCACAGAGAAGGACACGGGCAGTAATTCTGTGGGAACACCATCACTTCCAAGTTCCCTTCCAAGTCACACACCATCCCTGACTTGGACATATATCGCTGTTCCTTCATTGGGTCAACACTAGTATGGGAGCACCATCACACGGACTGCAGTGGTTCAAGGAGGCGGTCAAACACCACCTACTCGTGTCAAGGAGGGAAATGGGCATTAAATGCAGCCTTGCCACCATCGTCCACATTCAAGAACAAAATAAAAGCCAAGTCTTCTGCCTCCAGTACTCTACCTGGAGGGCCATCCGGCATGTCAACCACTCTGTATGAAGAATTTCCTGATATCAGAGCTAAATTTGTATTTCGGCAGCTTGAAAACATTGTCTTTACTTCATTTCAATCGCTTATCTCCCCTCAAAGAAAAGGTAAGTTGGAACTCAAATTGTTGGGGCACAGAAACCTGGCGGAGTTTGGCTAGGAAAGAAAGAACTTGCATTTATATCGCGCATTTGACTACCTCAAACCATCCCAAAGTACTTCACAGCCAGTGAAGTACATGTGAAGTGCAGGCACTGCTGTAATGAAGGAAATGCAGTAGCCAATTCGCGCACAGCAAGGTACAGAAACAGAGCAATGTGATAAATAACCAGTTAAGAACTCCCCTGCTCCTCTTCGAAGTGTACCATGGGATCTTATACACCCACTGCGGCTCAGTGGGTAGCACCCTTGCCTCGGAGTCAGAAGGTTGTGGGCTCACAGTCTCACTCCAGAGACTTGAGCTCGTCATCTAGGCTGACACTCCCAGTACGGTACTGAGGGAGCGCTGCAGCGTGGGAGGTGCCGTCTTTTGGATGAGACGTTAAACCGAGTCTGTCCTCTCGGGTGGACGTAAAAGAGCCCATGGCACTATTCAAAGAAGGGCAGGGGAGTTCTCCCCAGTGTCCTGACCAATATTTATCCCTCAACTAGCATCACTAAAATAGATTATCTGGTCATTATCTCATTACTGTTAGTGGGAGCTTGCTGTGTGCAAATTGGCTGCTGCGTTTCCTACTTTACAACAGTGCCTACACGTGAAAAGTACTTCATTGGCTGTAAACCCGCTTGGGAGTTGGCTGTGGCTTTTTAGATGCATTGCTGTTTGGGATGAATTGAGCTAGGGAGGACAGTTGGGAGGCTGTTAGGTGATGCCTTGAGGTGAAGGCGGCATGGGCTAGGGTCTTGACAACTGTTGAGGAAAGGTAGGGCCGTAGGAGGGCAATGATGCAGAGGTAAAAGAAAGCAGTCTTGAAAGAAAGACTTGCATTTCTGTCGTGCCTTTCATGACCACCGGACGTCTCAAAGCGCTTTACAGCCAATGAAGCACTTTTTGAAGTGTAGTCACTGTTGTAATGTGGGAAACGCGGCAGCCAATTTGCGCTCAGCAAGCTCCCACAAACAGCAATGTGATACTGTTTTTGTGATGTTGAGGGATAAATATTAGCCCCAGGACACTGGGGAGAACTCCCCTGCTCTTTGAAATAGTGCGGGGGAATCTTACATCCACCAGAGAGCGCAGACGGAGCCTCGGTTTAACATCCCATCCGAAAGACAGCACCACCGACAGTGCAGCGTTCCCTCAGCGCTGGGAGTGTCAGCCTAGATTTATGTGCTCAAGTTCCTGGAGTGGGACTTGAACCCACAACCTTCTGACTCAGGTGAGTGTGCTACCCACTGAGACACAGTTGACACTTGGCAATGGGGAGAAAGCAGGGACCGGGTACTGAATTTGGATGATCAGCCATGATCTCGTTAAATGGCGGAGCAGGCTCGAGGGGCCGAATGGCCGACTCCTGCTCCTATCTTCTATGTAGACGTGGGGAGGAAGCTCCATCCTGCACGACCCTAATAAAACTGTGAAATGTTATATCCTTTCGCAACCACTCATTTGTTTATAGGAAGTTTAAGATTTGAGGGCAGACAGGAATGCAGCTTGCAGTCGGTGTGCTTTGGGACACTTGTGCCCCACAAATAGCCCATTGTTCGATTTGCTATCTGGTCTATTGTGTAGGTTAGTCAAAAATTGGCTGCTAAAAGGGAATCTTGAAAGAGATTGTTTTCAATGTCAAAAGTGGAAACCTATCCTTAAAGGTTCGTTTGAGTGTTTTAACCGTTCTGGTATTTGGCAGATACACGCTTGAGGTGTGAGCACTTGCGTATTGAAAGAGATTGCGCTATTCCAAGCAGTAGCTGGAAGTACGACTGTTGAAAAGAATCGGTCATTTGTCCCTTTTTTTCAAATCTCATGGCATCAATCCACCCTCCCACAATGATCTTCTCGTGCGCCTTATGTCTCTGTTCACTGCCTCTGTCGCAGCTGGGGTTGTAAAAATTCCAGGAGGGTCCTGGAGGCTCCAGGAATGAAAGATTCATCGCCAGAACACTGCTGCGAGCAAGTGGGAAGAATAATCATAGGGTTATTTATATTTTTTAAAAAGTGGTTATAAAAATACCGGAGATGGGAAAAGGTACTTTGTGACAGTCGGGAAGCATCCAATCGGGTAAGTTTGTTTGCTTTCCAATTGGCGCTGGAAGGCGGGGCTCCGCGAGGATGGATGTGTCAGGCGACCAATGTGGGAGCGTGCCGGTTGGAAATGGGAGGTCATGTGGTGAAACCTCCCGAATACATCCAACCAGAGTTGGTAACCCCAGCCCCATCATTGCACAACAGCCACTGCGCTCCTGCCCACTGGAATTCTCTCTCTAGTCCTCGCCACCTGGTCAGCGCTCTGCCAGCTTTCGAAAGTCTTGGAACACTTCTGTTTGAGCAGGCCTTCGATGGCCCATCCTAGGCTTTTTGCCCCTCTTCTCTTTTCCCATTTCATCGTATTCCTTTCCTTCTTATTGCAAAAATGCGGAGATGCCTTCCTGCACGGTGAGGAGTACGAAATTAATGTTACAATAGTTTGTCTAAACCTTTGCTTTTAGAAATCATCTCATTGGAAGTAAGTAATTTTAGTGGTCCAGCATTAGGCTGTGTCCATCTGCTGATGGACAGAGGTAACAACCAACAGAGGTGAAAGGTGCAGATACACAAATCTTTAAAGGTGGGAGTTTTTTTTCTTATTCATTCATGGGATGTGGGCATCGCTGGCAAGGACAGCATTTATTGCCCGACCCCAATTGCCCTCGAGAAGGTAGAAGTAGAAAAGGCCATAAAGAATGAAGAGATGAGAGTGGGTTTTATATACAAGGGCACTGAAAACAAACTGAAGCGATGCTAAAGTTAAGCTGGAGAAAAGTGAGTAGTCTGGACATCCCGCTACAGGTAGAAACATAAAGCCATGGAAAGGACACAAGTGACGATTCACTAAAATGGCATCAGAAATGAAAGATTGTAGTGATGTAGACAGGCGAAAGAAATTGAGAAGTCATCGACCTGAAACGTTAACTCTGTTTCTCTCGCCACGCGATGCTGCCCGACCTGCTGAGTGTTTCCTGCATTTTCTGTCTTAAAGAAATTGGGGCTATTTTTCACTGGAAGAGAGCTAGAGGTTTTCAAAACGATGAAAGGTTTTGAAAGATTGCTTGCGCTGTTTGGCAAATCAGTAAGAAGGGGGCATAGACCCAGGATTATCACTGCAGTAACAAAGGAGGAAGTTTGAATAGGGTTCTTGGCACAGGCAATGCTTTACCACAAGGGGCCAAGACTATATAATCATTTAAAATAAGTAAGGGCCAAATATAAAGGATACAGTGAAATAGAATTACAGCAAATAGCTCCAGTTCTAGAGCTAATTTCTAAGATTCTGTGATGGCAGATATTGTGGGGATCCTACAAGCAACTTCTTTAATTGCCAGACCTGGACTGTGCCAAATCAGCGCGACAGTGTGAAAGACACTGGTTTCAGATCGTAAAGGGTTGCGATCTGCTCGTGGAAACTGGGTCAATCACACGATAAACGTGTTGGAAATAACCTTAACTGTAACAGCAGCTCTCAGCGGGGCTGTTTCTTGTTCAACATTTGATCGCCTGCAGAGAGGAATGTACTACACTTACACAGTGCATTAAACCCCCCCCCTAGGAAACCAGAGGCTGGACTAATGACACAGGTAACGCAAAGTTCAAATCCCACCATGTCAGTTTGAGAATTTGAATTCGGTTTGGAAATAAAAAGCTGGCATCAGTAAAAGTGACCTCGAAGCAACGTCCCCTCTAACTTTTTCTGGCCCCTTCAAAAATACCGCGCAAGCGCAGTTTTTACATTGAAAGGCCGGCTGCGCGGGTTCCCTGGAGCACTGTGCGGTCGCACGGCTTAAAGGGAACATTGCCTTGAAGCTGCCGGATTGTCGCAAAAACCCAACTGGTTCACGAACGTCCTTTGGGGAAGGAAAGCTGCCGTCCTTACTGGCCTGCACGTGACTCCAGTCCAAAACACCAATGTGGTTGACTCTTGACTGCCCTCGGAAGTTGCATTACTACCTTCTGAGGGCAACTAATGACAGGCAATAAATGGTAATCTACCCAGCAACGCCCACATCCAGAGACTGAATCATTTTTAAAAAGCGAGGAATCACACAAGATATGGTAAAACAATATTTTATTCCATTTTGCTTACCAGGATTATTTTCATTGACACTTGAATCATTAGCAAGTATGTGAATACAAGTTGCAAATGATTACAGCCGTTTACTGCTTGCAGTTGGAGTAACTATTTAAATAAACTGCTGCATTTTTATCTTTAATAAATAGAAATTTTTTTAAAAAGGGAGTGAGGGGAAGGGGGACTGGGGGTAGGGGCATGTAGCTACAAATAATTCAGCAGTGATTTCGGCAAAAATTATGTCACTGTAATCGAATGGACAATCTTCACAACCAATACTGTACTCGTTCTGTTGTCTTTTTCTCTGCTTCCCTCAGGCACCATGCTACGAACAGATGCAGCAGGTTTGCAGGCAATTCTAATCAGTACATCATGATCATGATCACTACAAAGGGTGCACAGATCAGTTTGTGTCTGCTGGGTTACCTCTACATGGTTTCAAGCTTCCCCCAAAGCATCAAGTAGCAGCGTGGCACCACTTCAGAATATGACCCGAGGCAGCACACTGTGGCTCCGCACTGTTTCTTTCTACGCTATACAGAGACGAGCGAGCGACTTTGTGTTCCAGCTTGTGTGGACCTGCGCACGACCCAAGCAGCCCTGCGGTTCCCACACCACCTCGCGTCCAGAGACCGGTCCAGTTCCCTCCCCCCCCCCCCCACACTCTCTCTGGTACAGTGAACCTAAATATGTGCATGAAGTCCACCCCTAATTGAGTCTCAGCTTGATGGAAGTTAGTCCACACCTACGCAGACATGCTTTTTAAAAAAAATGTATAGCGATAGCAAGAGGAAGGACCGCTATGGTAGCATGGCTCCCAGACTGAGGTCTGTAATTGGTTACATTGCCTCAATGGTGCTCACACTCAGGGAACAAGGACATGTCAAACCACCACTAGGTTTCTGCCATTGGGTCTTTTTTGTGTGAGGGGACAGATGAAAGAGAAGGGTGGAGGGAGAAAGTTTCAAGATGTCTTAACTGAATTAAGTGCGCAAGATCAAAGGAAACTCGGTAATGCTGTGCTGGGAAGTTAATCACCAGAATGTAGATCAAGACACCAAAATAGCTGTTTTTATATTGTGCAAGACTAGAGTGGCTAACTGGAATTCAAGAATAATCTCCAGGACATGGCTGCGAGCAATCCTAGAGAAAGATCATGGAGGCATTAAATAAATTGTTGTTTTCATTTTCTTTGAACACTTTTGTTTATTAGTATCAAAGTATTGCAGGTGCGGGGGGGGGGGGGGGGGTGGTGGTGGCGGGGGGAAGAAAGGCTGTTTGATTGACAGTCAAGAATCATCTAATTGGCCACGTAAAGGTGGTGCGCTGTGACGATGGACGTGTTGGGCGACCAATGGCGGGAGTGGGGGTGGTTGGAGGTCATGTGATGAATACGTCCAGAGTTGCCGACCCTGTGCGAGACCCACGCTGGAGCCGCCAGCTCAGCGGGAACGGGCCTGGTACAGACGGTGAGATAAGTTCACGGAGAATCACTGCCGGGATAACACGGTTAAGTCAGATTTTGGAATCGCCACCGGCACCGATCTGGAAACTTGCGACGCTCAATGCGGCATAAAACCAATGACAGTGCAGTGCTCCCTCAGTACTGGCACTGCGGAGTGTGAGCCTAGATTTTTGTGCTCAAGTCCCTGCAAAGAATGAACGAGTAGGCCATGAAGGGCTAATTCCCCGGTGTATCTTTTCCTTTGTAAACCAGAGTCCCATTGATCTTCTCGCTCTTGTCCCGTTTTTGGTGCCAGGAGGAGGTTTACATTTTGAAAAATAAATACTATGTATTAAATGGAAGCTCAGCAGTGAAGGTGGCTGGTGCTTGCTGTGTGCGATAGGTCACGTTCAGTTTGAAGCAGAGCAGGCACATTGTAGGCATGGTTGAAGCACCTGTGTTATGGAGCAAGTTATACTGAAGGGGGTCGGACAGAGTATGGACAAGACAGAGGGAGAGAAGATCAACCAAACTAGCCTTCACTGTGTGGAATCGAGCCTGGTAGCCCAGTCTTTATACTGCATATGACAGACGGCGTAAAGCACCATTAAGTGTGGAAGGACATTGCGCCATTTGTGCAGCAACAAAAAGTTCAGAGACGATCCACCAGAAATAAAGCTTTGATATCCGTGGTATAAATCAGACTCCATTTATCTTCTACAAATATCCCCGATGCATTTGTGAATGGACCGAGTTTTAATATTTATGATCCCACAGCAAGTGGAAGCTAAACCCTAGGAACTGATGCAAAGAAAAAGACCCGCTGCAGTACACAGGTGACACACACAGCCCAAAAGAAATGACAAGAATACAACAGGCAGAGGCAGAACAGCAGTCCAGATGTGAGGTCTCATCTCCTCCAGTTATCTCAGTAGTCTGGTTTTCTACAAGTGTAGGGGGATGGTGGGTGAAGGAAGCATGTCTAAATAGTACACCTTGGCCACTCATCCTTTAGCTAATTCAGTTGTAATCAGACCTTTTTTTGCTTTCATTCTTTACACTAGTTCACTGAAGATAGAGGTTGGAGCTAAAAATGGCAAATTTAAAGAGAGTGAGGGAAAGGGGTATTAGTGCTGGGGTATTGAACTATTTCCCACTCTCTGCATCGCATGTCAGCATTGAGTGACATTGAGCCTCTTATTGTTGGTGGTTTTGTGCCATGTGCCCCAATTTCATAATAAACTGGGTTAAGACTAGATTGTGGCTCCACCACACACCTTAACTCCATTGGACATTGGACTACAAAACAAATGTGATCGATAAAGGTTTTTTTTTTGGTGGTGGGGGCGGTGGCGTTGGTGCAGATTGGTGATTGTAGCCCAAGTGTATGCAGGAGCATGGACTGCACTCGTTTGTGCATTGCTTCGAAGCTCAAACTTAATCTCTGGCCCAGGAAGAGTGGACTACGTGTGAACACCTGTTATAGCACCAGTGGCCCCTGAGCACTGATGAATCGATCAGCGCACACGTTGGAGAGACTGGTGAGGCCTTTAAAGCATCTGAAAATAAAATGCATTAATGCACCAGCAGCACTGGAATGGCTAGATGAAGCCGACAAGAGGGCTCACCGAGTGCCCGCCTTGCTTAAAAGGACTAAACATGCTGTGGCCATCATGAAGAGGTGTGCCGAGCCACTGAAACTCGTGAGACCGTCGGCTGAGGAAACGGCCTCGATCGTGGAAATAAAACCTGCAGAGCTAGGATTCAGTTTCCTATGTATTTAAATTGCCTGAGGAACTAGTAGCATTTGGGAGGCCTCCGTCGTCCAAGGTGTAAGACAGAAGTTGGGAGTCCTGGCTTTCCCCGAGATAAGGGGCACGTCAGCACCTTAGGACAGCACTTTTCCATCAACTCAAAGGTCATGGAATGAAAATAGTTCAGAGTGTTACATTTTCAACCTTTCCCACCTGATTTGCTCGTCTCGGTACAGCATAGCTCAAGTCGTGCGCAAGGCTGTCGGGTCGGAAGTGTGTGTTGTGCAGCATTTCACCACGAATGACTTCTGGGGAAAGCCTGAGCACCAACTTTCAGGGTCACACAACTTTCAGACAGAACATAAGACTAGATTAGAACCACACGGACACTGTGAATCAATAGAACCATACACCTTTTCAGCACTACTGAAAAAGAAGTAACTGCATTCATAATACCAATACTTTCATAGCAGTGTTACCCATTAACGTTTTGTCAAAGGCCGACAATTGAAAGTCAATGCTCTGCTGAATGGTCACTCTCCGCAATGCTGCACTATGGACACGGGCCCTGTATGTGCAATTTCAGTTACTCCACTCTGAGCAGCGGTCAAGAGGAGTCTGGCTACTTGCCCACAGGCAGAAAATCCCCGTCCCACCTCCTCCTGCAGAACCAAATAGTTTTTATTTTAGCAGGGCTCTTTAACCTGCTGTATGGAAGCTGGGATAACCTGCTCCCCTAATAGAATTCCTCGGGCTCATACCAAGAACAACAAGCACCAATTCCCAGCTCGTTCCCCAACTCCTGCAGCGGGGCAGGCCGTGAATGGCCCAGAGGCACATGTAGCAATCAGGCTGCTAAGGGCCGCAGGTTGGAGATTGAAATGCGGTACACACCCACGGGCCATATTATGAACATCACTGCTAGAAAGTATTGGCAGGTTATAAATGGGGAAGAAGAGATTACAATTCAGAGATTGCGCAACTAGTTAATACTTGAATGCAATTATTAGTTTAATTCTCCAACCTGGGTCACCTAATGCTTTGCTCACTTATCCTCTGCATCCTCAGTGATTTATTTTTCAGCTTTGACGGTTCTTAAAGTGAGGGGGGAAAAACAACTCGGGTCGATCGAAATCTTTGTATGAAGTAACAGGAGCCATTAATCTTGAATAAAGAATGTTCTTGCTATATTAGCAAGCTTACTCCAGTGTAACTTAACCCCAGCTGCTACTACATACTGTGCAGATCAAATCCAACTAGACAACATAAATAATAAATTTTAATTAATTATAATTTTTAAAAGGTATGTTGAGAAAGACTGCCAGAAAAAAATGAATGCTTTCCATCAATATACCTCACTGGTAGATAGTATTCTTCGATTAGGTCTAACACAGGTGGGCAGCAGTGCCAAACTCAGTGTGCCCATACAACACATAGGTAGGCAGCAGTGCTGGTCTCAAGGCCACCTGGGCAACACAGGTAGGCAGCAGTGCTGGTCTCAAGGCCACCTGTGTACACGGGTAGGCAGCAGTGCTGGGGCCAGTGCAGCTGTAAGCTACAGAAGCAGAGGAGCCATTTTCTAAACCTGCTGCACCAAAATGAAAGCCTCCACGCTTTAAAACACTGGCCGTTTAAATACAGGGGTTAAATTCGGAAGAAATGTAATTGTTTTTGGAAGCGAGGGAGAGGGAACGAAAACGAATAGGGGCTCACATCAGTTAAGTTAGCGAATGACCAAACATCATTGACCAAAGCCTTTAAATTACCAGTTGAGAGGAGAACTTCAATCACTTTCCCTGTACTCAGTTTATAGGCAGGTCTTGGGCTGTGAAGGGTAGCGGTTCAGACTAATATCAAACAGCTAAACGATACCTGAGACTGCACAATGTGTAGCCAAAAAAATAGCAAATATAGGCAGGCAGTATACGGCAATTTAAATTCAAACTATATTTACTTGATGCTTTGAGCTGCTCAGTAGAAACACTGTCGCTCTCAGCAAAATGGTTTCTGCCAAGTTACTGATTTTAACTTGCTTCCAACTTTTTCCAATTACCCTTAATCTAGTTCAGTTGCAAAGTTTAAACATCTTACTCATCTGAACTGTCTAATTATTCCGGGGAACCTCATCGTAAGGATATGGCAAGCTTCCAACTTACAAAAAGGAGGAACTCGAGGGATTCAGAAGCTTCACATCATTTCAAAGCAACTCTGTTCTGTAACGTCATTGCACAGTCTGCTTGGCAAACATGGGCGGTCACGATCTATCTGCTTGAGTAAAGGGGATGAATTCCCTGCTCCCCTACGCCCCATCCCCAAGGAGAAATCAAACCCTAGGGTTATCGGGAAAGGCGTTACCAATTGACTGATTCCCATTTGGTTGAGAAAGGTGGGCAGTTTACAAGTCTGGTGGCATATGAAAAGGCTGGGTGATGCAAACATGCAGCCATGGATGGCATGAAGTCAATCTGCAAAGCCATGATCTAGGTACATTTGCTCCGCCCTCATCTCTTACTAGACTGGATCTCAGTCTGAAAACCCAGCATCTGCACTGTTCCCGGTTTTGATTCTTTTCTGTTTTCACCCCATCTCACCGTGAGAATAGCAACAATGCCCATAATTTCATCTCTACAAATCGTCTCAAAAAGAAGTGCAACTTGCTCTCCCATTCCAGTCTATGGTTCTTTGTGCTGCCTTGGTATCCCTATGACCAACAACAGTGCGCCTCACTTATCCGAGCTCTTGCGATGCCGGCGGAAACTCGAGACGTTCTCATTCAGTGCGCAGATCCTCCTGGAGAACTCCTCGAAGCCTTCGGCGTCGAGCTCCCCCAGAACTTGGTCATCGCTCTCCACTGCCACGGCATGGTCAACGGGAATGCAGAATCCTTCCAGCTGCTCATCCGAACTGAAGCCCGTGGCTTCCATTCCTATGATCTCCTCGGCCCGCTCCACGGAGCAGAAGACGCCGCCACCCATAGGGTGGCTGAAGTCGCCTGACTGCGGGCTACTGGCGTTGCCCGCGTGTGCGTTGGGCAAAGTCATTCCATTCACCTCGGAGGAGAGTTCAGCGGTAACCTCCCGTGTCTGGACCGCTTCATAAACGATGCCATTTTCATTGCTGTGCACTCCGTTTTTAAAACCTTCGCACATAGTCTTCTCCTGGTCTCCATCTTTGAAGGAGTCATCAGAAACTTCTAACGTTGAAGAGGTTCGCGATTTGTGGCCATCTTTTGGTGGTGCCTCGAGGGTTATAGCGCGAGTCATTGCTGCATTGCAGCTTGGGGGCAGATCTTCTTCAGAGCTCCCATGTGACTGCCTCCAAGCTCGGTCTGGAGAAGAGACCCCACTACTGTGAAAAAGCATATCTGAACCTGCAGATGTGGTGGTTGTTTGCCTTCGAGGTACAGGAATGGCACTGGATAGAGGTCGATCACTTCATAAGAGAAAAGAAGAAAATTCGTTAACTTGGAATGCATAACATATACCAGGACATGTGTTAATATAGAAAAACTAACAACTACTTGCATTTATAAAGCGCCTTTAACGTAGTAAAATGTCTAAAGGTGCTTCACAGGACCATTATCAAACAAAATTTGACACCAAGCCATACAAGGAGATATTAAGACAGGCTTTTTATCCCCCCACCCTCTCCCTCCCCCCCCCGCCATCTTTCTTCAAATAGGTTTAACGCTAATGCCCTAAGCAGCAGTGGTTTCAAATCAAAATTTTACGTACTCGGCAAAGTCTTCTCCTCCTAGGGTTAAGGTTTAATACAGAACAAGGTCTCCGTACTTACACATCTGAACCACATTGGCTCAGAAGATCTTTATTCAAACTGAGCATTTGGTACAATTTTTGTTCATAATCTTTGGCAAAGGATTTTGACAGAAACCTTGTTGTTTTAGTTTCTTGTTCAGTGGTCTACATAACTCTTCAAAATTACGAGACAAAAACTCGGTGCTTTAAAAAAAAATATCCTCGCACTCACAGATCGGACACACCAAAATCAATACTTCTAACTGATCAAATATCTTCTTATAAATCACTGAAGTTAATCAGGATCAGATGAAGATACATTGGTCTCATTTTAAAATAGTTTCAGTTACTGAATAACAAGAAACTCCACAGCATTTACACAAGAGTTTCAAAACCATTTAAAAAAGAGTATATATGTCCTGACTATATATGGAACGCTTGTTGCTTAATTTGAATTTTGGTATTTTGAAGTGAAATTGTGCAAATATTCTGTTGTATTAAATTTCCATAATTCAAACTAGGAAATATTTTAAATTTCTTTGGAGCAGAATAACGATTTTCCATTAACAGGAGTAGACTATAGCTCCACAGTGACATATTTATTAAGGTTTCAGTGAAGCAGAATGGTGGGGTGTGAAATTTTCACATGCACCAACTTGAACTGAGCTATGCATTTTGCCCTTCTAAACGTGGGTTGTGTCCTGAATATTTTACTCTGTGTAACACTAGAGTGGAGTACTGGTGGGTTACAGGTCCGCCACTGGTAGTGGAAGCAATCTGAGGTGATCAAATACAGAAAACTTTGGTTTATCCGGAGGTTATATGTCCGGAATACTCGATCTAACGGCAAAAATCAGGAGCCGTTTTCTGTAAGTTTTTTTTAGTTCTCGTTGCTTTTTTTTTCCCCCAGTCAGGCACTGCAAGGTCTGTAGCTATAGCAACAGCTTCAGCTAGACGCTTGCAGCTGCAGCTGACTGTTTTGAAGCTGGGGTTTGTTGATTCACTCGGAGCTTTTCAGTTCCGTATGTTTCAACATTATGCTGGTATGTCCGGCACTTTTGATGGTACAGCACCAGCTCGGTCCCATCAGTGCCGGATATCAGAAAGTTTCCTGTATAAAGAAAAAAAACACATATATAGCGCCTTTCACAACTTCAGGATGTCCCAAAGTGCATTAAGGCCAATGAAGTACTTTTAAAGTGTCGTCACTGTTGTAATGTAGGAAACGCAGCAGCCAATTCGTGCACAGCAAGCTCCCATAAACAACACTATGACAACGACCATATAATCTGCTCTTAGTGATATTGGTTGAGGGATAAATATTGGCCAGGACATCGGGAGAACTCCGCTGCTCTTCTCCGAAATAGGGATCTTTAACATCCACCCGAAGGGGCAGACAGGGCCTCCTCGGTTTAACGTCTCATCCGAAAGACGGTACCTCCAACATTGCAGCACTCCCTCAGTTCAGTACTCGGAGTGTCAGCCTAGATTATGTGCTCAACCTTCTGACTCAGAGGCGAGAGTGCGACCCACGGAGCCAAGGATGACACCATTAAGAGTATTACACACGAAGCATTGTTGGTGCAATAATATGTTCGGTTTAGTGTTTTATATTTCCTCGTGGCATATTGGTATGCATAATGCCTTGCAAGTTAACTGCACACATTTCGACACTGCATTTTTTGGGGGAAACATAGCATCTGATCTAACACGCTTATTTGAAGGTCGACTCTCCGCTGTACCCCACACCACTGTTGCTTAGGTTCATGATTGTAATGGGGGCATTAAACACCAATGTGTCCATTTTATGTAAAAGTCTTGAAACTGGAGTCTCATCTTAAAGGCAACATCTTTGCTTTCTAAAAGTAGTATTACAATGGCACTTTAGAAAGTGTTTTTCAGAGAAACTTAAGATAAGGCAGCTCACTAACGAGTTGGAGCACCAACAATTAGTAGGGCTGTGCTAATTTTCCCACAGGAATTCTCAACCTCAGGCAGGATGTCAGAGAGGGAGATACCAAGTCTGAGCAAGCGGACCTGCGGAAGGAACGGGAGTCGGAGACCGGGGATAAAGGCAGCACGGGGCACAGACCTGGGAGTCTGAGCGAGCGGACCTGCGGAAGGAACGGGAGTCGGAGACCGGGGATAAAGGCAGCACGGGGCACAGACCTGGGAGTGTGAGTGAGCGAACTACCTGCGAGGGAGACAGTCGGCAAGTGACACAACGAAGGAGTGACGTTAGAATTCAAAGGTGTCGCTGGCACAAGGGAGCTGAGGTGAGTATTGGGTATTTGTGGTAAGTTTTTTTTTTGTTCTGTTTTCAGTATATTTCTGCTAAGTAGTTCATAGCCTATCTAATAAGAGGGAGGTGCTGATTGGTGGGCAGCTGTTGAGTGTTTCTTGTTAAGTTTATTTCTGCTAAATTACCTCCATAGTTTGGTAAATAGAGGCATGGCAGGGCAGCTCAGTCCCGTGATTTGCACATCCTGTGTCATGTGGGATATCCTGGATGCTTCTTGCGGCCTGGAGGACCACGTGTGCAGGAAGTGTCGCCAACTGCAGCAACTCGAGCTCTGGGTTTCGGAGCTTGAACAGCAGCTGGAGTCACTACAGTGCATCCGCGAGGCTGAGAAATACTTGGAAAGTACGTTTCCAGAAGTGGTCACCCCGCAGCCTCAGAATGTGCAGGCAGAGAGGGAATGGGTGACCACCAGACAGAGGAGGACGACCAGGCAGGTAGGGCAGGAATCCCCAGAATGCATCTCGCTCGCTAACCGGTTCACAGTTCTGGAAACTGGTGGGGGCGATGACTCCTCTGAGGAGAGCAGCCAGAGCCAAGGCAGCATGGGTGGCTCAGCTGCACGGGGGGGGGGGGGGGGGGGGGAGAGAGAGAGGGAGAAGAGTGGAAGAGCAATAGTGATAGTGGATTCACTGGTTAGAGGAACAGATAGGTGTTTCGGTGGACGCAGACGTGACTCCAGGATGGTATGTTGCCTCCCTGGTGCCAGGGTCAAGGATGTCACCGAGTGGCTGCAGGACACTCTGAGGGGGGAGGGTGAACAGACAGAGGTCGCTGTCCATATCGGTACCAACGACATAGGCAGAAAGAGGGATGAGGTCCTGCAGGCAGACTACAGGGAGCTAGGAAAGAGATTAAAAAGCAGGACCTCAAAAGGTAGTAATCTCCGGATTACTCCCGGTGCTACGTGCTAGTGAGTACAGGAATAGGAGGATAGAACAGATGAATGCGTGGCTGGAGAGATGGTGCAGGAGGGAGGGCTTTAGATTCCTGAGGCATTGGGACCATTTCTGGGGAAGGTGGGACCTGTACAAGCCGGATGGATTACACCTCAACAGAGCCAGGACCAGTATTCTCGTGGGGAGGTTTACTAGTGCTGTTTGGGAGGGTTTAAACTAGCTTGGCAGGGGGATGGGAACCAGCATATAGGAGTAGAAAAGAGGAATAAGGTGCATGAAAGCGTGTGTTGGATAGTACTAGAGAAGAAAGTAGTGCTAGAGGCAGAAGTAGTATCATATTAGATAGGAGCAGACTAAGAAAGACTACAAAAAATTCTAAAATGGGTTTATATTGCCTGTACGCAAACGCACAAAGTGCGGTGAATAAGGTTGGTGAGCTACAAGCACAATTAGCCACGTGGCACTATGATGTTGTGGCAATAACGGAAGTGTGGCTTAAAAACGGTGAGGACTGGGCACTTAATATTCAAGGGTACAAGGTGTTCAGAAAAGATAGGGAAGGAAAAAAAAGGAGGTGGGGTGGCAGTGCTGATTAAGGAAGACATTGTAGTGTTGGAAAGGGAGGATGTTCTTGAGGGGAGAAAGACAGAATCCATTTGGTTAGAGTTGAGGACCAAAAAGGGTGTGATCACGCTATTGGGGGTATTCTACAGGCCTCCAAATAGTGAGAGGGAGATAGAGGAGCAAATCTGCAGGGAAATCGCAGAGACATGCAAGAGCTATAGAGTGGTGGTATTGGGGGACTTTAATTACCCAAATATCGATTGGGATAATGCTAGGGTAAAGGGAAAGGAGGAGGAGGAATTTCTGAAATGTGTTCTGGAGAATTTCCTTGACCAATATGTTCTTGGCCTAACTAGGAAGGAGGTATTGCTGGAAATGGTGCTGGGGAATGAGGTGGGCCAGGTCGACCAAGTGTCTGTGGGAGAACACTTGGGTACGAGTGATCATTGTATCAGAAGATTTAGATTAGCAATGGAGAGGAGCAAGGAACAATCTAGAGTGGAACTTCTAAACTGGAATCGGGCTAACTTCAATGGGATGCGAAAGGATCTAGCCAGGGTAAAATGGAACCAAAGACTGACAGGAAAAACTGTAATGGAACAATAGGTGATCTTTAAGGAGGAGATGTTCCAAGTACAGGCTAGGTACATTCCAACAAGAGGGAAGGGTAAGGGAACCAAAGCAAGGGCTCCTTGGATGACGAGGGTGATTGAGAAGATGATGAAACAAAAAAAAGAGGGTGTATGATGAATGTCAGGTGAATTCTTCAAGGAGAACCAGACCAAATACAGTAAGTTGAGAGGGGAAGTGAAGATGAAAATAAGATTGGCAAAGAGAGAATATGAGAGTAGAATAGCGGTTAACATAAAAGGGAACCCAAAAATCTTCTACCAGCATGTAAACAGTAAGCAGGTAGTAAGAGGCGGGGTGGGGCCTATTAGGGACAAAGGTGGTGATATATGCTTAGAGGTGCAGGGCAAGGCTAGAATACTCAATGAGTACTTTGTATCGGTGTTTACTAAGGAGGTGGATGCTGACAAAATATCAGTAGAAGTGGAAGGGGTGAAAATTGATAGACAGGATGTACTAGAAAGGCTGGGTATGCTTAGAGTGGACAAGTCGCCTGGTCCAGATGGCTTGCATCCCAGATTGCAAAGGGAATTGGGGAGGAGATAGTGGAAGGGCTTGCCATAATTTTCCAATCTTCCCTAGATGCAGGAGAGGTGCCTGAGGATTGGAAAGTGGCAAATGTGATTTACATTGCTCAAGAAAGGGTGTAAGGACAATCCTAGTAACTACAGGCCAGTCAGTTTAACATCAGTGGTGGGTAAAGTTTTAGAAACAATAATCAAGGTAAAAATTAATGGGCACTTAGAGGTTTAAGCTAATTAAGGAGAGCCAACACGGGTTTGTAAAAGGCAGATCGTGTTTGACTAATCTAATTGAATTTTTTGATGAAGTAACAGGGAGAATTGATGAAGGGAATGCAATGGATGTTGTCTACATGGATTTTAGGAAGGCATTTGACAAAGTACCACATAGAAGGCTGGTTAACAAAATTGAGGCTCATGGAATAGGTGGGTCAGTAGCAGCTTGGATAAGGAATTGGCTTAAGGACAGAAAACAGCGAGTTGTGGTAAATAGCTGTTTTTCAGACTGGAGGATGGTAGACAGTGGTGTTCCCCAAGGCTCAGTGCTGGAGTCATATATAATATATGTATGTAAAATATATATATGATTGGAATACAGAGTAGAATTTCTAAATTTGCCAATGACACCAAACTTGGGGGTGCAGCAAACAGTGAGGATGATACCAATCGACTGCAGCGGGACACAGAAAGACTAGCAGAATGGGCAGACAAGTGGCAGATGGAATTTAATGCAGAGAAGTGTGAGGTGATGCATTTTGGCAGAAGGAACAGGGAGAGGCAATATACACTTAATGGCACAGTTATAAAGAGTGTGCAGGGACAGAGGGACCTGGGAGTTAATGTGCATAGGTCCCTGAAGGTGGCAGGACATATTGAGAGAGTGGTTAGCAAAGCATATGGGATCTTGGGCTTCATAAATAGAGGTATTGAGTACAAAAGTAGAGAAGTTATGCTGAACCTTTATAAAGCACTGGTTAGGCCACAACTGGAGTATTGGGTCCAGTTCTGGTCACTACACTTTAAGAAGGATGTGAAGGCCATTGAGAGGTTGCAGAGGAGATTTACCTGAATGGTTCTGGGGATGGGGGATCTTAGCTACAAGGACAGGTTGGAGAAGCTGGATGTGTTTTCATTAGAGCAAAGGAGGTTGAGGGGTGATTTGATAGAGGTGTACAAGATTATGACGGATTTGGATAGGCTAGACGGGGAAAGGCTGTTCCCACTAGTTAATGGTACAAGGACTAGGGGACACAGATTTAAGGTATTGGGCAAGAAATACAGGGGGGACGTGAGGAAAAACTTTTTACGCAGCAAGTGGTGAGCACCTGGAACTCGCTGCCGACGGAAGTGGTGGAAGCGGAGACACTCAATGTTTTCAAGGGGAGACTGGACTTGAGGGAAATAAACTTGCAGGGCTACGGGGATAGAGCGGGGGGAATGGGACTGACTGGATTGCTCTTCAGAGAGCTGGCACGGACTCGATGGGCCGAATAGCCTCCTTCTGTGCCGTTATGACTATGACACTAAGTGCTACCCTATCTTTGCGGGGGGGGGGGGGGGGGGGGGGGAAAGAGTGGAGAAAAGGGGAAATTGTATTCAAAATTAATTCTGGCCCCTACGCGGTTTTAGCTGAATAATATTAATAATGGGAGCAGGTTTCAGGTTTCCTACTTAGCCATAGGCATGCTGTGAAGACGGAAAACTTTTGTGATACCAGTCACCCAAAAAAACCCACAGGAAACCCAACAAAAACTCCCTTCTATTAAGAACAGTAAACTCCCTTCTATTAAGAACAGTAGACAAGATTTCAGAGAATGGCCTTTTACAGGAAATTTTCTTTCCTATAAAATTCAGCAGGAAGATTTTCTTCTAGTAGTGTAGTGTGCACTGGTCATTCATCCCTGCTCTTAATGGGATCTTGCTGTGTGCAAAGTGGCGACTGCGCTTGTCTACAGGACAGTCTGTGCACTTCAAAGTAAGTCACTGTATGTGAAGTGCTTTGAGAGACGTGATAAAGCGCTACATCAATGCAAGGCTTACTGACATTCTGGTATACATTTTTCAACCCTGCATCCGGCAGTTCCCCAATCTATTTCAACAAATATTGACAGAACACGCTTACACAGTTGAGGAAACATTAAGAGAATGATGTATTGTGCACTTAATAATGTACTCTGTATAAAAGCACACTCTGTAATAGTCCGTATTTTATTAGTAAAAGATTAACGCATTCTATTCAAATCTCTTAAAGGAGACGGCAGCAACATGGACATGAGAAAGTGAAGAACGAGAAAAGGTCATTCAGTTCATTGCTCCAGTACAAGACACGGCGGAGCAGGTGAATCCTGTAACGGCTACAGGAAGAGTTGGAAGACTGAGGAACAGTCACAGAGTGAGAGTTAGGGTGGATGAAACATTGAGAGAGGTGCTTGTGCTTGTACAGGATGGCACAGGAGAAAGACTGCCCGTTCTTTCTCTGAACAGCTCCAGGCACTCCACCTGCCCGCAGACACGACCCAGCAATGATCTTCAATATACATTTAAAGATAGGCTGTGTGAAGCTCTGCACTTATACAAAAGGAAACAACTGCTCTGTGTGAAGGGAACGGATAACTGGACGAGGCGAAACATTCAACGTCACAAAGTGTTAAACTTATAGAATTTCACAACACAGGAACACACCATTTGGTCCATGCCGGTGTTTCTGTTCCACACGAGCCTCCTCCCACCCCTCTTCATCTCACTCCATCCACATGTCCTTCTATTCCTTTCTCCCACATGTAGTTACCTAGCTTCCCCTTCAATGCATCTATGCTAATATCAAGGAAGACAAATTAGGAGCAAGGAAGGAATTTAAGGCAGAGCTTTTCTGTGCAAAGGGAAATAGAGGTGTGCAATAAGGTACAAGGGGAGATCACTGAACTGAACGGTATAAATGGGTTCAAGAGACTTGGGAGGTGAGCAACAAAGATGCCTCTAAGGAAGTTGGGCTTGCTCTCTTTGGCAAAGAGAAGATTTTAAGATGACCCAATGGTAGCGTAGTGGTTACGGGAACAGTAGCATAGTGGTAAAGTTACTGGACTAGTAATCCAGAGGCTTGGAATAATGATCCGGAGACATGAGTTCAAATCCCACTACGGCAGCTGTGGACTTTAAATTTAGTTAAATAAATTTGGAATAAAAAGCTAGTATCAGTAATAGTGACCATGCAACTACTGGATTTGTCGTAAAAACCCATCTGGTTCACTAATGTCCTTCAGGGACGGAAATCTGCTGCCCTTACCCGGTCTGGCCTATATGTGACTCCAGATTGACAGCAATGTGACTGACTCTCAACTGCCTGCTGAAATGGCCTAGCGAGCCACTCAGTTGTCAAGGCGGTTCATCGCCACCTTCAAGGGCAATTAGGGATGGGCTTGCCAGCGACGCCTACATCCCGTGAATGAATAAAAAAGACAAAATCTGCTGCAGGAAACTGCTGACAATGGTGAAGAGTTCAAATAGCAATTTAGGAGTAAGAAGGGAAGTTAGACGTAGACCTTCTCACAACAGAGTTGTTGAATACGTTACCAGGGACGGTCACTGAAGCAAACAGTACATTGGTTGTCTTTGTGGAGAGATGAGGAAGAAAAAGTGAGCTTGATCTGTTAAAAAAGGGACATGTTTGTTGGGCGCAATGACCATCTACTGATTCTACAATTCTTCCGTTCTCATGTCCCACAGATTTTTATATGGAATGCGCTAAACTGATTCTAATACTAACTTCTTGAACCTGATCCATTCTCAACAAAACCTAATTGCAAGGACTGGTTACTTACCATCTCACCATTAGCCCTTGCTCCATGAAGTTTTTCAGGTTAGGCAGCGTCTGCCGGAGGTCTGGTGTGGACAGGCCATGCTGGTATCTTAGCTGTAAACGCAAACAGAAGGTTTATTGTTTTCTTACCGTTATAGTCTTCAAATTGAATTGGCTTCTTGATTTCTCCCAAATGCAATCAAATGAAGGTCACACACAGAGGGATTTACAAGCTGCTACACGAAGTGCCCTTTTCACCCGAACCCCCCTCCCAGTGCACGGTTAATCTACAGCAAAGCCTTGTGATAGTGTAAGGAATAGCGCCAGAAATGTCACAAAAAGGCAAAAAAAAAACACACTTAACCATCCATATCATCCTCAATGGATCACATATTCTGAGTTTTGTTTCATTTTACAGGGGGTTGAAAGAGGTGATGTATTTTGTATGCTGCAATCGCAACCCTAATGTGAACACAGTATGGAATAGTCTACAAGTCAGAGGAAGCCGTGAGAAAACTCTTAGCAAACTCTGGCCTGACCGTGCCGTGAGCACGGTGTCCAGTTCTGGTCACTGAGACACAAGGGAGATGTTCAAACGCTGGAGACTGTCCACAGTAGAGTCACAAGGCTGATCTGTTATGTCAGGGGTCCGAGTTAAGAGGATAAAGACTGGAAAAACGTGGGATTTTTTCAGCCATGAAAGCAGGTACCCCAAGAAGTAAACAGCCTGGAAGATTAGTCTGAACTAAATTGTGAGATTAGGAGAAGGAGACACAGGTTCAAACAAGTAATATGTGGAACGGAACCCTGGATAGAACAGTGGAGGAGAAAACCCTAGTATTATTTAAAAAGGGCTTGCATTTATACGCCGCTTTTCACGACATTAGGACATCCCAAAGTGCTGTGCAGCCAATGAAGTGCTTTTTGAAGTGTAGTCACAGTTGTAATGCAGGAAATGCAGAAGTCAATTTGAGCACAGCAAGCTCCCACAAACAGCAATGTGATAACGACCAGATCATCCGTTTTAGAGATGTTGACTGAGGGATAAATATTGGCCCAGGACACCGGGGATAGCTTAAAATGCAATGAATGCTGCAATGGGTAGAGGAGTGTGGATAACCGTACGTAGAAACAGAAGATAGGAGCAGGAGTAGGCCATTTGGCCCCTCAAGCCTGCTCCGCCATTCAATGAGATCATGGCTGATCATCCAAATTCAGTACCCTGTCCCTGCTTTCTCCCCATATCCCTTGAGCCTTAAGAAATATATCCAACTCCTTCTTGAATATATTTAATGAATTGGCCTCCACTGCCTTCTGTGGTAGAGAATTCCACAGGTTCACCACTCTCTGGGTGAAGAAATTCCTCCTCATCTCTGTTCTAAACGGCTTACCCCTTATCCTTAGACTGTGACCCCTGGTTCTGGACTCCCCCGCCATCGGGAACATCCTTCCTGCATCTAGTCTGTCCAGTTAGAATTTTATAAGTTTCAATGAGATCCCCTCTCATTCTTCTAAACTCTAGCAAATATAAGCCCAATCGACCCAATCTCTCCTCATACGTCATTCCTGCCATCCCAGGTATCAGCCTGGTGAATCTTCACTGCACAACCTTTCAGGATGGATGAACTAAGATGGACCAAATGACCGTTCTCACCAGTGTTTCTCTGGTCATTAGATACCCAAGACAGAAACAATCAAAGCGTTCAGAATACATCAAACAGGAAGCTTGAGGGAGATTCGTAATTTATAAATAATAATTTGAGAGGTGTTGGAGAAGGACAAAGATTCAGAGTGAAAAGTATGAAAAAGGTAGAAGCAAAAAAGAGACAAATTAAATAATGGTAGCCCCGTGCCACGCCTTTAGCTGCCTGGGCCCTAAGCTCAGGAATTCCTTCACGAAACCTCCCTGCCTCTCTTTCCTCCTTTAAGACGCTCCTTAAAACCTACATTTTGACCAAGCTTTTACCTGTCCCAATCTCTCATGTGGCTCAGTGTCAATTTTTGTCTGATAATCGCTCCTGTGAAGCACCGTGGGACATTTTACTACATTAAAAGGTGTTATATAAATGCAAGTTGTTGTTGTTTAGTATTAAAAGCCTACAAAGTGTAGGAGGAACAAAGGTTGATAAGATAAAGAATGAGAGGGGGAATAGATGGGGAAAAGGGAATGAGAGAAGTATCTGGCAACCATCAGGGCAGTGGACAGACTAAAAGGACTTTATAGCATCTATTGGTGGTTTTATAGCAGAAGATTGCAGGCACATAGCTCTCCGCCTCCCGCCTCCCCCCCCCCCCGCCCCCAACCATGAACAGTATTCCAGAATATAAGAAACTCCGTTTTCAAAGACCAATGGTATCATTCACCAACAAGAATGTGGGTCCACCAGCCACCATCTGGGTTAAGGCTGCATGGTGAAGTGAAGTAAATGTGCGGAGTCCGTCTCTGCACTATACAGTAGCACTTCGGAGTAGCTACAGAGACCAGCTCCCAATGCTGAATGTGAAAGGGACAGCCCAGCGCACAGCAGTCACTCTCCCCAAACAGGAATGGGCAGGCCGGTAATGTAAAAGGTCTTCACAAGAGGGGCAGTGGTACTACCACAAGCTGCAATTGCTGATACACAAATCAAAGCAATATTAAATCGGCTATTGCTCTCAGCATTACCCCAGTTTGGCAACGCGTCGATTTTAAAATTCTCATCCTCGTTTTCAAATCCATCTATGACCTCGCCCCTCCCTATCTCTGTAACTTCCTCCAGCCCTACAACCCTCCGAGATCTCTGCGCTCCTCCAATTCTGGCCTCTTGCGCATCCCCGATTTTAATCGCTCCACCATTGGCGGCCGTGCCTTCAGCTGCCTGGGGCCTAAGCTCTGGAATTCCCTCCCTAAACCTCTCCGCCTCTCTCTCCTCCTTTAAACCTACCTCTTTAATCAAGCTTTTGGTCATCTGCCCTAACTTATGTGGCTCGGTGCTAAATTTTGTTCAACGCTCATGTGAAGAGCCGTGGGACATTTTACTATGTTAAAGGCGCTATATAAATACTTTGTTGTTGGATTGACATGAATGAGTGTAGGGTCTCTGCAAGGTACATAACTGCTTGATAGTGCATTGTATGATAAGTGGAAGGGTGAGACTAGACTACGAGCGACTTAGGAGGAACACCATAGAAGCGCCACTAATTTATACTATGCAGAGCACTGAATAGATATACATGTAATCTATCTGTAATATCCCTCATCGTATAGTATTCTCATCTGAGTCAGAAGGATAGCCCCACTCCAGAACTTAAGCACAGAATCAAAGCTGCCACTTAGGTACAAGGTACCTCAACCATCACCAACAAAAAACAGATTAACTGGTCATTTGTCTCAGTGCTGTTTGTGGTATCTTGTTGTGTGAAAATCAGCTGCTGCTTTTGCCAATGTAACAAGTGATGACAATTCAAAGTGGTCCACCAGGCTGGAAAAGCACTTTGGGACATCCTGAGGATGTGGAATAGAAGTTTGTTGGTTTGGTCGTAGTGGGTTATTCACTGCCATTTTTGAAGTTACTTTCTCCTCTCAGTTACGATCTGCAGCAGGGGGGTTAATAACCAAACTGCCGGGCTCCAGGTTTCAGGCAATGCTGTTCCGCAACAGGCTATCTGGAGATGCCAGACCGATGACTCTCGCTCCAACTTCCCACACAGAAATAGCACGTCTCGATTTAGCAACACTCACCAATGGCCAGACTAGGATCAGCAACACGCCGTGTGGGAAAATCGCAGGTGCAGCAAATACTAGCAGTGCTTTGGTAGACATACGCGTCACTCCACAGGGCTGCCTTCTATTTATCACAGCTCTTAATATACTAATGCATAGTTTACGACTCCCTTAATAACCGTTTAAACAAAAAAAAATCGCCTCTTCCAGTTACTTGTCTCTTCTTGTCATGCGCTGTTCTTATGGTTCCCAAAGGCAATATTGTCACGAGCAGCTATTGTCTTGAATTATTTTAGTTTAAAATAACCCCCAAGTTTTTGGCAAGAAAGTAAAGCGGTGTACTTTGAGTCAAAGTCTTCAAGATGTCCGTTGAGTAATAAAAGTCCAACAACATACATGTGTTACATCTCTGCTTTCTAAATTTCAGAGCCAGAGTAACTAAAACAGCCAAACATCTGCCAATGGCTAAACAATCAACATCGTTGGTACAAAACCTACCTCAGCAGGTTCGGTACATTTGTGACAAAGATCTGATTCAAGTTGGAGCAGGCCAGCCACAGATACAAGGTGTCAACCTTGAGGGGAAACAGGAGCTGCTATGCCAAAGGGTTTGGTTTCAAACATTTAGATTTGAATTGTACGAAAGTTGACGTTGAGAGCATTCGTTGATCACTGCGACTCTACAAGGTTTCAAATCAGAGTACAATTTAAAAAAAACTGTTGAACTTTGAGATTAAAAAACCCCCCATGCTTTTGGAAATCAGAAAATCAACAATTAACGGTGTATCAATTGCAAGCACGGCCACGCCTCCTCCCCCCCCCCCCCCCCCCCCGGCATCACGCCGCAGCATTTGAGACACTGGCCCAAGGCAAAACAGTTGTTACAAAAAGCAAGAGGATTGTTACATTAGTTACCTGGTTACATGTTAATATTGATGCATTCTTAGTTTGCAACCAGGTGTTAAGGGATTAGGGCCTAGAAATTCGGTGGACTGCGCCACCAGTTAGCACCTAGAGAAGGCACTCAGTGGCTTTAGTGCCACTGGCCACGCCTCCCGCGAAATTTAGCGGGGTGCTAATGGCGGCATTAGCCTGTAGCGCTGCGCCACCACCGATGACGTCATCGGTGTGCGCAGCGCCCCGCTACCGCCCCGAACGCGATATTGGGTCGCGCCCCCACCCCCGTGTAGCGCCGGTCGCAAATCGCGACCGGTTCAGGGGGGCCTACCTGTGGCGGTAGTGGCGCAAATTAAAGGGAAGGTGCGGGGCGGCCATTTTTTTTTTTCGGTGGCCGCCTGCCAGCACCTCCTCGCGCCGCCCTCCCTGGCCTCCTGATCCCCCCCACCCCCCCCCCACCCCCGGGCTCTTTTGCCGGCACTCGCGATCGGAAATCGCGCTGGTGCAGGCCCCTCCCCTTTAAGGAGAAGGCGGCCTGCAGTACCGCAGCGCGCCGTGGCACGTTGCGCTGTGATATTCAGTTTCAGTGCCCCAAGACGGACGCGGGGCGCTGCTTCCGTTTGGGGCGCTCAAACTGAATATCCCGCTGGCGCTCCCGGCTCCTTCTGGGGCAGGACTTCCGGCGCCCAGGCGAGCTTGGCGCCCTTAGGCCTAGGTGTGTTAGCATCTGTAGCAGTTACAGTTTCTAAGCAATGTCCGATGCCTAAAGGACTCCAATGCACAATTAAGAAGGGAGCTGAAATAACAACAGAAAATGCTGGAAATACTCAGCAGGCCAGGCAGCATCCGTGGAGAAGGGTCCCAGACCTGAAACGTTAACTCTGTTTCTCTCTCCACAGATGCTGCCTGGCCTGCTGAGTATTTCCAGCATTTTCTGTTGTTATTTCAGATTTTCAGCATCCGCAGTATTTTGCTATTGTAGGAAGAGAGCTGGGCTGCTAAGGGTGCCCGGAACCTATTATCAGCTCCACTGTTAGTGTATAGTAGTTTCAGCAGTGGCTTACTTGAGCCTTTAACATTCACAATAAATGGAGCCCAATATGCAATATGACTGCATTAAGTACACAAAGTTCCTCAGCACAAATGCACTGCACAATGGAGTGCCTAGATGGAATAGTACAGAACAGGCCATTGTGTCCTGTTCGATTCTGAGCTGAGCTTTAAACTTCATAGCCAGTTCATCATGATCTCTGCAACCCCATCCGACTCCATCCTCATCTCATCTTCACTGCTGCGAAAACCCTCACTAACATGGTTTCACCTCAGACTCCCAAGCTAGCCAGCCTCCCAAGCTCCACCCGCACAAAATCAGCTACTTGCATCCTATCCCATCCTGAGCCCTACTCACCATCACCTCTGTCCACCAGCTCCTCAACCCTAAAGTGCAAAATCCTGAATTATAAATCCATGATCTTACCTCACCTCATCTCTGCAACATACACCAGCTCCACGTCTCAGATCGCACCCTCCGCTCGCCAGAGTATGGATGCCTGCACGTTTCTCTCCACCCCGCATCTCACTGGTGTCACAGCCTTCAACAATTATGGCCTACACTGGAATTATCTCCCTAACTGTCTCTACCTCCCTTCAGAAGCCTCCTCAAAATCAACCTCCACGACTGTGCTTTCTGTTGCCTCCCCTGACTGCCTGCTCCTAGTTCAAGCTCTGTGTCGGTTACCCTCTGTTTTTGTGAAGAACCTTGAGTTGTCTCACTGCATTAAAGGCGCCATATGCTGTTTGTGTCTGTGAGTCGCCAACCACCGAGATTCTATCCCCAGCTGCACTGTCGTGAGGAGCAAAGAACTATCTTGTCGGAGGGTGAGGTGGGGAAATATGAAGTTCTGTCATCTCTGCACCACTGATAACCACGGGTGGCCTCCCGCAGACCGTAATTCGCATGTGGAGAAAATATTTTATCAAAGGAGACTGACTCAATTAAAAAGTAGCATCTAAAGCAAACGCTAAAGCAGGCAGTGAGAAAATTGAAAAGCAAACGAGCCAAAATAACTTGTATCCAGGTTCCCTGTTCCTGGGACTAGGGACAGGGTCACTGGCAAGGCTTGGAAGCTAAGCAGAGCCAGGCCTGGTTAGTACCTGGAGGGGTGACCATCAGGGAAGACCAGGTACGGAAGGAGCCCCGAGGAGGGGCGGTTGGTGAGAAGGTCACGGAAGGAGCCCCGGGAGGGGCAGCTGGTGAGCAGGCCCGGGCGGTGGGCTGAAGATTGTCGGACAGGAGGAATGGTGGAAATGGAATAGCGGCGCGCACCGACGCAGCGGCTTTGCTTCTCCCAGTCATGGGAGCTTGCAAGATCACATTTCGTTGTTCATGTACTTGTGCAATGACAATAAAGTTGAATTATTATTATCTACTGCAGTGACACTGGGCGCATTTAAAAAATAAATAGAAACCTGGGCTTTTTTTTCGTTCATGGGATGTGGGCGTCACTGGCAAGGCCAGCATTTATTGCCCATCCCTAATTACCCTCGAGAAGGTGGTGATGAGCCGCCTTCTTGAACCGCTGCAGTCCGTGTGGTGAAGGTGCTCCCACAGTGCTGTTCGGGAGGGAGTTCCAGGATTTTGACCCAGCGACGGTGAAGGATCGGCGATATACTTCCAAGTCAGGATGGTGTGTGACTTGGAGGGGAACTTGGAGGTGGTGGTGTTCCCATGCGCCTGCTGCCCTTGTCCTTCTAGGTGGAAGAGGTCGCAGGTTTGGGAGATGCTGCCGAAGAAGCCTTGGCGAGTTGCTGCAGTGCATCCTGTAGATGGTACACACTGCAGACACGGTGCCACGGTGGTGGAGGGAGTGAATGTTTAAGGTGGTGGATGGGGTGCCAATCAAGCGGGCTGCTTTGTCCTGGATGGTGTCGAGCTTCTAGTGTTGTTGGAGCTGCACTCATCCAGCCAAGTGGAGAGAATTCCATCCCACTTTTGACTTGTGCCTTGTAGATGGTGGAAAAGCTTTGGAGAGTCAAGGTGAGACACTCACCACAGAATACCCAGCCTCTGACCCGCTCTTGTTGCCACAGTATATATGTGGCTGATCCAGTTAAGTTTCTGGTCAATGGTGACCCCCAGGATGTTGATGGTGGGGGATTCGGCAATGGTAATGCCGTTGAATGTCAAGGGGCGGTGGTTAGACTCTCACTTGTTGGAGATAGTCATTGCCTGGCACTTCTGTGGCGTGAATGTTACCTGTCACTTATCAGCCCAAGTCTGAACATTATCCAGGTCTTGTTGCATGCGGGCATGGACTGCTTCATTATCTGAGTTGTGGTGACCTGAATATTCGATTCCACATGTTTAATGATTACAAAAGGAAGAGCTCGCAGTTATGCAAAGGAACAGAAGTAGGCCCTTCAGCCCCTCAAGCCTGTTCTGCTATTCAATTAGATCATGGCTGATCTGTATCTTAACCCCATCTACCCTTTTTAATACCCGTGCCTAACAAAAATCTATTGATGTCTTATCATGTCCTCAGGACATCACAAGGCGCTTTACAACTAATGGATTACTTCTGATGTGCATACATCACTAGTGTTACATAGGCAAATACAGCAGCCAATCCACTTACAGAAGGTCCCACAAACAGTAAGCGATGAATGGCCAGATAATCTGCTTTTTTTTTATTAATGGTTTTGGTTTTGAGAGGATTATTGGCCAAGACATTGGGAGAACTTCCAGCTCTTCTTCAACTAGTGCCGTATGATCTTATATATGCCTGAGCAGGCAGATGCTTCTCTGCTAATGACTCATCCAAAGAACTACTGCACCTGAACACAAGAATTTTTAAATATGGAACAGCCATTAGGGCCATAAAGTCAGTCCCTCTTTCACAGGCCAAACCCACCTGCCACCTAACCATATCCCTCAATCTAATCTCACCAGATACACATTTAATTGTTCCTTGAGCCCATTTGTGCTGATGTTTCGATGGCCTTCTCTGGTAACTTGCCCAAATATAATCGCACTGTTCCTTCATTGTCGCCGGGTCAAAATCTTGGAATTCCCTACTTTACTCCATCACGGGGACACCATCACCGCAAGGTCTGCAACAGTCCAAGGCAGCAGCCCACCACCATGTCTCAGGCCAATACCAGCATCGCTCAGGGAGTTCCTAACTGAATCACTAATGAGGCCATAATATATGCCATTCCTAACCAATTCTATATACAGGAAACTTTCTGGTATCCGGCACGGACGGGACCGACGTGTTGCCGGTTCATCAACAGTTCTGGATAACCGAACGCTATAGTAAAAGATACGGAGCTCAGAGCTCCGTATAAAGCAACAAACCCTGTGCTTCAAAACAATCGGCACAAGTTGCAAGCGTCTCTGTAGCTTAGCAACAGCTTCAGCTACACCCTTGCACAGCAATAAATGGAGTAAAAAAAGTAACAAAGTAAAAAAGTTACCTGAACCGACTCCTGAATTTTGCCAGTGGATAGAGCGTTCCGGTTATTTAGGGGCCGGTTAATCAAAAGTTTCCTGTACCCGCTACTTAATCTGCAACTTATTTTTGTCGTGGTTCCCTTACTTCAGTTGCCAGCTCAAGCGAGAGCTAGCAGAGTTACGCACAAAGGAACGATTTGTCGACAGTCCAATTCTCTGAATCAATTTTAAATCACAATGCCTCACTGTTGGAAACTACTACTTTCTTTGCATTGTGGAAGATTCATTGCGTGGCACAGTGCTGCAGGAGAACGGTGCTCAAAGGGAGCGTGACCAATAATGGGTGTTTTCGGTCAACGCTGGGCGAGGGTGAAAACCCCCAGAGCAGATTCTCGCAACTGAATCCTGATGTTCCAAGACTAAGGATTATGGAAGACATTGGTTACCGTCTACCTAAACCATAACCAGATCATAAGCGGTGCCATACATGACTTCCCACAAATCTAATAGATATGGTGCTGCCTGCATACTCAACACAAACAGGACCATTTCCCAGAACCTGGCCTCAAAGAGATGCCCTTCAGAGTAAGTAATGAAGAAAAGATTCTTCTGTTTTAAACAGATGATTTTACAATTCAAACACAACTCGCACATCAACAAATGCGTGTTTTTGCATATCTATGTACAATAATAATGCAATTTTTCTGAATGAATTCACAATTTGTACCATGTATATAAATTGAAGTAAAAAGCTGAATCAGATGAAGGGTTTCCATTGTGGCGGTACCACTGGTTGTCCCTTACATTGAGACACATAATTCCCTTTAACTTACCTTACTGTATGTTTAACTTACCTTTTGGGGCCGTTGCCCTTTTACCTTACCTGTTGGGGCCATTGCCCCTTTAAGACGCGCCCTAGCACGCTGACGTCACGTCACGTACGACGTGATGTGCGTGCGCTGGCACAGCCCGGCCTAGCGTCTTCGGCCTCAACGGCCAGCCGACGGGAGCGACGCGATCTTCCGCTCCCGCGGCAAGCACCGGCACAGCCCGGCCTCCCGACTTCAGCCTCAATGGTCAGCGACGCAACAACACGCATCACGTGACGCCCTAAGCGCGGGAAACGCAAACAACGTGATGACGTCACAACACAAACGCGATGACTTCATCACGCTCCCCACAGGACTGCGAACTCAGTCCTCGTGGAGTCCCTGCTGGGACAAGACCTATACCACGGTGCTCCTACAGTCAGCCATCTTACCTGCTATCTTACCTGATGTAATTAGTCTGTTCCTGTAAATAAACAACTTATTTATAGTTCGTCGAAGTCAAACTCTCTTATTTAGTGGCGATCTACACGAACCGCTACACCATCCGGTTACGGCCCCACCCTTTTCCAGGCCTGGTTTGTATTTACGGTAGCTTGTTTTAATTTCAGATTCCAGGCACTCAGTTTTTCTTCTTAACCACTACCCATGTGTGCTTATTTTCGCTCTCCATTACCCAACCCCAGATCACTGGCTCCCAATTAAAATGATGCTACTGCTTGACATTCTAAATTTAAAGCAGACCCACCTTTTATGTGCTCTTCAGCCAAAGGAGTCTGACCCCGACTTTGTTGGCCAATCATCACTCCTACAGAACAGCATAGTTTCTTGACTGCTATTGGAGCAGTCTTGAATTTACTGTTTAAAGCCCAGTCGAGCAGCAAGGTGATGAATGACTTTTGTACAGCCACGGATGCCTGCCAAATTGCATTGTAGAACTGAGTGGTGCAGTTACTGACAGTTACCCCTATAAAACAGCAAAGCACCACTGATCCGGTTGTGGTCTTGGTGTAAATTAATTATTTTTTGCTGCTGTACTAATTTTTACGTTGCAAAATTTAACCTGGAAGGAACTGGTGGGATATTGTTTTATGCTGTTAACTCACCACCCTCTTTTGCTGCTCCACTGGGTTGCGAGAAGGGTGGATTCTCTGATTTTAAAATTCTTATCCTTGCTTTCATAGAAACATAGAAGATAGGAGCAGGAGTAGGCCATTCGGCCCCTCGAGCCTGCTCCGCCATTCAATGCGATCACGGCTGATCATCCAAATTCAGTACCCTGTCCCTGCCTTCTCCCCATATCCCTTTAGCCTTAAGAAATATATCCAACTCCTTCTTGAATGTATTTAATGAACTGGCCTCCACCGCCTTCTGTGGTAGAGTGTTCCACAGGTTCACCACTCTCTGGGTGAAGAAATTCCTTCTCATTTCTGTCCTAAATGGCCTACCCTTTATCCTTAGACTGTGTCCCCTGGTTCTGGACTCCCCCACCATCGGGAACATCCTTCCTGCATCTAGTCTGTCCAGTTGTGTCAGAATTCTATAAGTTTCAATGAGATCACCTCTCATTCTTCTAAACTCCAGAGAGTACAAGCCCAATCGACCCACTCTCTCCTCATACGTCATTCCTGCCATCCCAGGTATCAGCCTGGTGAATCTTCGCTGAACTCCTTCCATGGCAAGAACATCCTTCCTCAGATAAGGCGACCAAAACTGCACACAATACACAAGATGTGGTCTCACCAAGGCCCTGTACAACTGCAGCAAGACATCCTTGTTCCTGTACTCAAACCCTCGCGCTACGAAGGCCAACATACCATTTGCCTTCTTAACCGCCTGCTGCACCTGTATGCTTACCTTCAGCGACTGGTGCACAAGAACACCCAGGTCTTGTTGCACTTCCCCTTCTCCCAATCTATTGTCATTTAGATAATAATCTGCCTTCCTGTTTTTGCCACCAAAGTGGACAACCTCACATTTATCCACGTTATATTGCATCTGCCATGTTTCTGCCCAATCACCCAACCTGTCCAAATCATCCTGGAGTTTCTCGACATCCTCCTCACAGCACACACGCCCACCCAGCTTTGTGTCGTCTGCAAATTTGGAGATATTACATCTAGTTCCCTTGTCTAGATCATTAACATATATTGTGAATAGCTGGGGTCCAAGGACCGATCCCTGCGGTACCCCACTAGTCACTGCCTGCCACTCGGCAAAGGACTCGTTTATTCCAACTCTTTGCTTTCTGTCTGCCAACCAGTTCTCGATCCAAGTCAATACCTTGCCCCCAATCTCATGTGCCTTAACTTTACAAGCTAATCTCTTATGCTTTTCAAATTTCAAATCCCTTCATGGCCTCGGCCCCTCCCTATCGCTGTAATCTCCTCCAGCCCTACAACCCTCTGAACACTCTGCGCTCCTCCAATTCTGGCCCCTTGCGCATCCCCGATTTTCATCGCCCCACCATTGGCTGCTATGCCTTCAGCTGCTGCGGCCCTAAGCCCTGGAATTCCTTCCCTAAACCTCTCCGCCAACCTCTTTCTCCTCCATTAAGATGCACCTTAAAACCAACTGCTATGACCAAGCTTTTGGTGACCTGCCCGAATATCTTTCAGTGGCTCGGTGTCAAATCTTGTTTGATAATGTTCCTGTGAAGCCCCTTGGGACATTTTACTATGTTAAAGGCATTTTTTGGTTGAGAACTCGGACAAAGTTTCAACTGCCCGCTACGTGACAGCGAAAAACAATCACTGGAAAAGACCCATCTATCAAGTGTAGAAGGGTCAAATAGCCACGTGCATTTGATAGACCTTTTTGGTGATTAGGTCCTTCAAGACTGTTTTAGTGCGCTCAGCTGTGCATTGCTGGTTGTGTGAGTGCAGTGGTGTACTGTGCACATTCACAAGGGAAAGATTTGCTCGATTTGATAGCTGTAATAAAATTGTAAATTGCATGCATATAGAAAACATTTATAATGTCACTACAATTAGCAAAGTGAGGAAATGTACCCCACTCCCCCATGCACAGCACTGAGATTTGTAATTGGAGAATGAGGTCTATTTTATTTTTTTAAAATACAAGACATCCGGTGATCAATTATGCCTTGAATAAAGTTGTGATCTTAAAAGGAACTGGCAAAAAAAAAATCCGAGGAACAGGAACTTAGTGAAAAGAATGAAAAAGTGAAACCAAAGGCTAAAATCTCAGGAAGACTAAAAAAATTCACAGCAACATCGTTTCACTTTTTAAATGCATCAGTTTTCCAGTCAGCCAGCGACTGAAGGTGCCGATCACAGGGGACCAGAGTCTGCAGCACTTGGCACGAGCTGTTGCTTCTGGTGGCTAGTCAGCTAATCCTGATGCTACTGCGATTGGTCGCCACAATGGACAGAATAGCCAGACAATGCAAAACATAACTAGTCACATACAGTGCCTCTCCCGGCAGATTACATGGCTGAGGGGTGGGGGGGGGGGGGGGGGGCGGGGAAAGTTAAGCAGTGTCTAGCCATCGTGGTCCAGGCATCATGGTGTGGGACAGGCGTGATGGACCAAGCAGGTCCTATCCTGCCTGTCAATTCTTTATGTTCATAACATGAATCCAAGATGCTGGGGGTTGGGGGAAAGACAACTTCCAACAGAAAACAAAGGGCACCATGTGCATTTAGAAGATTCGGAGTACAACAGATCACACAGGCTCCACTTTTAAAGATTCTCTAACTGTACTATACTATGTTCCTTAGATGGCCTGTACCCTTCATTTGAAAAGCCCTGAGCCACATAGCATGTTGCAGTTCAATGCACTGCATCCTGGAGCTGTAGACCACGGGCTCACATTTGAAATTCCCCATACAGCTGCCCATTGAAAGGAGGGTTTAATTTTTAATTTACGCTATCGTTTTCAGATGAATACTTCAGGATAAAGTCAGTGTGTGACCTTATTTTGGAGGATTCCTGTAGTGAAAAGAATAAGACATACGTACTGAAGAGCAGAGCAAGTGAATAAAGGAGGAGGTCTGCTGTTTTATGCACCCTTGTTATATGGAAACAATGAGCATCCTGAAAAGGACAGGGGAACAAGATGTAGCTTGTTCACTGATTCGGAGTATTATTCCAACAAGGAAAGAAAATTCAACAGCTCAACATTCTCTGGAATGGATATAATTCTTCTATTTATATAGCACGCTACTGCATTAAAACATGTCAAAACTCTTCACACAATCAATTAATCTTTGGAATGCAGTGACTGTTGGGCAAAAATGGCATTCTCCATCAGCAATACCGTACAAATTGCTACGAGAGGAGTGGCCATTTAACTTGTTTTTTGATGGAGCTAATTAAGAAAGAAAGACTTGCATTCCTATAGCACCTTTCATGACCTCAGGACGTCCTAAAGCGCTTTACAGCAAATGAAGTACTTTTAGAAGTGTAGTCACTGTTGCAATGTAGGAAACGCGGCAGCCAAATAGCATTCAGCAAGCTCCCACAAACAGCAATGCGGTAATGACCAGATCATCTGTTTTAGTGATGTTGATTGAGGGATAAATATTGGCCCCAGGACACTGGGGAGAATTCCTTTGCTCTTCTTCGAAATAGTGCCATGGGATCTTTTACATCCACCTGAGAGAGCAGACAGGGCCTCGGTTTAACGTCTCATCTGAAAGACAGGATGATTGATGGAGGAATATTGGCAAGGATATCCTGAGATCTCCATGCTCGTGGGATCTTTAATATCCACCTGAACCACTGAAATAAGCAAACTGGGCCTCAGTTTAGTGTTTCATCCATGGAGTGAAACCTTCAACAGTGCAGTGCAAACTTACAACCTCTTGTCCAGAAATGAGAATGCTACCAACAGAGGCAAGCTGACACACACACACACACGAAATATGGGTAGGAATTTTCTAAAAAGCCTCCACATACCAGTCAACTTTTAACCACTCAAAACATAGATGTGACCTAGTCTGAGCAATGTTGTACAGGAAACTTTCGATTAACTGGCCCCTAAATAACCGGAAATGTCGGTTAACCGGCAAAATTCAGGAGTCGGTTTCAGGTAACTTTTATTACTTGCACAGCAACAAATGGAGGAAGGCAAAGGTTTGGCTGCAGCTGTTGCTAAGCTACAGAGACGCTTGCAACTTGTGGACGTTGTTCTGAAGCTGTTGGGTTTGTTGTTTTATACGGAGCTCTGAGCTCCGTATCTTTTACTATAGCGTTCGGTTATCCGGAATTGTTGCTGAACCAGCAACACGTCGGTCCCGTCCGTGCCGGATACCAGAAAATTTCCTGTATTTATATTTCACACTTTCATTAAACCTCTTTGAATGTGAAAAGTGAGTACTTGGATATTACAACTTACTTCACTGCTTATTATACAACAGACTGCACCAGAGTGTGGCTTTGTTGGCTTCACTGCAAGATTCAGTGGTGATGCATCAATGCAACTGCTCGACAGAACATAAGTTTTTGCCAACTGTTCACAAACTTGGCTTCCTATTCGATTCTGAGCTGAGCTTCCAACTCAATATTCTCTCAGTCACAAAGACCACCTACTACTTCCACCTCCGTAACATCGTTCGTCTCCGCCCTTGCCTCAGCCCATCTGCTGCTGAAACCCTCATCCATGCTTTTAGTTAATTCCAGAATCAACTATTCCAACGCACTCCTGGCCGACTTCCCATCTTCCACCCGCCACAAACTTGAGCTCATTCACAACTCTGCTGCCTGTATCCTAATACTCACCAAGTCCCGCTCACCTGTGCTCGCTGACCTATATATCCACCAATGCCTCAATTTAAACATTCTCATCTTAGTGTTCAAATCTCTCCACAGCCTCACCTCTCCCCATCTCTGTAACCTCCTCCAGCCTTACAACCCTCCAAGATCTGTGCTTTCCTCCAATTCTGGCCCCTTGCACATCCCCGATTTTCTTCACCCCATCATTGGTGGCCGTGCCTTCAGCTGCCTAGGCCCTAAAGCTCTGGAGTTTCTTCCCTGAACCTCTGCATCTCTCACTCTCCTTTAAGACCGACCTCTTTGGTCAAGCTTTGAGTCACCCATCCTAATAGCTCTCTCATTGATTTGTGTCCATTTCTGTCTGATGACTCTCCTGTAAAGCACCTTGGGATGTTTGCCTATGTTAAAGGAATTGTATAAATCCCAGTTGTTGTTGTAGAGCGTTCCTTCATGATCTGCTTTTCAAGTTTGCTTCACATCAGTTGTGATGTTACCATGGGCATTGTAAAACAAGCACGTTGAGCTACCTCCTCTACTTATTGAAATGCACTCCCAGGTTACACGTTGTGCATAATTGTATGGCAAACAAGGAGTGGCCAGAGCCCACAGAGCCCTACACCAGCAACGTCAAGACTCTGTTTAGGGGGAGAGGAAAGGGGAGAAAACTGGCAAAAAAAAGTTTGAACCATAATTTAAAAAAAATGTTAACCTTTCGTGTTACAACTTTTCATTGCCAATTAAGTTAATATTAAATTTAATTGTTTTAAGTAATGGGCTGTAAATATTCTATTAAAAAATTTAAACTATTAAAAGCTGCAGTCCAAGATCTCCCTTTGTCCTTTTGGTGAACTTGTTTAAATCCTCTCGAGGTGGAACTGTGAAACGTTTACTCCCAGATAACTGTATACAGAGAGATGAGGTCATTTTACAGCTGAGGTTTTCAGCTTTACAGAAGGATTCTGTGATGGGAACGCAGGTCTCTGCTCACCAACGTAAGCACCTTCAATGACAGGAATGAGGCAGGAAACAAAAGCCTGTGAAAAAGAATATTTCCACTGGACAGGGATGATACAGTTCATTCAATACCATGGTTTTGTCTCCATGAATACCATCAAGGCTTTCATTCCGCATTTGAAAAAAAAAAATCATAACTTGAAACCTCGGAGGATTACGATAGTATTTCGCACTATTTCAAAGACTAGCTTAAGGTTTTCAAGATTTACTTTAGGGCTGGTGGGAAGGGAGTTGGGGTCTGGTGTTTAGTGGTGGGGGAGTGACTGGTTTCACAAAAGGGATATACTGTTGTGGACACTATTTTAGATTTCTAAGTAGTACTTTGTTTTTATAGAATCCAGTGTGCACTTAAATATAAAAATCACTCGGCAAGGTGAAAAAGGATATTGAGTGCTAAACAGAGGACAATTAGCAGTGATCGCATTCCCTCACAACAAACAGATGAGAAGTGAGCAATGGTTAGAAGAATTCTCCCACACAAGAAGAGGGGCGGAGTGTTGGATGCCATTCAAAACAAGACAGAACAAACAATTGTGTGGATTAAAAGCTTTATTCAGAGCCTGGGTCTGAATACTGACATCTGTGGTATATAGAAAGCAATATGTAAGCCACACTCAAAAAAAATCAACAATATTATATATGTCTATTTTTACACACATGCATCCAAATTGGGCAAGCTCCTAATCTCAACTATGCTTTCCAAATTCAGGCTTTCAAAGCACCACCTACACACACTACTTTCCATTTATATCATCTTCTCTCTTACGCTTTTCACTCGACTCTTGCCCACAATGAAGAACGAAAGTAGAGGAACAGTCAGAGAGAAAAAAGAGGCGGCAAGTAGAAACTGCTTCGCCCATAGGGAGGGAGGAGGGAAATAATTGGAAAGGCAAGCTGCGCCAAGATCTTTCTTGTGCATTATCTAGAATTTGTCACAAATGATGAATTGACAGAGGCATGAAGAAAACATGCCCTTCCTCTCAACCATGCAATGGGATATCTAAAGAAAGGTGGAAACTATAATGAGGGCCTGACAGCATCGATGCTGAGAGTCTGTCTCACCTGGCTGGAGAGTCTAGAACTAGGGGGCATCGTCTCAGGATAAGGGGTCAGCCATTTAGGAAGGAGATGAGGAGGACTTTCGTCACTCAAAGGCTTGTGAACCTTTGAAATTCTCTACCCTAGAGGGCTATGGATGCTCAGTCGTCGAGTATATTCAAGGCTGAGATCAATATATTCTTGAGCGCCAAGGGAATCAAGGGGATATTCCCTTGAGTTTAGAAGGTAGATCTAATTGAGGTGTTTAAAATGGCAAAAATATTCAATAGTGTAGATACAGAGAAACAACTTCCTTTGGTGGGGGAATCCAGAACAAGGGGGCACAATCTTAAAATTAGAGCTCGGCCATTCCGGAGTGAAATCAGGAAGCAGTTTATCACGCAAAGGGTAGTGGAAATCTGAAATTTGCTCCCCCAAAAGGCTGTGGACACTGGGACAATTAAAATTTTCAAGACTGAGATCAATATATTTTTGTCAGGTAAGGGTATTAAGGGATATGGATCAAAGGCAGGTAAATGGAGTGGAGGTACAGATCAGCCATGATCCGACTGAATGGGGTTCGAGGGACTGAATGGCCTACTCCTATTCCTCTGTTGAGAATCGTTGGTGCTGCCTAGTTTACTGACTGGTACTCTAGGGTAACCACAAAGTTGAATGCCCTCTGATCTCGGACACCTTCTTGGGGCAGCAGAGTCTCCTCCACTGAGCAACGCACGAGAAGATATCAGTGACATATATAAGATGAAGTGCAACCTTCTACGGTCTTGCAATTTTGCAACTCAATTGTATTTAAATAATTTTGAAATAGCAAAATAGTGTAAGGATGTCAGATAACTCTTAGTGGTGGAATCAGAAACAGAATTAAAAATGGGTAACTTGACCAGTTCTTCATGGAACAGGATGACAGGATCAATGTGGGAAGGAGAGTCTCTGTAGAGAACAAAAGGGGGAGGGGGAACACAAAACAGGGCAGCCTTCACAAACTGCTTTGAAGTTTCTTCAAAAGTTTGTTTGAAGACTACAAAGGAGGTCTTTAAGGACCAATACAATTGGCAGGGTCTGACTTTTACAGAACCACCATCACATCTGACCAAGTTCAGGCTATTTAATCTTCTTTTATCTTTGACAAGTATAATCTTCTACATTCTTGCAGTTTCGTAATTCAATGGTATTTACATCATTTTGTATTCAAATGTCTGTCCAAGGGTGCATTAAGATGTTGTCAGTCCAGTTTTGCAATTCATTCTCTCTCTGGACACCTTACTTAGAATGCATAAGCTGCAATACTACAGATGTTCTTCTGAAATTAGATACTTTGGTTTGAAGAACACATTTATATAGCAACAACTGATCACGTCCCTTAGAAACGTCCCAAAGTTTTTCCACATACAATGAACAATTTTGAACTGCATAACGGTCTTGTAGACAAATGGAGCAAGCATTTTGCGCACAGCAAGATTCCACAAATAGCAATGAGATCAATGACCAATTGATCGGTCTTGGCTGCCATAGGTCGAATGAGGAATGCTAGCCAGGATATCAGTACACCTCCATGCCCTTCTTTCAATAGATCATGGGATTTTTGATGTCCAACCAGGACACTCAATATCCTTAATAACAACAGAAAATGCTGGAAAAACTCAGCAGGTCAGGCAACATCCGTGGAGAGAAATTTGAGTTGACGTTTCGGGTCGAACCCTTCTTCAAAACTGGAAAGAAAAGAAAATTGATCGATGGCAGGGCTGCGATCGGACAAAAGAAGTGAAAGAGACAAAAGAAGTAGAAGAGACAATAAAAGGTGTTCAAAGCCAGACGAGATGGTAATAGGCTGAGATTAGGTGTGAAGTGTACTGGCAGGTGGGAGAATGAAACAAAAGGAAAAGGGGGGGGGGGAAAGAAGTGGAAAAATTACAGTTAAAAAATTAATGGGAGCCGAGGTTATGATCTGAAATTGTAGAACTCGATATTGAGTCCGGAAGGCTGCAGAGTGCCTAACCGGAAGATGAGGTGCTGTTCCTCGAGTTTACGTTGAGCTTCCGTGGAACAATACAAGAGGCCAAGGACGGTGAGGTCCGAGTGGGAATGGAGCGGTGAATTAAAATGACAGGCGACAAGAAGCTCGGGGTCACCCTTACGGACTGAACGGAGGTGTTCCGCAATATCCTTTTTCACCTTGCCGAGGTGATTTTTATATTTAAGTGCACACTGGATTCTATATATAGAGCAGGCTGACAGGACTTCTGTCTGAAGAATCACTGAAAGAAACAGGTATGGGCGATAAAGGGATTTGTTGCTAGCATAAAAACTCGGAAACCTGTTACATCTCTCATCAACTAGCATTCAAGTCCTGGAATAACCACTTGTGTACACAGCAAAGAGATGGTGACCAAGGGGCCATAAAGATAAGATAGTCACAAATCCAATAGGGAATTCAGGAGAAATTACTTTATTCAGAGAGTGGCGAGAATGTGGAACTCGCTACCACAGGGAGTAGCTGAGGGGGAATAGCATAGATGCATTTACGGGGAAGCTAGATAAGTACATGAGGGAGAAAGGAACAGAAGGTTATGCTGATGGGGTTAGATGAAGTAGGGTGGGAGGAGGCTCGCGTGGAACATAAACACCGGCATGGACCAGCTGGGCTGAATGGCCTGTTTCCGTGCAGAACATTCCATTTAATTTCAGGACAGTGTACAGAAAATGCAGCTCACTTCAGCAAATACAAAGAAGGAGCTTTCTCCAACTTGGAATGAAGTGGAGCTGATCTTGCATCTCCCAAAAGCACAATTCACTGTAAATGCAACAGCAGAGACCCTTTACAGTTGAGCGAGTGACTATTTAGTTGAAGATAAGTGAACATCAGGATTTTAAACTCTTGATTATAATGACAGAGCCTAGCTAAAATGGCAAACACCAGCTGGCAGGTGCTACAAAGATGTCCTGTAAGATTGCAGGCCACGTAGCAGGCTGGTTTATAAACCCATTTCCTTCACAGAAAGCTTGCATTACATTAATAACACACTCAAAAATACATCAAGATTTTAAACTTGAAAAGACTTAAACTGATAATATGCTGTAAAAAAAAGTTCTAGCAACAAAGTCTAAAAGAAAGTAATAATTTTATTTAGAATCTGGTTTCAGCTTTCTCTCTGTGTCTAGTAAGGTGACCATACAAACAGATTTAATTGATTAATGTAGTTAAGGATGACACAGCAGGTTACTGGTGTTCACACAGTACTTTTTCTTCCCATTCTCATCTGGGAATAACAGCATACAGAACACCACACTTACTCTAATCAAAGTTTCTGTAGCTGAATTCATTTAAGTGAAAAGTGATTAAAATAAAACAATTTGCTATTTTCCATTCACCGACTGTGGAAAAAGCTGCCCAGCCCAACACAAACCAGAGACTGCGTCAGCTGCGCCTTCAGTTAAATTCTTACTTTTAAATGCAGGATTTGTAAGGATCAACAAACTGGGCTTTCATTCAGATAGCTGCTTTGATCTCACCAATGTGCTCTTGAGCTAGACCGGAACCAGTGGAATAGCCGCTTAATTCATCGGCACAGGTGAGCATTTGGCCAAACTTGAAAAGTTTCAGCTAGATGTGGATTTGTAGTAAAGCATTCTGTGGCATCATCGGCTCTTCTCGTTACACCCTCCCCAAGTTCCAAAAACTGCAGCCTCCACATCTTCCTCCCATCCTGCAGTGGGTAACACTCTTGCCTCCGAGACAGAAGGTTTGGGGGGGGGGGGGGGGGGGCGGTTCGATTCCCACTCCAGAGACTTGAGCACAAAATCCAGCCTAACACTCCAGAGCAGTACTGAGGGAGGGCTGCACTGTCAGAGGTGCCGTCTTTCAGATGAGACGATAAACCGAGGCCCCGTCTGCCCTCTCAGGTGGACATAAAAGATCCCATGGCACTATTTCGAAGAGGAGCAGGGGAGTTCTCCCCGGTGTCCTGGCCAATATTTATCCCTCAATTAACACCACTATCTGGTCACTATCACGTTGCTGTTTGTGGGATCTTGCTATGCACAAATTGGCATCTGCGTTTCCTACATAACAGTGACTACACTTTAAAAATTACTTCATTGGCTGTAAAGCGCTTTGGGACGTCCCGAGGTTGTGAAAGGCGCAAAAGAAATGCAAGATCTTTCTTTCCACTGTAGTCGCTGTGCTAAAAATCAGGATTTATCGAACCAGCTTCTACTCTAACTCAGACTTTTCCAGCGCACCTAGACTGATCAGCCACAGAGGAATTTGTGAGACTACAGTCGACTTCAGCACCTTTGGACTGTGAGAAGCCAGGGTCCCTGCGCTCCTGTTCACTGTCCAGCGGTTCCTTCTGTAAAGTAATCATGCATGGATGTCAGGTGAGGACAGGATTGAGCTCAGTTGCATTGTCCTGCCCCACACTCCATCAAATGGGCTGTGGAAGATCCTGCGGATTCACTTGCTGCTGCTCCTGCGTCCAATGTTAGCGGAGTGGCCGCGTGATGAGAGGGAACATGTGTGAAATGGTGTGCCGCCAAGGTGCTGACAAACAGAAAGGAGCAGATACCTCCAGACGTAGGAGATTTAAAAATATATGTAAGTGATTTAACATCACTTTTCCTTTGGTGGAAGGGAGGAGGGAGAGGAAGGAAAACTTTTTCTTGAAATACTCCTTCCTCCTTTAAACCACAAACAGGTTATTGCTGCCATTATTCATAGATTAGTAGTGCCTAGACGGCTGGGAACCATTTTGCATTATAATGCTGTGCCTCACTTTCTCTGCTTTTCCCACCATTGTCATCCTTCATGTCGGGGCCCAAAGCAGGATAATAGGCGCGCCAGGACATCGCACGCAGCCTCTAGTGTTGCCGTTCTTTAAGGCTTGAATTTATTTGACATCTCGCCGAGAATATGCAGACACCCAGGCTCACAACCCCAAAGGATGAAAACTGCATTATGTGACAAGAGGTGTTACATAAAGCGACAGGTGGTTATGTAGAGGAATGCTCTTAAAAAGTGATCACTGCTTGCAGGCGGACACCTGCAGGTTTAATCGCAAATTAAGTTTCCCAAGGAAATCCCAGGGAACAGTTGTGGGTCACTAAACTCGACTAATAATTTTTTCTTCTCAACATCTTTGCAGTTCCTTTTTTCAAATAAAGGAAGCTTTATACTTTAATCACACTGTCAGCATTCCTATGCAATTGGAAGTCAAAAAGCAAAACTGTGTGTCGAAGTTGCACTTTCACAACTGTTTTTGAATTCAGTAAGTTCAAGGGAGCAGCTATTGGCAAAATGTAGATTTTTGTGAACCCTAAACAATTTAATCTCGATTTTACAGCAATTAACACACTGATTGATAGGGCGCCTCATTGATAAACGACTTCCGCCATTATACGTTACGCTTTAGCAAAGATGATTAAAAAATCAGCCACTATGGACATCAATATTGTTCCGTGGATGCAATGGAAGAATCCCATTACCCTACATATCCCTAGCACGTCACTCCTCTCCCCACTGGAGTCCTGCAATCTAGATTTACACAAACTACGAATAAAAGTCAGCTGCTAGTTAGCCAGGGGTAAGCACTTGTTTGCCTATACATTGAGGTCTCCTTCATAAATGCTTTAGATTAGCAAGAAAGAGCTACAGAATACTTAAATGTTAACAACCTGTGTGTCTTGCATACGTCAAGGTAAGACATAAAACCACAGAAGTTTGCAAGAACAACTTGCATTTATGCAGCACCTTTAACGTGAAAAATGTCCCCAAGGTGCTTCATTGAAGCGTAATCGTAAGAGACGACAAGCCAAAGGAGGAGATATTAGTAGGGGTGACTAAAAGCTTGGTCAAAGAGGTGGCTTTTAAGTAGAGTCTTTAAGAAGGATAGGGTGGTGGAGGGGTAGAAACTTAGGTAGGGAATTCCAGAGTTTGGAGCCCAGACAGATGATGGTACGATCGCCAATGACTGGGTGAAAGGAGTTAGGCATGCACAAGGGGCCAGAGTTGGAGGAACACAGAGCTCTCGGAGGGATGTAGTGGTGAAGGAGATTACAGATTATAGGGAGTGGCAAGGCCATTAAGAGATTTAAACGTGACGATATAGGGTCGGAAGCTCAATTCAAGGTCACATAGGATGGCGAGGTTGCAAACAGTCTGGTTCAACATGAGTGGACAGGGTCCGGGATCTTGTGTCTGGTCAGACCAGTGGACTCGAGTGCCATCAGTGCTAACTATGGGTACTGATAATGGATATGTGTTCTATACTCCATCAAACACACCATTCACCTTTATGAGCACAATTAATCCGAAAATTAAAGAAAAAGTTATAGTACAGCAGTGTAACTTTTTAAAAATTAAGTAACTTAGGTGAAGGGCAAGACCCACAGTGCAGAACAAAATTGAAGAGTAGAAGGAAAAGAAACAGTCAAGATAGAAGGTGACATTAAACTTGAGGTTTAGCTTGCATTTACACGACAAGTACAGAGTCGGCAGTAAGTGGTTTCACATCACACTGAAGTTCTAATGCAAATTGGGAACCAGGTTGTGATCCGAAGGAGTCTCATTCCATCTCTCCAAATCTGGATTGGCACTATAATTTCAGCACCAGTCTCTTTCTTTGCACAGATGCCAGTAAAGCCAACCTTAAAAAAAAAATCCAGCAGATTGTAGGAGGAAGTAAAGACTGAGGGGGTCCACAGTTTGGGGGTCCTGGGAAACAACTCATTAGAATAGGAGATGGGGCAATTAGGTTGCAGAGAGGAGCAAGATCACACAGCTGGAGCTTGGGGGGGGATAAAGTTCAAAGAAGCAATCACCAAAGCAGTATTACGTAATAAGTCAGAGTCAAGAAAGGACTGTGATAAAGGCGAGAGGAAAGACAGTGACCGCCTATCAGACAAATACGAGGGTGAACGAGCTGATGGCGTGCCTCCCAGAAATTGGAGCAGTATTCAAGTTTTGGGTGGATTTGGGGCTTTATGGTGTTGAATTATTTCCTGTCTGACATTTATGCTAAAATCACTTATTTTGGCTCCTCTGACAGCTGAACCGGTGAAGACAGCAAGTAGCTTGAGCCTTACAGAACAGCAATCTTTCAACTTCAATCCCCAGTTTGTGCTGAGCTGGCTCGGAGCTAGGGCAGGGATTAGAGAATTACAAATCGGCCTCAGCATCTTTGGATTAGGCAAGGGCAAAAGAAATAAATCAAGAGTTCCCACTTCTGATTGTTACCCAGCGGCTCCCGCTGTAAGGGCACATGTGCGGAGGTTGGACACAGACAGGATTGGGTTTGTGCAGAATGTCACAGATAAGCCCAATCTGGTCCTCCCCAATATCCACATACACTTTCCAGTGCGGATCACTGAGTAGCCATTAGCAGCAGGAACCCTGGCTGATTTTCCCCCTCCTCTCCAGCCAGGAATACTAAAGCCATTTGAGAAACTTGGGAGCAAGGCCCATAATGCAGAACAAAAGGAGGGTGGTGCGGTGGGGGAGCTTGACTGGCACACAGTCGAGACCAATTGAACACAGCACATTAAGCAAACAGCAATTAAGTGCCTCAAACACTTTCTTCCACCACCAGGCTAAAGAAAAGAAAAGTCCTTTGACGTCCAACCTCAATGAAAGGAGATTTATAAATGAAATGCTTGGTAGTTGAAGTGAAGCAGACTGCAGAGATTACTCTTTTGCAGCCCGGTCAATATGTGAAATGGGGATCTCAACACAGTGCTAGCACCTGCTACAACTTTCAGCTCTGCTGTGTCAAGTTACCTCAAACACAAGTTATAAATAAAAATTCATCTCCAGTTGGACCGCACTTCAAAGGGTACATGCTGTTACTGGCCTCCAGCCAGCTGTCTGGGATCAATTTTAAACACTGTGGAAGAAGCATTTCATTGCAATGCAGTTTTTAAAAAATATATATTTTATCAGAAGGTAAACCATCACGATCTTCTTCTACAACATAAAAAAAATTATAAAATGCACTCATACCAGCTACATTTACAGCTAGCGGTTGAAGTCAATCTGTGAGAAACAGCTGCACTTCGTATTGTCATCATGATGCTAGCTAATGTCCTTCTAATGCCTAGAAAGGCTGACAAACAATTTATCCACACATTTGGGTCTTCAGTCTTTGAAAGCAACACCACGAGGCTGCATTCCAGGTTGGATGTGGGGTGGTGGTAATGGTGTGGTACTGAAAGAAGCTACAGGAGCTGGTGTCCGAGGTGTTTTGACATCAATAACGTCAGGGAACCTGTCACGTGAACCTTCTCTTAGTTTATATTAGTACAACTTACACACTTTAATCATTTTTGACCCAGAAGGAAAAGACACAAGGGGAAGACAACAATGGTGTGTTCCTGTGGAAATGGCGAGAGTTCAAGGCTAGGATGAGCCTACCAGATGATGCTCGGAGCCCTGCACTGACCTAACAGGAGGGAGGCGATGCTTTGGTTTGAAGGACACACCAGGAAGCATTAGGTTTGTTGAGATGGAAGCATCGTAGCAGTAAAATCTAAACAGTGGTATGTCCCAAAGCTCTTCATGAGTTACGTTTGACGAGTAGTCACCATTGCTGGGCAAGCAAACGCAGCAACAGCACAAAGCAAGGTCCCACAAACTGTAAATGAGATGGGCCGATTCATCTTTTTCTTTTGGTAAGGTTGGTTGAGGGAGATGTGTTGGCCCAGACGCCAAGCACCTCTTCAAATAGTGCCACACGATCTCATATGTCCACCTGAACAGGCAGATGCATTCTCTGTTTAATGTAGCATCCAAAAGATAGCACCTTCAACAATGCAACAATCCCTCAGGATTGCACTGAAGTGTCTCCCTGGAACCATTATTTAATGTAGCTACTTTAATGCTCTCTACAAAGGGTTGCTTGGGAAGCACCTATTTTGAGAATACAATTTGCAGAACAATAATGGAGCTAAAGCCAGCTGGCAAAAATGCCTTGTTACACTTTTTGAGATGGCTTTTCCCATTGCTTGAGGGGCTTCGGCCACCAACAGTTGACAAGACTTAATATGCAGAGGGGCAAAAATGGACAGGCATCCACACAGTAGCAACAGTACTCAGCTTTGGAAGGGCGCAGCAATAAGGAGATGAGATAAATATGCTGGTTACTGATATAAAAGACTAGCATGATGACATTTTTTCCAAAGACACACTGATTGGTTCTGCACCACAGCTTAAAACCAAGTTGTGCTTAATTATATACCAGCTGGACTCCCCTTGGGTCCAAAATTCCTGAATGTAGACTCTCCAACTCTTCAAAGGGACATTAGATGCCAACGCTAGTTGCGACAGCGGTGACTCCTGTAGGACAATGACGATGGCAACTTGCATTTATATAATGCCCTTTAACATAGAACACGCAGGAAAACAGGAGAAAGCCATGGGAGGAAAAATTAGGTGGTGACCAAAAGCTTGGTCAAAGAGGAGGGTTCAAAGGAGGGTCTTAAAAGGAGGAGCGGGAGGGAGGCGAGGAGTTTGGGAAGGGAATTCCAGAAAGTGAGGCCCATGCAGCGGATTGGACAACCGCCAATGGCAGGTTGAAGTGGTAGGGGAAGATGCAGTTAGAGGAATGGATGGCGCAGGGGCTCACTGCACACATTTAGTAAGAGCATTTTTAAACTGCAGTTACATTGAAATGAATTGTCCTGAATATCAAGAGCCCTTAACTTGTTGAGATGTTGTTTACTAATTATAATTAAACTATGTTTACATAGGTGTACATAGGATATACGGCACTGAAACAGGCCATTCGGCCCAACCAGTCCATGTTGGCGTTTATGCTCCACTCGAGCCTCCTCCTGTCTTTCCTCATCTATCAATGTAACCCTCTATTCTCTTTTCCTTCATATGCTTGTCTAGCCTCCCCTTAAATGCATCTATACTATTCGCTTCAACCACTCCCTGTGGTAGCGAGTTCCACATTCTCACCACTCTCTGGGTAAGGATGTTTCTTCTGAATTCCCTACTGGATTTCTTGGTGACTATCTTATACATATGGCCTCCAGTTTTGCTCTTCCCCACAAGTGGAAACACTCTTTCCCTGTATCCACTCTATCAAAACCTTTCATAATTTTAAAGACTTCTATTAGGTCACCCCCTCAGCCCTCTTTTTTCAAGAAAAAAAAAGACCCAGCCTGTTCATCCTTTCCCGATATGTATACCCTCGAATTTCTGGTATCACCCTTGTAAATCTTCTCTGCACCCTCTCCAGTGCCTCTATATCCTTTTTATACTATGGTGACCAGAACGGTACGCAGTATTCTAAGTGTGGTCTAACCAAGGTTCGATACAAGTTTAGCACAACTTTCCTACTTTTCAATTCTATCCCTCTAGAAATAAACCCTAGCGCTTGGTTTGCCTTTTTTTATGGTCTTGCTAACCTGTGTCGCAACTTTTAGTGATTTATGTATTTGTACTCCGAGATCCCTTTGTTCCTCTACCCCACCTAGACTCGCACCCTCCAAGTGATGAGACCTCCCTATTCTTCCTACCAAAATGTAATACCTCACATTTATCTGTGTTGAACTTCATTTGCCAATTATATGCCCATTCTGCAAGTTTATTAATGTCTTCCTGTAATTTGTTGCAGTCCTCCTCAGTATTGACTATCCCCCCCCAATTTGGTGTCATCCACAAATTTAGAAATTGTGTTTTTGATTCCAGTCTAAATCGTTAATATAAATTGTGAACAGCAGCGGTCCCAGCACTGATCCTTGTGGAACGCCACTACCCACCTTCTGCCACTGTGAATAGCTACCCTTTACCCCTACTCTCCGTTTTCTGTCCTGAAGCCAGCCAGCAATCCATTCTGCTACTTGTCCCCTGGCTCCGCACTCTCTGACCTTGTTCATCAGTCTATTATGTGGTAACTTATTGAAGGCCTTTTGAAAATCCAGATAAATTACATCGACAGCATTACCAGTCTACTCTCTCTGTTACCTCTTCAAAAAATTCAATAAGGTTGGTCAAGCAAGACCTTCCCTTTTGAAATCCATGCTGACTATTCATTTTTATATTTTTGGTTTCAAATATTCTTCGATTTTCTCCTTTAGTAGGGATCCCATTATTTTTCCCTCCACCGACGTTAAGCTGACTGGTCTATAATTTCTATATTTCTTAAGGCTAAAGGGATATGGGGAGAAAGCAGGGACAGGGTACTGAATTTGGATGATCAGCCATGATCTCATTAAATGGCGGAACAGGCTCGAGGGGCCGAATGGCTTACTCCTGCTCCTATCTTCTGTGTTTCTATTTCCCATGACATGTTCTATCTCATTTCTTAAATATCGGTATGACGTTAGCTATCCACCAGTCCTCTGGTATTACACCTTTTTCTAACGAATTATTAAATATGCGTAGTAATGTCTCTGCTATCTCTTCCCTAGATTCTTTTAAAATGCGCGGATGCAATCCGTCCGGACCAGGGGCTTTATCCTCTGAGTCTGATTAGTTTATTTAATATAACCCCTTTTTTATTTTAAATGCACTTATTACTAATCTCATCATCCAATGTCATGTCCGCCTGTTCCATCTCACTGGTAAATACTGAAGCAAAATAATTTTTTAATATTTCTGCCATCTCTCTATCATTACCTGTGGTATTATCCTGTCTACTGCTTAATGGCCCTATTCCCATCCCAACCTTCCTTTTTTTATTGATGTGCCTATAAAACATTTTACTATTTTGTTTTATGTTCCTTGATGATTTAATTTCATAGTTCCTCTTTGCCTCCCTAATTGTTTTTTTGAATTCTCTCCTAATCTTTTCGTATTCACCCTTATCATGCACTCCCCTGCTGTCTATGTACTTAATATATGCCTCTTTCCTTACCCTCAATTGTTCCCTTACAACTTTATTCATCCATGGAGTCTCATTATTGTTTAGTTTGTTCTTTCGTGTTAGCAGAATATATTTTTCCTGCACTCTGTTGAACACCGTTTTAAATGTTTCCCTTTGCTGTTCTATGTAAGACACTAATTTCTGTAACAACGTTCTATTAAGTGTTTGCATCAAGACAAGCTTCTTAAAGACACAGGCAGCCCAGCAACTGTCTTCCACTCCCCAGGACATGAATGGATGTAGATACGTTAAGATTTAGAAGAAAATGCTGATAATAAATCTAGATACGCACTGATCGAAATACCAGCTCTTGCTGCTGGAAGAATTCAGGCTATAAATTCAAAACTTCAAAAAAATGCATTGTACGCGTCAGTCGTGACTCAGTGGAAGTCTCACTCCAGAGACTTGAGAACAAAAATCTAGGCTGACACTTCGGTGCAGTACTAAGGGAGTGCTCCACTGAGAGGTACCATCTTTCGGATGAGTCGTTAAACTGAATCTCCCCCTGCCCGCTCAGATGGACGTACAAGATCACAAGGCACTATTTCGAAGAAGAGCAGGGAGATCTTCCTGCTATCCTGGCCAATACTAGTGTCCTCAACCAACATCACTAAAACAGCTCATCTAGTCATCATCACCTTGCTGTTCCACATTGTGGGACCTTGCTGTATGCAAATTGGCTGCCGTGCTTCCTAAATTAGTGACTGCACTTCCAAAGTACTTCATTGGCTTTTTAGCGCTTTGGACTGTTCGGAGGTTGTGAAAGACGCTATATAAATGCAAGTTTTCTTTCTTTCAGTTCTGATGTTTTCTTTGCGGTGGATGAACTTTAACAGAAAACCTTAATGAATGCATCCATGAGATATATGCTGGCAGCACTGTTAATCTTGCTACCTTGGGTTGTGCTACCTTTGGAGGAGCTGGTGAAACCCAGCTCCATTGGTGAATCTTGGCATCCCTGGAGGCAAAGGTGCCACCTCATTTACCTTACAGCACTTCCACCTTAGAGAAGCCAAGATGATAGCTGGTAAGTGGAAAAACTCAGTGATGCAATAGCTGCTGATGGTAGGGCCAAGGCATATTATTAGGACAAAAGTGAGAAAGCTTTATTCTATATCTAATTATGTATATAGCCAGCCCCATATTACCTCAAGCACAAAAAAAAAACTGGTAGAACAAAAAGGTTTTTTGTCAAGGCAGTTAGGTGTCCAACAAGTCTCTGAACTCTGAACCCAAGTACACCCAATAGAATTTCTGCTTGCCCAATATGGAGTGGCCTCACTCTCCCCGTAAAAGGAACTTGCATTTATATAGCGCCTTTAACACAGCACGTGTCCACGGGGCACATCCCACTTGCCTGAACCCAGAAAAAAAATTCAGACATTTGGTCATCGTTGGGAGAGGTTTCATATAAACCAATCACCTGAGTAAACTAGAAAACGCAATGAGTAATGACCGCTAAAGGCTACATCTTTAGGAACCCTCCCTCTTACAAGTAAGATGAGCAGCAGCTTTGATCAGGCCAGCCAAAGGGTACTTCTTTTTAGTGAGAAACTTCGGTGAAGGACGAAGGACCACAGTGGAGGGTACCAAAAAGAGCAAAGAAATTAGGTAAATGTTTGCGCAAGCTTGCTGTTAGCAAATTGGCTGCCACGTTTCCCGACATTACAACAGTGACTACACTTCAAAAGCATTTCATTGGCTGTAAAGCGCTTTGTCCCATCCGGAGATTGTGAAAGATGCTATTTAAATCCAAGTCTTTCCTTTTCTTGGGATTAGATGGAACCAACCTCAAGGTTTGCTGCACCGCTGACAAACAATTGCAGGAGCTTCATAGGAATTTGTATGAAAATAACAGCAAGTTACTGCATCTGAAAGCAGCTTCCGTGGATTAAAGCGACATAACACTAATCAATTCCTTGAACGATGTTGTGTATTTCTGATGTTTAATTATAATTCCAAATACCACAGCTCTTGGTCATGTTATTTTACTGCAAACTGGGGAGAGGGGAGGAGTAGGAGAGAAAAAAAGTATGAACTGTGTAAACAATTTCCAGTAGTAGGAAGTCATTCATTTTTTGATTCGGTGACGTTTAAAGGAAAACCAAGATAAATAATGGCAGACAGACCGACAATAAAATTAATAGCACCTTTTTATCAGGTCTAGACGGTGCCATTTGGGAAATTAAAACCAAACTTACAATATATACAAAAACACCAACATATTAAACGCAACATGCAGGTGGGCGCTCTCAACCACAAAAACATTTTGAACTATAGCCTCAGTAGAGAGAGATGAGAAAAAAATAATCAGCAAATATAGGCACGTGAACGAATGCCTTTGAAAAAAGTACTGGGTGGCTGAAGAGATTTCATCAACATTTGTGGTTTTAATTTTTTGAGAATACTGTGAACTGGAGAATGCACATCGCCAAATTAAGAGGGTTTTTATCTTCTTAAAAAAAAATGCAACAGAGAAAAATGCTGGGCATATATAAAAGTTGCTCTCCAGAGCTGCCTGTGTTTATTCAGATATAAATATCACGACAGTGCTGTGAAACGGGATTAATGTTTGATCTATGCTTGAATGTTTTATTTGGCCAGGGGAGGAGAAGGAACGTTCACTGCTCTTCACGTGGTATTTCATTCATTGATTTACAAACATAAAGGAAGAGGGTAGAAAAAAAGCAAGATGTCATTCCAGGCAGTGAGCACAAGCCTTTCATCAATGCATGCTCTAGTTTTATTTGACTCGATCGAGTCTCATCAGTTTTGTGGGACACACGTGTTTTGGGGTGTGGCGAAGGGGAGAGCAGTGAAGTTTGATTTGGGACCACCAATAAATCAATTCTTGATTCAGGCGTGGGAATATTTGCAATATTCACTATATCGAAATTGTAAATGTATTCTTTACATAAGCATCGCCGATAGTGAACGGCGAAAAACGCCAATTGATCTTAGTGAAAGCAGTGCGGAGTGTTGTGCCACTGGGATGGTGGTAGACCTTCGGGTTAGTACTATTAGCACATCCCTGTCAAGCAGTTGCGGGAATGCATATAGACAGGAAAGTGGATAGGTAACATGTGATTTAGGTGGTGATGTGTCACTCAACTGTTTTGAAGCCAAGAGGTTCGGGATCAACTCCAGGAGACAGTTCAAAGCCCAAGCAATGTGGGACTAAGTGCAGTATAACTACAATCCAATGTGAACCCAAGTTTAAACAGTTGCCAGGTGGTCCTTTGCAGCCTGAAACCAGGACCTCTGAAAATGGATAACATCCTACAATCCTAGAACAGACAGGAATGACCAATTGCAAAGAAATGTTTCTCAACAGGTCAAGGCTGAAGCAGAGAGACGTCAACATGGAACTACAGGAAACTTTGGTTTATCCAGAGGTTAACTGTCCGGAATGCTCGAGCCACCGGCAAAAATCAGGAGCCGTTTCGTTAGGTTTTTTTTCTTTTCGTTGCTTTTTTTTCCCCATCAGTCAGGCTCTGCAAGGTCTCGCTGAAGCTGTTGCTAAGCTACAGAGACGTTTGCAAGGTACGGCCGACTGTTCAGAAGCTGTTGAGGGTTTGTTGCCAGATACAGAGCTCAAAATCTCCGTATGTTTCAACATTAGCGCTGGTTTGTCCGGCAGTTTTAATGGGACGGCAACAGCTCGGTCCCGTCGGTGCCAGATAGCAAAGTTCCCTGTACACTGCTTAAAAGGACCACTTATCATAATTTCTCTTTCAAATCTGTGATCAAAGTTCGTTACCCAAAGAGTGGTAACAATGTGGAACTCGCTACCACAAGAAATAGTTGAGGCAAATAGCATAGATGTATTTAGGGGAAACTGGATAAACGCATGAGGGGGAAAGGAATAGAAGGCTAAGCTGATAGGGGTCGATGAAGAGGGGTTGGAGGAGATTCAAGTGGAGCACAAACATGGACCACTTGGGCCAAATGGCCTGTTTCTGTGCTGTACATTCTATGTAATAGGATACAGACAACGCAAAGTGATGCCACAAGCTCTCCGATTAATTGTAATGTACAAAGTGTGAACAATGATCTTTCACAAGACTCCACCCCCACTAAATGGCTGTGGTTAATAATACAAAGTCTCATGATGCTAAACAAAAACACAAAGTATTCATTTTCATAACTAACACCAGGATGAAAGCAATATACAAATACTTTAGAACCACTTAAAAGATGACTGTTCCATTCCATGTTATAGGGAAAGAATTCCATTATAGACTACAGAGGTTAAACTGGAATGTCACCACATCTGGATTTGCTCCAATTAGTTATCAGTTTCCCTTCCAGGCCAGAAAATAACTCATACCCACTGATAAGCAAAATGTGCAAGAAGCGAAATCTATATTTTGAGTTATGTATGTGGCGCTAAATGGTTTCACAGCTGCACCTTGCCTCACAGCAATACATTACTGACTTTCAACTGATGTTTTGTTTCCAATGATCTGGAAAACCTGGGTAGAGGAGTAGGTGTTAATCCAAAAGTCCAACAAGCTCCTGCTGCTCACGTGCGCCACACTGGTTTCCTTCGAGGTCACAGGAGTCGCCAATCAATGCGCTCTATACCCCTTTCACTTGCTCCCCTCTGTTGTACAGCGCAGAGATCAAGGAGAATGATTTTGATGAACAGTAATGGGGATGAACTACGCGAAGAAAGATTAGAGAAGCTTAAACGCTGCATTGGTAGAAAAAAGCTAGTACAGTGCAGGGGGAGTCATTGCGATATGTAAAATATTAAATGGAATAGACAACACAGAATATTATTAAAATGTCAGTCAGGAAAGTAGGCACAGAGCATATAACATTTAAATTAGCAAGAAGTAAATTCCTACTTCCTAGATAGTAGGAAAAACTTCCTCATGCAGTGATAAATGTTTGGAATAATCTGCCAGGTAGGGTAATAGAGGCAAAAACTGTCAGTATATTTAAAACGCAGTTGAATGCGAAGATAGGAGCATTAGGGTACAACAGGAATGAGCTTCATGAGACCACACCTGGAGTACTGCATGCAGTTTTGGTCTCCTTATTTAAGGAGGAGTATACTTGCGTTGGAGGCAGTTCAGAGAAGGTTCACTAGGTTGATTCTGGAGTAGAAGGGGTCGTCTCATGAGGAAAGGTTGAGCTTTGGAGTTCAGAAGAATGATAGGGGATCTTATTGAAACATAAAAGATTCTGAGGGGGCTTGACAGGGTAGATGCCGAGAGGATGTTTCCCCTCGTGGGGGAGTCTAGAACTAGGGGGCATAGTTTCAAAATAAGGAGTTGCCCATTTAAAACAGGTGAGGAGGAAGAATTTCTTCTCAGAGGGTCGTGAATCTTTGGAATTCTCTACCCCAGAGCGCTGTGGAGGCTGGGTCATTGAATATATTCAAGGTAGAGATAGACAGATTTTTGAAAAACAGGGGAATCAAGGGCTATAGGGAGCAGGCAGGAAAGTGGAGTTTATGGCAAGATCAGATCAGCCATGATCTTATTGAACTGCGGAGCAGGCTCGAGGGGCCGAATGGCCGACTCCTGCTCCTATTTCTTACGTTCTTAAACTGACCCAATGGTCCCTTTCCCGGTCCTCCATTTTTATAATATTCATAAAACTTTTCACTAGTGCTCATTATTTCATGCTTCTGGCTCTGTAATGTTAATGGTGACGGCTGTGGAGTGGAACCAATGTAAATGTTACAATTGAAAGCACGTTTGATAGAATTCTGTATATACGAATATAAAACAACTTTCATGCTCCAAGATCCTTTGACAGTGGAAATGGATATGCTTTTTTGCTGACATTTGCACTTTTAATTTACACACAATATTCCTGGAGTGGTGGGGGGGGGATACATCTGTATTTATGGTAAAACTAGATTTCATTGACAACAGTCATACACACATACAGATGCTTCTTCTGTTGAGTGCACAGTGGAGTGCGCTGAAGAGAGATCAATGTATAATCATTCTCAGGCAAGCGTGAGCCATTTATCAATGCATTGACACACTCAATGAATACTTGCCAGGACATATATTCAGCTGTGCATATTCATCTGTCAAACTATCCCGAGAGGGGCACATAGTTTTACTTTTATCTACGTAAGCGGTGAAATCTTCCACATATTGTAATCATCCGGTAACTCCATTTTTATTTTTCAAATAAAAGTATCGAGCTCCATAATGGCGCCCCCCGCACCCCCACCCTTGTGGGACTCTCAGCCTAGCACGGCGGGAGGGTCCCAAGGTTCAATCCCCACTCTGTGCAGCGTTATCTGATGCCGAGGCAGCCATTGTGGCACTCGGTGTTCAAGATATTAAGGGGACCTCATAGGGTAGATAGAGAGAAACTATTTACGCTGGTTGGGGACCAGGGGACACAGCCTAAAAGTTAGAGCCAGGCCTTCCAGGAGTGAAGTTAGGAAACACTTCTACACACAAAGGGTGGTAGAAGTTTGGGAAAAATCTTCTGCAAACAGCAATTGTTCATTCTAAATCAGAGTGTGATAGATTTTTGTTAACCAAAGGTATTAAGGGATATGGGGCAAAGGCAGGTATAAGAACATAAGAAATAGGAGCAGGAGTCAGTCATTTGGCCCTTCAAGCCTGCTCCGCCATTCAATAAGATCATGGCTGATCTTCTACCTCATCTCCACTTTCCTGAACTATTCCCATATCCCTTGATTCCCTTAATATTCAAAAATCTATCAATCTCTGTCATTAGGTCACAGATTAGCCATGATCTCATTGAATGGCGGAATAAGCTCAAGGGGCTAAATGGCCTCCCAGTGTTCCTATATTCCTATTGTTGCAACCGGCCTCAGTACTTGGGAGGGAGCATTTGGGGGGGGGGGGGTGGGGGGGCCCCCCAAGGAGGAGAAAAAACAAAAATCAGCCAGGGTCCCTGCTCCAGCAATACGTGGCAGGATCAGCTTCGGCTGCGATACCCTTGCGCATGGTCAGTTAAAAAACATGCCAACACTCGGCATCTAGACCTGTGCATGAAGAGTGGTCACTTGAGCAAAGTGCGAGTGTGTGTTTGGAGTCTCATGAAGCACAACGTTCGAGAGAGGTTAGTGGGAGATAAAAAAAAAAACACACACACACACACATATTGCCCGTCACAGAATTTAACTTCAGTACCATAAAAGTCCCAGTGAACAATGACGCCACTGCCAGACAGAGCAGGTAGCTACAATGTGATTGTGGTAAACCACTGTTTGTATTCCTGTTTGTCCTGTTTGTATTCCACTGTGTACATGCCTGGACATGCCTCGGCTGACTCCTCCCACAGGTCCTAGTATAAAGGTGACTGCTCCCCAGCCCTTGTATCCTGGACCGGTCGACCACTCGAGGCAGACCTCCATTCTGTTGTTAATAAAAGCCTTTAGTTACTCTTCTAACTCTCAGTCTTTTATGAGTAATTGATAGCGCATCAATTTTATTAACAACATTTTTATAATGGAGAAGATCCTCACACCAGCATGCCTGGACTTAGATCATCGGGAGGCGGACTCATCCACCAAGTTTACTCACTGGCTTAAGTGTTTCGAAAAATTCCTGACCGCCTCCGAAGCAATCAAATCGGACGAGGACAAACTGGATGTCCTGACCTCCAAAGTGAACCACCGAGTGTACTCGGTCATCCAAGACGCGACCTCGTACGCGGATGCTATCAAGCTCCTCAAGGACCAGTACACGCGCCCAGTGAACGAAGTGTACGCCAGGCACCTCCTGGGGAGTCGTAAACAACAACCTGGGGAATCGACCGTGGAATACCTTCAGGCACTGTCTGTGCTTGGCCGGGCCTGTGGTTGTAAGGATGTAAAGGCCGCCGTGTACACAGAGGAACTTATCCGGGACGCTTTTGTAGCGGGCCACAGATCCAATTACACACGACAGCGACTGTTGGAGCAGAGCAACCTCGACCTCAACAAGGCCTCTGAACTCGCACTATCGTTGGATGCAGCCTACCAGGGCATGGATGCCTACTCCTCTGCACCGTGGACGCCGCGGGGAATGACAGCCTGGGACACGGTAGGACCGCCTCATAGCGCCGTGCCACCCCAGCCACACCCCAACAACGGCCCAACTACCGCAGCAGTGTCCCAAGGCCAGAAATGCTACTTCTGTGGCCAGGCAAAACACCCCAGAGCGCGCTGCCCGGCGAAAAACGCGATCTGCTCGGGCTGCGGGAAGAAGGGACACTACGCTAGCGTCTGCAGGGCCAAAGCCACCCCGAACCCCAGCAGCGCCGCGTGTGGGCCATGCGGGCCGCCATTTTGGATCTCCCCGGCCGTGTGCGAATCACCGGTACAGCAGCCATTTTGGACGCCTCCAGCCACATGGGGATCATGGACGCCGCCATCTTGGACGACAGCCGGGACGCAGCAGGCCCCCGACACCGCCTCATCTGATACCCGCAGCGACACACCGACCCCTACGCTGGCATCCGTTACACTGGACCAAGCGAGACCGCACCAACTGGCCAGTTCCACAATGGACATTAAGGTAAATGGTCACGATACAATCTGCCTTTTTGACTCTGGGAGCACGGAGAGCTTCATCCACCCCGACACGGTGCGGCGTTGCTCTCTCCCAGTCCTGCCTGCGCAACAGCGGATTTCTATGGCCTCCGAGTCCCAGTCGGCGGACATCGGCGGCTACTGCGTGGTGACACTCGTAGTAGACGGGACCGTGTACGATCATTTTAAACTTCTGGTCCTGCCTGACCTCTGCGCTGCCGTCCTGCTGGGGTTAGATTTTCAGTGCCACCTTAAAAGTGTTACGATGGCGTACGGTGGACCCCTACCCCCACTCACAGTCCGCAGCCAGCAGCTTCCAAATTGCCCGCCGCGCACCAGGTGCAACCTCTCCACACTCAGAGTCACCCCCCCACCACTGTTTGCTAACCTCACCCCCGACTGTAAGCCCATCGCCACAAAGAGCAGGCGATACAGTGCCGGGGACAGGGTTTTCATTAAAACCGAAGTGGAGCGGCTCCTGAAAGAAGGGATTATTGAGGGCAGCACCAGCCCCTGGCGAGCCCAGGTTGTGGTCGTTAAGACCGGCGAGAAGCAGCGCCTGGTCATCGACTACAGCCAGACAATAAATCGCTACACCCTGCTGGACGCCTACCCACTCCCCCGTATAGCTGATATGGTCAACCAGATCGCGCAGTACCGCGTCTTCTCGACCATTGACCTGAAATCAGCGTACCACCAGCTCCCCATCCGCCCTGAGGACCGCCAGTACACTGCCTTTGAGGCAAACGGCCGCCTCTATCACTTCCTTAGGGTTCCCTTTGGCGTCACCAACGGGGTCTCCATCTTCCAAAGGGAGATGGACCGGATGGTAGATCAAAATGCGTTGCAGGTCACTTTCCCATATCTGGACAATGTGACCATCTGCGGCCGTGACTTGCAGGACCATGACGCAAACCTCGAAAAATTCCTCCGCACCGCCCAACTCCTAAACCTGACATATAACAAGGAGAAGTGCATATTCCACACAAACCGCCTCGCCATCCTTGGCTGTGTTGTGGAACACGGAGTCATCGGCCCCGACCCCGACCGGATGCGTCCCCTTATGGAACTTCCACTGCCCCACTGCCTCAAGGCCCTGAAGAGGTGCCTTGGGTTTTTCTCCTATTACGCCCAGTGGGTCCCCTACTATGCGGACAAGGCCCGTCCGCTGATCAAGTCCACCTCTTTTCCCTTGACGGCAGAGGCCCGCTTAGCCTTCCACCGTATCAAGGAGGACATTGCCAAAGCCACCATGCACGCAGTGGACGAATCCATCCCCTTCCAGGTGGAAAGCGACGCGTCCGACTTTGCCCTGGCCGCTACCCTCAATCAGGCGGGGAGACCCGTGGCCTTCTTTTCACGAACCCTCCAAGGCCCGGAGACCAGACACTCCGCTATTGAGAAGGAGGCCCAGGCGATTGTGGAGGCTGTGCGTCATTGGAGGCACTACCTGGCCGGAAAACGATTTACCCTGCTCACTGACCAGCGTTCAGTTGCTTTTATGTTTAACAACAAGCAGAGGGGCAAAATCAAAAATGACAAGATCTTGAGGTGGAGAATCGAACTTTCCACCTACAACTACGAGATCTTGTACCGGCCCGGGAAGCTAAATGAACCCCCGGATGCGCTATCGCGTGGCACCTGCGCCAGCGCGCAGATCGATAGACTACGGGTCCTCCACAATGACCTCTGCCACCCGGGGGTCACCAGGTTCTTCCACCTCATCAAGGCCCGCAACCTGCCTTACTCTATTGAGGAGGTCAGGACCATGACCAGGAACTGCCAAGTCTGCGCTGAGTGCAAACCACACTTTTATAGACCAGACAGGGCCCACCTGATAAAAGCCACTCGCCCCTTCGAGCGCCTGAGCGTTGATTTTAAAGGGCCTCTCCCCTCCTCCGACCGCAATGTGTACTTCCTCAATATTATTGATGAGTACTCCCGTTTCCCGTTCGCCTTCCCCTGCCCGGACATGACCAGTGCCACGGTCATTAAATGTCTGAACAACCTCTTCACCCTGTTCGGCTTCCCCAGCTATATCCATAGCGACCGGGGCTCATCGTTTATGAGCGACGAACTCCGTCAGTACCTGCTAACTAGGGGTATTGCCACAAGCAGGACCACCAGTTACAACCCCCGGGGGAACGGACAGGTGGAAAGAGAAAATGCGACAGTTTGGAAGGCCGTCCTGCTAGCCTTAAAGTCTAGGGGCCTTCCAACCTCCCGCTGGCAGGATGTGCTCCCCGATGCGCTCCACTCTATTCGGTCACTGCTCTGCACTGCCACTAACGCCACCCCTCATGAGAAAATGTTTGTCTTCCCAAGGAAGTCCACATCAGGGACGTCGCTACCGCCATGGCTGACGTCCCCAGGGCCGGTCCTACTGAGAAGACACGTGAGGACCCATAAAACGGACCCCCTGGTCGAGAGGGTCGACCTCCTCCACGCCAACCCCCAGTATGCTTACATCGCATACCCGGACGGGCGGGAGGACACAGTCTCCATAAGAGACCTTGCACCCTCAGGGACCACAGTAACCCACTACCCACTACCACCCCCCCCCCACGATCCGATATCCAGCCCCAGCAGACGGCAGGCCTGGGCCCCGCGACCCGCTCGACATCTACGAGGACGACACGCCTGTGCCACAGCCTACGCTGGACTCGACGCCAGAAGCTTCACTACCCCTGCCGTCGCCACGCCGATCACAGCGGCAGACAAGACCTCCGGAGAGACTCCAATACACTAACTTTTAATACACTTCACCCCGCCGGACTCAATTTTAAACAAGGGGTGAATGTGGTAAACCACTGTTTGTATTCCTGTTTGTCCTGTTTGTATTCCACTGTGTACATGCCTGGACATGCCTCGGCTGACTCCTCCCACAGGTCCTTGTATAAAGGTGACTGCTCCCCAGCCCTTGTATCCTGGACCGGTCGACCACTCGAGGCAGACCTCCATTCTGTTGTTAATAAAAGCCTTTAGTTACTCTTCTAACTCTCAGTCTTTTATGAGTAATTGATAGCGCATCAGTGATATCTGACCAACTCAGTCACATTGCTTTGTGTGAACACTGTCCACATCAGGGCGAAGGTGATCAGTGCTGTGGTGCGTATCCTAATTTGCACCAAGTCCCATTCACCCCGTTCAGGACCCCGGTCCGGCAATGCCTCGATTTTAAAATTCTCACCCTCATGTTCAAATCCCTCCACGGCCTGGCCCCTCCCTATCTCTGTAACCTCTTCCAGCCCTTCAACCCGTCGAGATCTATGCACTCCTCCAATTCTGGCCTCTTGGCAATCCCCGATTTTCATCGCTCCTCCAGCTGCCTGGGCCCTAAGCTCTGGAATTCCCTTCCTAAATCTCTCCACCTCTGCACCTCACCCTCAGGTTTTAAGGAAAGTCTTAAAAGCGATCTCTGACTAAGCTTTTAGTCACCTATCCTAATATCGCATGTGGCTCGGTGTCAAATTTTGTTTGAGAATGCGCCTGTGGCGTTTTGCTACAATAAAGGCGCTATATAAATGCAAGCTGCTGTTGTGTGGAAAATTTTCCATTTCAGGCATTTCAGTACTCCCAGGTCAGGCAAAGCACATTGAGATGCAGAGTGAAGCTTCCTCCACTCTGCTCCAACAATGTACTTGAACGCCAACATAAATAGTCCTGCTCACAGTGACATTTTCCATTTCCCACAGTGACATTGGTAATTCAAGCCAATTTTGCACACAGCAAGCTCCCACAAACAACAATGTGATAATGACCAGATCATCCGCTTTGGTGATGTTGGTTGAGGGAAAAATATTGGCCAGGATAGCAGAGAGAACTTCCCCGCTCTTCTTCAAAATAGTGCCATGGGATCTTCTACTTGAGAGAGCAGACGGGGCCTCGGTTTTACGTCTCATCCCAAAGACGGCACCTCCGGCAGTGCAGCACTCCCTCAGCCCTGCACTGGAGTTTCCGCCTGGATTATGGTCTGCGAGTCAGGAGGTTGTGGGTTCAAATCCCACTCGAGGAGGGAGAGTGCTTTTTTGGACTGAGCCACAGCTGACACCTGTTACTTCAGTGGTAATTAGTGCCAACTGAGGCCCAGTCTTCTCTGGTAGGCCGAAGCCATGAAGTAGTGAACGGGGACTGCCAAACCTCTAGCAGACAGAAGAGATTTCATCCCATCGGCTTGGGCTGAATTGGAATCCAGGTCCCAGAAGTGAAAGTCTGGTCATATTCAATATAGATTATTCATTAGTCTCATGGTATACCCCATGCCTCAGGCTTACATTCACAGTACTGCTGCTTTGTTAGTGTAAGGTCACAGAAAATCACTTTAACATGTGTGTTAGAATAAAAAGCTTGAGTTTAAAAACAGATTCAAATTCAACTCTTGAAGAGTTAGAAGGCATTTCATTTCAAGAGTTAATTAAGGTTCCTACAACTTTTTAGTATTTTGATTGGAGCAGATAAAGGGAAGGAAATAACTTGCATTTATATAGCGCCTTTAACATCCTCAGGGTGTCCTAAAGCACTTCACACCCAATTAAGTACTTTTGAAGTGTTGTCACTGTTGTAATGTAGGGAAATGCAGCAGCCGATTCGTATCTCAAACAACAATGAGATAATGACCAGATAATCTGTTTTGGTGATGTTAGTTGAAGAATAAATATCGGCTGGGACACCAGGAGAATTCCCCTGTTCCTCTTCGAATAGTGCCATGGGATTTTTTACGTTCACCCAAGAGGGCAGATGGGATCGTGATTAAACGTCTCACCTGAAAGACGGAACCTCCGACAGTGCAGCATTCCCTGAAGTGTCAGCCTGGAATATATGCTCAAGTCTCTGGCGCGAGACTTGAACCCGTGGCCTTTGGACTCGTAGGCAAGAGTGCTACCCACTGAGTCGCGGCTGACGCTGTCAATATGGGGATAAATGGAGCGGAAATCTGCAAGGCTCAACTCCATCATTGTACATGTGTGGTGTAAGGATTAGGAAAATGAACACTGGTACACTTGGGGGGAAAAAGGCATAAACCTATCAATAAAGATAAAGTATCTGTGCTGGAAACAGCATAACAGAGATGCTTCAAGAATGAATCATGCTGCCAGTATTCTGCGCCAATAAAAAACGACATTAAAAAATCCTTTACAAAGAATAACCTGGACATATTTTTGCAGATTTCTTTTCGACCATTGGCACTTAAATTACATGAACATGGTCACAGAAATTCTTGAAGACTACAGTGAGAGTCTGTAATCATTTCCTCTGGGGGCAGTCCACAAGGGGGCATAACCTTAAAATCAGAGCCAGGCCATTCAGGGCTGATGTCAGAAAGCACTTCTTCACACAAAGCTTTGACCACGCTTGATCAGCTCCGACAGACGGGTCACACCGTCCACATGCCAGAGACTCGACTCCCAAAACAAGCGCTCTACTCGGAGCTCCGACACGGCAAGAGAGCCCCAGGTGGGCAGAGGAAACGCTTCAAGGACACCCTCCTTGAAAAAGTGTAACATTCCCACTGACACCTGGGAATCCCTGGCCCAAGACCGCACAAAGTGGAGGAGAAGCATCCGGGAAGGCGCCGAATACCTCGAGTCTCTTCGCCGGGAGCAAGCAGAAGCCAAGCACAAGCAGCGCACGTCAACCCGAGCACCCCACCCACCTGCCCCCTTCAACCACCATCTGCCCCACCTGTGACAGAGACTGTAGGTCCCGCATTGGACTCATCAGTCACCTGAGAACTGGAGGTGGAGGTGGAGAAGGAGAAGAAGACGACGACGAAGGCTAGTAGAAAGCTGAAACGCTCTTCCTCCAAAAAGCTCGAGAGGCTGGGGTTCAATTGAAAATGTCAAAGCCGATTGCGTTTTGGTGGGCAAGGGTATTAAGGTTACGGAACCAAGGCGGATAGATAAAGTTAAGATATGCATCAGCCATGAATGGTGGGACAGGCTTGAGGGGCTGAATGGATTATAGGAACAGGAGACCAATGTCATTAAATCTGAGTGCTTCAACTTTAACTAGTCTTGCAAAACTGGCTGCCTCACACTGCTGAGCTCTATCTCACCCAGGACACTTCCCCATTAGCACCTTCTAGTGTCTATATTTAATAAAATATATGAGTCACTGAAAACCACCAATGTTAAATGATAATTAGCATTTGATTTTAGATAAAAGGCATTGACAGGAGCACATTAACAGAAAGAACATGCATGCATTTCTCTCCATGTGTTGAGGCTGCTAAATTTATTTCAGATTTAATTCCATTTAATGAGGCTTGCAGGTGGCATAGTGCCTTCAAAATTGGAATGTACTAATGAAATCATCTCCACACTGTCCCATATGCTGTCCTGTGACAAACCAACCGCTTGGCATGATACATCTTTGCTGCCGTTTCTTTCAAGTTGAAAAAGGAGTGGGGGGGGGGGGGGGGGGGGGAGAAATACAATTTTGTGTCAAGCCAATGCAGTGATGTTGAGTCAGGAGTTTTCCATCAATGGCACAGGAACATTTTAATACAAGTGAAACTTCAGCTTGTATTTTTTTAATTTTTTTTTAAAATGAGTCAGCAAAATAAGAAACATAAGCGCGATTGGACCGAGTTCCTCAGATTTTAAGGACCGCACCTAGAACGAGAGGTTAGACATTCCTGTAGAATAGAATAGTACAGCATAGGAGGGGGCCATTGGGCCCAGAGTCTGCGCCAGCTCTTTCGAAGACCAATCAAGTTAGTCCCACTCCCCAGCTTCTTCTTCCCGTTTCTCATCCGCAATTACTAATTTACTTTATATATTTTATTTATTTTAAATAAATAGAATAAAAAGAACTTGCAGTTCCAGGCTACAGTACCACTTACTCTCTACATTTCAGCTGCACTATGCTGTTAAATGTAATGTAAGATGCACATTCAAGTCCACAATTCCCCAAGCAATGCGTTCCCAATTGCAGCTGTGCCACTGAAGGAAGACTAGCCTTCCCAACAGGGAGAAATTCAGAAAAGTTACTTTAAACTAAACCAGGAGAGAGTAGGACAAGGGGACGTAGGTTCATAACTAGTAAAAAGCAAATTTAGGACTGCTTAGAAAACCTCTATAAACATGCATGCGCGAACACGCACGCACGCAGACGCATGCACACCAATATATGCAATGAACTTTCAGGTGGCGTAATGGAGTCAAATATTTTAATAATTTGACAATTAGGTGCACTGATTGGGGGATGGGGGGGGGGGGGGGTGGGGGGAAAACTGTAGGGTCTTTCTGGAAGAATGAGCTAAGAGGAGCCGGATGGCCATCCTCAACTGTATTTAACTCATGATCTCCGTCAACTGCTGCTGAAGGAACTGGCTGTCACATTAGTGGAGAATTTTCTAAGGGTGGAGTTAAAGCACAGTGTTGGGTCATTTTAGAGAAAGATTTACCATGCGTCCAATCAACTTTGGAGGAACCATCTGCAGGAGAAGGATATTTTCCATTCCCGGCAGTTGGTGATCACAAAATTTCCTCCCACCAATCTTGCTTCAAATTACAAACGGCGTCCACTATGACGGACTCAAAATTGGATTTAGGGCATCAAAGAAACAACATATTTTGTTACTCTTGTCACAAACCCCGCATCTGTTAATCTCTACTGTGGCACAAAACTGCAAACCGAATCTTAAATGAGGGTAACATGCTATTTGGTGCAAAAAAGAGAAGTGGGTCAAAATGGCCTCAGGACACATTCAGTTCACAACTGCCATGGAAATATATTCACACTCTAGTCATCAAAAACAGTGAGCAGGTACAGCTTGAAAATCTAGCAAAAGTTTAAGTCTATGCAGAACAGCCGCCATGTGAAAAGTAGCTCAATAATTCAATTGCTGTCTACTCTTTAGAATACAAAGTCTCAGGGTACCACAGAGGTATGACATGTACCATGTACATGAAAGCCTTTCAGCTACTAAGAAGTGTGTGCAATGCGCTGTGTTCTACAATCCTACCGAAAGATGATGGAAGGAAAGAAAATTTCACAACATGGATTACACGGAACAGAAAGAAGTCCCAATAAAGGGAAACCTTCAGAGATACATTTACAGTAATATGGAGGCAACAGGCAATTCGCACTTTCAAAAACAGCCAGCATAAATATATTTTCCCTAATGTTGTTCTCTTCCAGTGTCAGACAGTATTCCCAGGCCTCTGGTATTGCACAATGTGAGGCATGGTTGCAAGAACAGGCGAGAAGCTCGTGTGGTCTTTGAATCCCTGCACAATAGCACCTAGCTTCACTGGGCACCTCCACTTCCTCTTCCATAGGAGAGTCAAGTCTGGGTATCAAAATTATAAAAGTTCTCTTTTTTTTGTTAGGTAAGGGTATTGAGTGTTACGGAACCAAGGCGGGTAGATGGAGTTGAGAGACAGATCTGCCATGATCTAACTGAATGGCAGATCAGGCTCGAGGGGCTAAATGGACTCCTATTTTTCCTATGTTCCTAGAAATGAATCACTGGAGGTCAAAACCTTTAAAGAATAGTGCATTGGTTATCCATTTACGCCAATCTTCAGCTCTCCAGGGTAACAGTATTTGAATTAACTAATGTAAACTTCTCTCCGGTATAGTCAAAATGCAGCTATTGCAATCAATTTTGGTGAAGTCGACTAGCATTGCAACAGTAAAACTCATGCCAATATGGCCTTCTCGCTCCCCCCACCAACGAATCAGGGTTTCCTTACCCAGAAAGCACCGACAAAACACAAGGTCCTGCCTCCCCGCCATCATAGACCTACCTGTGCAATATTTTTATTGAGCAGATAAACTCCATATTCAAACTGAAACCTTTCTCCTCCTCTCGGATACAGAGGGAACCTGTGAATACAAACACAAGAAAATCTAGTTAATAAAGTTGTATGTGTTGGGGGGGGGGGGGGGGCGGGGGGGGGGAACAAGGACTGTAAAGTATATATTGTATTGCATTCGGTTTCACATTACCATATCAGTGGCACAAGACACAATTGAACTTTGAACAGAACATTATCCTGAATTCCTATGTAGCATTCAGTTGGGAAAGACAGGTTCTCCTTGGAAGAGAAGGTTAAGAGGTGACCTAATAGAGGTTTTCAAGACGATGAGATATTTTGATAGAGTAAAGAGGGGAAAAAATATTCCCTCAGGCGAGTGGGTCATAACCAGAGGTCATAGATTCAAAATCATTGGAAAAAGATCGAGGGGGGAGACGAGGAGAATTTTATTCACTCAGAGTTGTGATCTGGAACGCTTTACAGGAAACTCTCAATTTACCGGCACCTAAAATAACCGGAAATCTCTGTTAACCGGCAAAATTCAGGAGTAGGTTCAGGTAAGTTTTACTTCATATTAGTGGCCGTTCCTGGATCTGTGGCCGAGTAACTGGGGTTCCTGCACCTGTTGCTATGCAACAGGGACACTTGGTCTGTGGCTAGGGTTCCTGCACCTGTTGCTATGCAACAGGGACGCCTGGACCTGTGGCCGTGTACGGGGCTCTCGTACTTTTTACTATACCTCTCTGTAATCCGGACTTTGATAAACCGGCACCACGCCGGTCCCGGATAAAAAAAAGAGTTTCCTGTACTTGAAAAAGGTGGTGCAAGTGGACTCCATAAATAATTTTAAAAGGGAGTTGGGCGGGTAATTGAGGATGAAGAATTTATAGGGTTACGGTCAAAAAACGAGGATGTGGAATTAAGCACGACTGCTCTTCAAAGAGCCAGCACAGGCGTAACGGGCCGAATGGCCACCTTCAGTGCTGTAAGTGTCTATGATTCTATGACTCGCTCACACAGGTCACTTGGACAAGGGGCTGCCCTGCCACTAGTGTGAAACCTTATCCCAGCGAGAGTCAGTACGACAGGAGAGGAAGTTTTCTATTGAGTGAAACAAAAAGTCAACTACACCGAGATCAATTACGCCTTGCTAGCTCTCATTAATCATTTTGCCGGAAACTAGCAGCACAGAATAAACATCACAATTGAAGGAACTCCATGCCTCCAAGATTAATAAATTAAAAAAAACCTCCAACTGGATTAAGTTACAAAACCACAAAATTCTAGTAGAAATCTGGAAAACTCTCCCTCAAAAGGCTGTGGATGCTGGGGGGACAATTGGAGCTTTCAAAACAGAGATCGATAGGCTTTTGTTGGGTAAGGGTAACAAAGATGACGGGTACATGGAGTTGAGACACAGGTCAGCCGTGATCTACAGGAAACTCTCGATTTACCGGCACCCAAACAACCGGAAATCTCGGTTAACCGGCAAAATTCAGGAGTAGGTTCAGTTAAGTTTTTCTTCATATTAGTGGCCGTTCCTTGATTCTTGGCTGTGTAATCGGGGGTTTCTGCACTTGTTGCTAAGCAACAGGGACGCTTGGTCTGTGGCCGGGGTTCCTGCAGCTGTTGCTAAGCAACAGGGAAGCCTGGATTTGTTGCTGTGTACGGAGCTCTCGTACCTTTTAACTATAACTCTCTGTAATCTGGACTTTTTGTTAAACCGGCACCACGCCGGTCCCGTCGGTGCCAGATAAAAAAAAAGAGTTTCCTGTAATTGAATGGCCGAGCAGGACCAAGGGGCTGAATGGCCTCCTCCTGTTCCAATGTTCCTATGTATCACAATTATTGCTAAGCAACAGGGTTTTACTGCAAATGTTAAATAAGTTCATGATACAATGTGGCACACATAGACCATCGCCCAGTGCGGGGAGTACTGAGGGGGGGGCGGGGGGGCTGTGTCTCGGTCATGCCAACACAGGGAGTGACCAAGAATGAAAATCAGGGCATGGGGATAACACGATCACCTCCCCTTCTCATTCTAGTCAACTGATGATAGTGGCATTGACCGGAGATGTTGCAGGCTAAGGGGAACAATGGAAATATCGCTTTAAAAAAAGTCATGAAATTACCAAGTTGATTTGCAGAGGTACTGCAGTCTTACGTTTTCACACAAATCTGCACTCGTTAACACTTGACTCCTCGTGGTAAATGGTGAACACTTAAAATCTGTGAGATACACACCAGCTACGTGAAACAGATGCTATTCAGTTACATTTTCATACAGACTTCAATTTGTCCCCTCTTCTCGACGGTTAAAACTTCCTGCCATAATAAGTATGCCAGAGTGAACAGAAAAGGGGCCATTGAAAGGGTCACCGAGAAAGAATGCAATCACATAGTTATGCCTCTCCAGTAGAGTTGTGACATAACCGAGATGCCGGGGGAAAAAAAAGTTTTAGGATAATGATTGCCCTCCCCCACAAACACACACACTCTACAACTGCAAATAAAAAATGACTGCGACAAAGTTTGAACGAAACACAAACAAACATGTGCCAAACCATGCAACAAGGAAAGGCCACTTGACAAGTCAAGTCCATTTGTTTCACAATCCGCTGTTCATGGACTCTGCCCAACCCCCTCACTGTCCTGTGGGAGGCATCAAACCTAACAAAAGGTAGCCTCCAAGTTCTAAAATTTCTCCCCGACTTTCAAGGGTTGTCTAGCAAAACACTAGAATTTTGATCAAACGTTACAGTACACATATAAATACAAGCCTGCAGCTCACCAAGGATCACATTCCACACCGTTCAAATCATCACCGTTTATCCCATTACTACTGAAAGGGCCAATCAGCTATCAAGGCTGTAAGCACGATGGGAGAGTGAGAAATAGCACATACAATAGCAGGGCAGCAAGTAGGTGAAGCTCCTCTCAGGCTGGGCAGTAATTGGCTGTGGTGGCCCAAACACAGGAACTGTATCCCTCTTGTGCTGGTGTCTTGACCTGGGAGCACTGGACGCTAAGCTTGCAAGTATGAAGCGGAATAAAGTTTGCTTGGGAAAAAATGGACCACCATTTTGCAGAGCGAGTGCGAAATAAACTAGAAAACAACAGTTGATCCTTGTTGATAGCGTGCTGTATACTTTCATTCTCCCACCAGCCCCTCCCCGGCCTCGCCCACCCCCCCCCCCCCAACAATCTCTGTAATCTCCTCGAGGCCCACAACCCACAGATCTGTGCACTCCTCTAATTATAGCCTCTTGAGCATCCCTGATTTTAATCGTTCCACCATTGGTGGCTGTGCCTTTAGCTGCCAAGGCCGTAAGCTCTGGAATTATAAGAACATAAGAAATAGGAGCAGGAGTAGGCCAATCGGCCCCTCGAGCCTGCTCCGCCATTCAATAAGATCATGGCTGATCTGATCCTAACCGCCAATCCACTATCACAGAACCATCTCCTGAATCTAACAGAATTAGACACACGAAATAGGAGCAGGATCAGGCTACACGGCCCCTGGGCCCGCTCCGCTACCCACAGGGCCATGACCGATCCGAACCTAGATTCATGTCCAAATTCCTGCCCGCTCCCCATAACCCTTAATTCCCTTTACTTCTTGGAAACTGTCTATTTCGGTTTTAAATTTATGTAATGATGTAGCTTCTACAGCTTTTTGGGGCAGCATATTCCATGGACCTACCACCCTCTGAGTGAAGTAGTTCCTCCTCATCTCAGTTTTGAAAGAGCAGCCCCTTATTCTAAGACTATGCCCCCTAGTTCTAGTTTCACCCATCATCGGGAACATCCTCCCCGCATCCACCCGATCCAACCCCTTCACAATCTTATATGTTTCAATAAGATCGCCTCTCATTCTTCTGAACTCCAATGAGTAGAGTCCCAATCTACTCAACCTCTCCTCATATGTCCATCCCCTCATCCCCGGGATTAACCGAGTGAACCTTCTTTGTACTGACTCGAGAGCAAGTATGTCCTTTCTTAAGTATAGACACCAAAACTGTATGCAGTATTCCAGGTGCGGTCTCACCAATACCTTGTACAACTGAAGCAATACCTCCCTATTTTTATATTCTATCCCCCTAGCAATGAAAGCCAACATTCCATTGGCCTTAATCACTTGCTGCACCTGCATACTAACCTTTTGAGTTTCGTGCACCAGGAGCCCCAGATCCCTTTGTATATCAGTACTTTCCAGTTTCTTGCCATTAAGATAATAACTTGCTCTACGATTTTCCCTGCCAAAGTGCATAACCTCACACTTTCCAGTATTGTATTCCATCTGCCAAATCTCTGCCCACTTACTTAGCCTGTCTATGTCCCCTTGCAGGTTTTTTATGTCCTCCTCACTCACTACTTTCCATCCCATCTTTGTATCATCTGCAAACTTTGATATGTTACACTCGGTCCCCTCCTCCAAATCGTTAATATAGATTGTAAAGAGTTGGGGACCCAGCACTGACCCCTGTGGAAGACCACTAGTTACTGATTGCCAGTCTGAGAATGAACCATTTATCCCAACTCTCTGCCTTCTGTTAGATAGCCAATCCTCTATCCATGCCAGAATATTACCCCCAATCCCGTGATTTTTTATCTTAAGCAATAATCTTCTGTGTGGCACCTTGTCAAATGCCTTTTGGAAGTCTAAATACACTACGTCCACTGGTTCCCCTTTATCCACCCTATACGTTACTTCCTCAAAGAACTCCAGCAAATTTGTCAAACATGACTTCCCCTTCATAAAACCATGCTGACTTTGTCCTATTAAATTATGATTATCCAAATGTCCTGTTACTGTCTCCTTAATAATGGACTCCAAAATTTTATTTACCACAGATGTTAGGCTAACCGGTCTATAGTTTCCAGCCTTCTGTCTACTGCCCTTTTTAAATAAGGGTGTTACATTAGCAGTTTTCCAGTCTGCCGGGACCTTTTCCGAGTCCAGGGAGTTTTGGAAAATTATTACCAATGCATCCACAATCCCTACTGCCACTTCCCTCAAGACCCTAGGATGTAAGCCATCAGGTCCAGGTGATTTAACCGCCTTGAGTCCCATTATTTTACCGAGTAACACTTCCTTAGTGATTTTGATCGTGTTTAGCTACCCCCCCCCCCTTAGCCCCGTTTGTCCAGTGTTGGGGTATTCTTAGTGTCTTCTACTGTAAAGACTGATATAAAATATTCATTCAGTGTTTTTGCCATCTCCATATTTCCCACCATTAATTTCCCGGTCTCATCCTCTAAGGGACCAACATTTACTTTAGCCACCCTTTTTCTTTTTATATAACTATAAAAACTCTTACTATCTGTTTTTATATTTTTTGCTAATTTACTTTCATAATCTATCTTCCCTTTCTTAATCAATCTTTTTGTTATTTTTTGCTGTCTTTTAAAGTTTTCCCAATCCTCTATCCTCCCACTAGATTTGGCTACCTTATATGCCCTTGTTTTTAGTCGAATACTATCCTTAATTTCTTTACTTAGCCACGGATGGCTGTCTTTTCTTGTACACCCTTTTCTTCTCAGTGGAATATATATTTTTTGGAAGTTGTAAAATAACTCCTTAAATGTACACCACTGATCATGTATCGTCTTACCCTTTAATCTATTTTCCCAATCCACTCTACTCAATTCCGCTCTCATACCTTCATAGTCTCCTTTATTCAAGCTCAGCACGCTTGTTTGAGATCCAACCTTCTCACCCTCTAATTGAATATGGAATTCAACCATGTTATGGTCACTCATTCCAAGGGGATCCTTTACTAGGACAGTTTTAATTAATCCTGTCTCGTTACACAGGACCAGATCTAAGGTTGCTTGCCCCCTGGTCGGTTCAATTACATACTGCTCAAGAAACCCATCCCTAATACACTCAATGAACTCATCCTCAAGGCAGCCCTGCCCAATTTGATTTGTCCAATTAATATGCTGGTTAAAATCCCCCATAATTATAGATGTTCCCTTATTACAAGCCTCAACTATTTCCTGATTGATACTCCGTCCAACAGAGTTGCCACTGTTCGGAGGCCTATAGACTACGCCCACTAGTGTTTTTTTCCCCTTATTATTCCTTACCTCCACCCAAACTGTTTCATTATCCTGATCTTTTGACCCAATATCATTTCTCTGTATTACAGTGATTCCTTCCTTTATTAACATAGCCACCCCACCTCCCCTTCCTTCCTGCCTGTCCTTCCTGATCGTTAAATAACCTGGTATGTTTAATTCCCAGGCATTGTCACCCTGCAGCCATGTTTCTGTAATGGCCACAAGATCATACCCATATGTAGTTATTTGTGCCATTAACTCGTATATTTTGTTACGAATGCTACATGCATTCAGATAGAGAACTTTCAAAGATGTTTTGTGACACTTAGTTCCTGCTTTTGCCCTTTTTATTACTTTACCTTTTACTCCATACCTTCTGCCCCTTCCTGACACGCTCTGGTTTTTAATTTCCCCACTGCTACCCAAGTCTATGACCTTCTCTGTTGTCATTTTTATTATTTGCTCTCTAGCCACCTCCCCCCCACTAGTTAGTTTAAAGCCCTCTCTACAGCCCTAGTTATATGATCCGCCAGGACTCTAGTCCCAGCACTGGCCAAGTGAAGCTCGTCCCGACGGAACAGCTCCCTCCTGCCCCAGTACTGGTGCCAGTGTCCCAGGAAGCAAAACCCATTTCTCCCACACCAGTCTTTGAGCCACGCATTTAACTCTCTAATTTTATTTGTCCTAGCCAAATTCGCTCGTGGCTCAGGTAATAATCCAGAGATTATTACCCTTGTGGTTCTGCTTTTTAATTTGGCCCCTAGCTGCTCAAACTCCCTCAGCAGAACCTCCTTCCTTGTCCTATCTATGTCGTTGGTACCAACATGGACCACGACAACTGGATCCTCCCCCTCCAAGTTTCTCTCCAGTCCAGAGGAGATGTCCTTAACCCTGGCACCGGGCAGGCAACACAGCCTTCGGGACTCTCGCTCTCGGCTGCAAAGAACTCTATCTATCCCCCTAACGATACTATCCCCTACAACATTTCTTTTAACTCCCCCCACTTGAATGGCCCCCTGCTCCACGCTGCTGTGGCCAGGTTGCTCATCCTCCCCGCAGTCCCTGTTCCCAACCTCACAGGGAGTAAGAGCCTCGAACCTGTTGGACAAGTGCAAGGGCTGCGGCTCCTCCAACACTACCTCCTGGATCCCCGTACCTGCCTCACTTCTAGTCACACCATCCTGACCCTGGCCACGGACTACATCTGAATTAATTAATCTAATTGGTGTGAATACCTCGTGATACACAGAGTCCAGGTAACTCTCCCCCTCCCTGATGTGTCTCAGTGTTTGAAGCTCGGACTCCAGCTCTTCAACACGGAGCCGGAATTCCTCGAGCAGCCAACACTTACTGCAAATGTGATCACCGTGAGCATCAATGGTGTCCACCAGCTCCCACATATTGCAGCAGCAACAGCAACCTCCCTAAACCTCTCCACCTCCCTTTCCTCCTTCAAAGACGCTCCTTCAAACCTACCTCTTTGACCAAGCTTTTGGTCATCCGCCCTAATTGCTCCTTATGTGGCTCAGTGTCAAGTTTTGTTTTAAAACATTCCTGTGACGTGCCTTGGGGCATTTTACTATGTTAAAGGCGTTATATAAATACAAGCTGTTGTTATTATCAATGGTTTATTAGTCCAATTATCAGCTCACGTCTCACTTTACATTGAAGACTCTTGTTCACACATCATCTTTACCTAAAAAGTCACAGATGTCAGTCAACCCATGTAATTTTTAGTTCTACATTTTCACCACTGACCTTTAACTTTCCCTCCTTCCGAATTCTACCCAAACAGTTGCGAAAGCAATGGAAAATGAAGACTGACAAATGTAATTTACAAAAACGGTAACTGCACCGTACGCCTCTAACTATGCAGCTACTTACAATGTCCTCCTGAAAGAAGTGATGGCCACGTAACACCACCATCACATCCAAGTCACACACCATTCTGACTTGGAAATATATCGCCGTTCCTTTGTCACTGGATCCAAGTCCTGGAACTCCCTCCCTAACAGCACTGTGGGAGGACCTTCACCACACGGACTGTAGTGGATCAAGGCGGCAGCTCACCACCACCTTCTCAAGGGCAATTAGGGATGGGCAATAAAGGCTGGCCTTGCCGGCGACGCCCACATCCCATGAACGAACAAAAAAAAAATGGTAAAGTTCTATTCGCTCTTGGACAGGACAAATGACATATTTCCTTGGATGTACTGTCTTACTGAGGTTTAAGATGAGGGGATGGACATATGAAGAGAGGTTGAGTAGATTGGGACTCTACTCATTGGAGTTCAGAAGAATGAGAGGCGATCTTATTGAAACATATAAGATTGTGAAGGGGTTGGACCGGGTGGATGCGGGGAGGATGTTCCCGATGATGGGTGAAACTAGAACTAGGGGGCATAGTCTTAGAATAAGGGGCTGCTCTTTCAAAACTGAGATGAGGAGGAACTACTTCACTCAGAGGGTGGTAGGTCCATGGAATATGCTGCCCCAAAAAGCTGTAGAAGCTACATCATTACATAAATTTAAAACAGAAATAGACAGTTTCCTAGAAGTAAAGGGAATTAAGGGTTACGGGGAGCGGGCAGGAATTTGGACAGGAGTCCAGGTCTGGATCGGTCATGGCCCTGTGGGTAGCGGAGCGGGCCCAGGGGCCGTTTAGCCTGATCCTGCTCCTATTTCGTGTGTCTAATTCTGTTAGATTCAGGAGATGGTTCTGTGATAGTGGATTGGCGGTTAGGATCAGATCAGCCATGATCTTGTTGAATGGCGGAGCAGGCTCGAGGGGCCGATTGGCCTACTCCTGCTCCTATTTCTTATGTTCTTATGTTCTAAGATAGATAGGAGTAAAACATTTTTTACTCACTGGGCAGCTGAACAACAAAATATAACATGCCTTCAGATGGCACCATATCTCAAACATCTCAAATGTGCTTCACATTGAAGGGTTACTTCAAAATGCAGCAACTGTTATGGAAGCAAGCGTGGTGACTAAATAACACAAACAGCGAACGGGTGGCACTGATGGGCCCACTCACTGGATAAACAGCTCATCCAACAGACACCCAAAAGTTTTTCCCTTTAGTGCATGTTCAGTAAAGATTTTATAAGGTTTAGAATAAGTTAACTGCTATCGAAAAAGCCACAGATTTACTGGTAAAATGACTGCAAGTGCATGGAAACTCCGCAGGAAACAAAACTCTCAGCAATCACTGCATGGGCTGGATAATGCAGCACACAATACTGTCTTGCGAGCACAGATTTAAGCACACAACTACATTATCATTAAGGCTGTATCAGCTTTGATCTTATGTGGTTGGGAAGGGTGGGGGGCGGTTGGGGAAGGAATGAGACCGTGGCCAAGTGAGAAGCATCTTCTGCTGACCGAGTTTGAGACCTGGAGGGAAACGCACATGCTTTGCTACAGCTCGATGATTTTATTCCTACGTCAATCCTGCCGCGAAATGAAGGGTCTCGAGTGATGCACATTTGATGAACACCATCTACCCCCACCTCCACCCCGCAAGAAAAAAATTAATTCAATGTCAGCTGCTGTAACAAAAAGAATTCATTAATAATTCTGCTTTTTCATTCCACACCAAAATAAAATAAACTTTCCCATGTCAGGCTACTTGAGGTTTGCCCTTTCAGGAGATTGAATGTTTGCTTTAGGATGGCCTCAATGTTAAAGGGCCATTGTGTACAAGTCTGCCCTTGGGCTGAACTTGGCCAATTCATCACCTGGCACGTTTAATTGGTAGCATGCACTGTAGCCAGTTTTAAACTCTAAGGAGAAGTTTGCTGCAACAATACATGTTTTTAGTGCAAAATAATATAAGACTGAGGTATGCAGGAACACATGATTTTTTTTTAGTAGCAGGAAAATGGACCCAATGAGCCAATCCCTTAAAGAAACAAAATATCTTCTTTGCAGGACTTTGATGTTTTTGGATCCTTCCATTTTAAACAGAGTCCAACCTTTTGCAACTAAGGATTTTTTGGACAGTTCTAACAGTCTGCACCATGCCTCTCTGAATTAGCAACAGTACCATGCAATACAATGTGGTGGCTCACAGTCCTGGACCACCAACGTAAGGGCAGAACACAATGATCGTGCCCCCAGAGTTTCTGCTCTTGACTAGGCCATTATGAGGGTGGCACAGAGCGAGGTCCAGCTTTTAACTATTTGGTTTTGTGCTCATTAAGGTGACGAATGTTGATGCTGAGAAATGGAACTCTTGGCATTTCAGGCACCGAGCACCCGACAACAAGTTGCACTTACAAAGTGCCTCTAACGCGGTAAACCACCGAAGTCAGGTACAGCGCGGACAGATGCAGATAGATACAGGCTGCCCAAAATCATTTCGTGCAGGACCTTTACAGCAAGGATACGGGTATTGGTTTGGAGGAGTTACTGAGCCAATTGGAGCAAGCAAACTTAATTAGTATGGAAATAGTCAGCAATCTAGATTGGTGGATTTGTTCCAAATTGAGGAGGAGGCAGAAATAAAATGGGAAGATTTTCTTTCGGTGGTGTAGCAGAATTAAACCAAGTCCTTGCAAATAAATATGCTGTACAACACAAAGTCTCCCCACCCAGCAGTACATCAACGCGCTCAGCTTCAGCGTACATCTTACGCAAATATACTTGGATAGGGTTTTTGAGAATATTCACCACACATCGTATAAATAACAAATCACAACTGAGCAGTTTTTTAAAAATGAAAAACACAGAAAAGGGAACCCACAGAAGTTCACACCACAGACCATTTAGCCCGTCATGTCTGTACCAGCTCTTTGCAACTGAAAACTAATTCCACGGTTCTGCTCCTTCCCCCAAGCCTTGTAGTTTCCTCGACTTTAAAGTTATCCAATTTTCCCCTTAAACGATGCAATGGTCTCTGCCTCAGTCACTCCGTGACTAAGCATTCCATGCTGCAACAACCCTCTGCAGAAAGAAACTTCATCTAAATCCTCTCTTCACTGTGAGGATTTTAAATTGATGATCTCTCTGACTAAACAATCAGATGAAATAGTCTTCCCTGCTCACGATCAAAACCCTTCATAATTTTAAAAACCTTGAATAAAATCGCCTTTTGGCCTGCTCTGCTCCAGCGGAAAGCGTCACAAAAATCTCAAGTCTCTCCTCGTAACTAAAGCTTTCGTCCCTAGCATCAACCTTGTGAATCGAAGCTCCTTGTTCTCTGACCAAACATATCACAGGCTCAACTTCAGAAGAGCACTCCACATTGACCAGTATGCCAATCTTTTTTTGTGATGTTGGCAAGTGCCGAATAGTAACTGGTTTGAGACTGTTCAAACTCATTTCACATAGAACCCTTACAGCAAGGACTTTTATCCCATCAGGGTGGGGTGGAAAGGCCAGTGACTATCCCTCTCCCCTCTCCGTAAGTTTGAGAATGAGGTTCCCAGGATTCTTATGGGCAAAGGATTAATATTTATTTTTATCAATAACTTGAATTTGTATAGCACTTTTACAGATGGAAATGAATACCGTGGAAATGGATGCAGAGACAGGGAGAGAGAGAGATTAGGAGGGGCAGAGAAGCAGAGCTGGGTGTCAGCAGCATGCACATGGAAGTTGCGTGCTGATTCAGTCACTGGCAGGCAGAATATACGTCAGAAAGAGAGGGGGGGGGGGTCGGGGTGGCGCTGAGAATATCTGGGCAGGCTGTTGGTCAGAGAAAAAAGGAGCTTAGTGTTGTCTTTACAGTCTAGGATGATCCTGCAATAGTAGTTGGTTTTGGCCAAATGTGAATTGGAGGTGAAATGGTGACATGTCTTTATTCCCCAATGCTGTTGATCGGCTGTGCATTTTCAGCATTCTCGGTTTTTAACTTCAGATTTCCAGCATTTAAGATGTTTGCTTCTCATCGCTAATGCTGTGACATTTAAGTCCTGATGAACTGGAACTTGCTACAGCTCGACGTTGGTAAATGTGAAGCGACTAACTGTTTTTGCTCCCGTTAGAAACTTCCCACCTTAGCCTCGATTTCAGCCCCCATTCTGGATTGTTTGATCAGGGTGCACCTGATGGTGCATAACCTCTGTGCCCTGTTTGACCCCGAGCTGAGCTTTAAACCCCCCAGTCTTACCAATCACAAAGAGCCCCTATTTCCACCTTTGTAACATTGTTCACTTTTATTCCTACCTCCTCCCTGCTGAAAACATCATACACGCTTTAGACAGCTTCACGCCTGGTTTCTTGAATCTCTCCAAGGTCCGTGGCTCCAAATTCTCCTGAACCCCAGATGTGTTCTCATACTATGCAATGCTCATCCATCACTGTTCCACCAATCGCCACCAAGTCTCCCCTCCGCCCCCCCCTCCTTTTGCAGCGCACAAATAACAAAATATAGATCCTGGTTTACAAATCATTCAATGGCCTTACTCCACACCTTATGTCCAATCTCCTCCAATTCGACTTTTGAGCTCATCCCCTTTATTCTTCTTGTATTGATTTTTGAAGGTGCCTCCCCCACCAAACTTTGAGATAGAACCTTCAGTCATAAATGCCCCACATTCTAGAATTCTATTTCTGAACCACATCTACCCATCTTCAAAAGCCTCTTGAAACCTCAACAATGCCTTCAGTCCCCTTCAGGAACTCTTCGACCAACTCCTGCTCAGTATCGGATTCTCCTAAAGAAGGTTCTCGACATTAATGGCACTGTCGAAGAGCAAGTTCTTGTTACAATGATTTCAATCCACTTCTACGGATGCTATTAATAAATCTATATGCCACTGCCTTGAAATGCACTTTCATCCATGACTATAAACTACTGTTCTTCAGAAGTCTGGCAGATACTGAAGGACCTTTTCATTAGTATTAGCTGAAATCAATACATGAGGTATGTGTAATTGTCAGTGGTTCATTGGCACTACAACTATACCATGTAAGATAATCCTTGAGGTTGCAATAAAAATGTCTCGAGGACTATAAACACCAGCAAGTTACAACTTGGAGTTTCTTTACTACGCTTTCCTTCTTTAAATTAAAAAAAAGTGAAGTGAAAATGGATAGAACCTTATGGCCTTTAATAGGAAACAAATGTTTCTCGTGGCAACAAAGTGTTTACAAAAATTATGGCTTGACATTTTATGAATCCTTAGCCACATCACCCTGCTCCTCCACTATATTGCCCCTGCGCCTGTTATTTATTATCAGAAAGTAACCATGAATCCATTTGAGTGGAAAAAACCGAGGCTTTAAAATGCTTTAACTAGACTTAGAAATCCAATAGGGAATTCAGAAGAAGCTTCTTTACCCAGAGAGTGGCGAGAATGTGGAACTCGCTACCACAGGGAGTGGTTGAAGCGAATAGTATAGATACATTTAAGGGGAGGCTGGACAAACATCTGAGGGAGAAGGGAATAGAGGGTTATGCTGATAGAGTTAGATGAGGAAAGACGGGGGGAGGCTCGAGTGGAGCATAAACGCCGGCATGGACTGGTTGGGCCGAATGGCCTGTTTCTGTGCCGTATATCCCATGTAATCCTACGTAATGTAACTGAATATTGAACCAGTCTTTATTCTGATGAGCATAAAGTAATTCCGCCTCTTCCACATGAATGCACAGCTCAGATTCATGGTTACAAATAAACCTCGCCAAACATAGACTGCTGTTTTCCAAATTTCAATCCACCTCGCCTCCTTCCAACCACACCCATCATCCCCTCCCCCCCCCCCCCCCCACCCTTGTAGATGACTCGAAGGAACTTCTAATACTGTTGGGTTCATATCTGTCAAGTGTACTAATTGGAGCTAGTCATTTATTGGTATTGAGAATACCACTTTGTAAATTTACAGAAAAAAAATCCACCCAAAATAGAGGAAAATGCATAATTTGGTGTTGTACTTCCTAATGCTTTGCTACAAAATCAAAATGGTAACATAGAAACATCGAAGATAGGAGCAGGAGTCGGCCATTCGGCCCCTCGAGCCTGCTCTGCCATTCAATAGAAACATAGAAGATAGGAGCAGGAGTTGGCCATTCGGCCCCTCGAGCCTGCTCCACCATTTAATGAGATCATGGCTGATCATCCAAATTCAGTACCCAGTCCCTGCTTTCTCCCCATATCCCTTGATCCCTTTAGCCTTAAGAAATATATCCAACTCCTTCTTGAATATATTTAATGAATTGGCCTCTACTGCCTTCTGCGGTAGAGAATTCCACAGGTTCACCACTCTCTGGGTGAAGAAATTCCTCCTCATCTCAGTCCTAAATGGCTTACCCCTCATCAGTAACAGTTCCAATAGAGAGGAATGAGCTTTACTCTACATCTGGCCATGCTATACCTTTCCTAGGAGTGACTGATATTGGCACGGAGGGTAAAAAACAGAAAGATTGATCAACTACCTGACACTGGCCATCCCTCGCCATGATAAATACAAAGAAACAAGCAGCAGAAAATAAGTGGTTGCTGATTGTGTCAGGGAACTGGTCTGGAGGAGTTACTGAGCCAGTAAACGGTGACCATGAAGCCATCAGATCGTCATTGAAACCCAACTGGTTCACTAATGTCTAGAGAAGTAAACCTGCCATCCTTATATGGTCTGGGCCTGTGTGTGGCTCCAGTCCCCACACTAAATGTGACTGACTCTCAACTGCCCTCTGAAGTGGCCTAGCAAGTCAGTAAGTTCCACCACCACCTTCTCAGTGCAACGAGGGGTGGGTACTACAGGAAACTCTCGATTTACCGGCACCCAAACAACCGGAAATCTCGGTTAACCGACAAAATTCAGGAGTAGGTTCAGGTAAGTTTTTCTTCATATTAGTGGCCGTTTCTTGATTCTTGGCTGTGTAATTGGGGGTTCCTGCACTTGTTGCTAAGCAACAGGGACACTTGGTCTGTGGCCGGGCTTCTTGCAGCAGGGAAGGCTGGATCTGTGGCCGTGTACAGGGCTCTCGTACCTTTTAACTATAACTCTCTGTAATCCGGACTTGTTGATAAACTGGCACCACGCGCCGGTCCCGTCGGTGCTGGATAAAAGAGAGTTTCCTGTAAGTGCTGACCTTGCCAGTGACTCCCACACCCAGAGAATGAATAATAAACAAAAAGTTAGTGCAACTGCAATTAATACAAAAGAATAGTCGGTGACCTCGGTCATGGATTTCCTGCTAGCTAATGAAGGTGTAATAAAATGGGAAGATTTCCTCTGTGCATTGTGTAATTAAAATCAAACCATAATAGTTCCTTTTAAAAGAGTTTACGATTTTGTTACACAGTGCACAAAGCCTTCCCTTTCACAAAAAAACCCGGTGCATCAATTTGTACATTTATTACCTCAGCATCACATAGAAATTTCCAGTGCAGTGCTGAGGGAGTGCTGCACTGTTGGAGGTGTCGTTTTTCGGATGAGTCGTCAAACCGAGGCCCCGTCTGCTCCCACAGGTGGACGCAAAAGATTCCATGGCCACTATTTCGAAGAGGAGCAGGGGGAGTTCTCCCCGGTGTCCTGGGGCCAATATTTAACCCTCAATCAACATCACTAAAACAGATTATCTGGTCATTATCACATTGCTGTTTGTGGGAGCTTGCTGTGCGCAAATTGGCTGCTGTTACAACAGTGATTACACTTCAAAAAGTACGATAGCAAAATACTGTGGATGCTGGAAATCCGAAATAACAACACAAAATGGTGGAAAAACTCAGCAGACCAGGCAACATCCGTGGAGAGAGAAACAGAGTTAACGTTTCAGGTCGAAACCCTTCGTCAGAACTGAGAAAACACAGGAAATGAAACCGATTAAAAGGCCAGTTTGGGGGCTGGGAAATGGGGATGAGAGAACAAAAGAGAAGTGAAGAGACATTAAGAGGTATTCAAAACCAGACGAGATGGTGATCGGACTAGTGGAGACAAAAGACGGCTCTAGATGAGGTGTGAAATGCGCTGGCAGAATGAGAGACAGCTGCCATGTGGGAGAGAGAAAAAGGGGGAAGGGCACAAAACAAAGGTGTGGATAAAAAATATATTAAAATGTAATAGGGGCCGAGGTTATGATCTGAAATTGTTGAACTCAATATCGAGTCCGGAAGGCTGTAAAGTGCCTAATCGGAAGATGAGGTGCTGTTCCTCGAGCTTACACTGGGTTTCCATGGAACAATGCAAGAGCCCGAGGACGGCGAGGTCTGAGTGGGAATGGGGCGGTGAAATGACAGGCGACCGGAAGCTCAGGGTCACCCTTACGGACTGAATGGAGGTGTTCCGCAAAGCGGTCGCCCAATCTGCGTTTGGTCTCCCCAATGTAGAGGAGACCACATCGTGAGCAGTGAATACAGTATACTAGATTGCAAGAAGTACAAGTAAATCACTGTTTCACCTGGAAGGGGTGTTTGGGGCCCTGGGCAGTGGGAAGGGGGGGGGGGGGGGGGGGGAGGTATAAGGGCAGGTATTGCATCTCCTGCGCTTGCACGGGAAGCTGCTGGGCGAAGGGGAAGGGGTGCTGGGGGTGATAGAAGAGTGGACTAGGGTGTCTCGGAGGGAGCGGTCCCTACGGAATGCTGAAAGGGGAGGGGAGGGGAAGGGAAGATGCGTTTGGTGGTGGGATCACGCTGGAGGTGGCGGAAATGGTGGATGATCCGTTGAATGTGGAGGCTGGTGGGGTGAAAGGTGAGGACAAGGGGGACCCTGTGGTTGTTCCGGGAGGGGCAGGGGTGAGGGCAGAAGTGTGGGAGATAGAACGGACACGGTCGAGGGCTGTGTCAACCACAGTAGAGGGGAATCTTCGGTTGAGGAAAAAGGAAGACATGTCGGAAGCACTGGTGTGGAAGGTGGCATCGTTGGAGCAGATGCGGCGGAGACGGAGAAACTGGGAGAATGGAATAGAGTCCTTACAGGAGGCGAGGTGGGAGGAAGTGTAGTCCAGGTAGCTGTGGGAGTCAGTGGGCTTGTAGTGAATGTTGGTCAATAACCTATCCCCAGAGATGGAGACGGAGAACTCGAGGAAGGGAAGAGTCGGAGATGGACCATGTGAAGGTGAGGGAAGGGTGGAAATTGGAGGCAAAAGTACCATTGGCCATAAAGCGCTTTGGGACACCCAGTGGTCTTGAAAGGCGCTATAGAAATGCAAGTCTTTCTTTTTCTTGGTTAGGTTTTGAGAGCATTCAATGCCCTGTGTATAAAATACCAACAAATCACAACTGAGCAGTCTTTTTAAAAAATAAAATACAAAAATGGAAAATTAACCTACAGAACCATAAACTTTATACCTCAGGAGGCCATTTGGCCCATCGTGTCCACGCTGGCTCTTTGGTTGAGCAACCAAAACGAATACCGTTGCCCCTGCTCTCTCCTCATAGCCCTGTAACTGCCTCTCCTTCAAATATTTAGTCAATTTTCCCATAAAAGATGCAATGGTCTCTGCCTCAGTCACTCCGTTGCAAAGCATTCCAAGCTCCAACAACCCTCTGTAGAAAGCTTAATCTAACCTCTCTCCTCACTGAATTTTAAATTCATGATCCCTGGTTACAGTCTCCCCAACTAGAGGCAATGGCCTTTCCCTGTGCATGCTATCAAAACAATTTATAATTTTAAAAAGCTGGATTAATTTGCCTCAGCCTTCTTTGCTCCAGTGGTTTCAGTCCCAGTATCGCAAGTCTTCCCTCATTACTACACTTCTCCATCCCCGGCATCACTCTGGTGAATCGACATTGTACCCTCTCTCCGGTTTTAATGTAAGCTCTGCAACACGGCACCCAAAACTGCAGAAAGTACTGTAACTGTGGCTCCGTGTCAGCCGTGGTGCAATGGTAGCCAAATCAGCAGCTAAACAGTACAACTGTTCTCTGAACCCTGGGTTACCCATGAGCAATGCCACAGAGGATCAGCGTATCAGTACAAAGCACGGGTCATCTAGCCCATCTCGGTTACTCTTTCCACCATGTACAATCTACCCTATTATGGACCCCACCCTACTTATTAGTTCCCCAAGGGCAAGTTCTACTGCAGCAGAAAAAATTTAATGAATGATAGAAGTGATAATAGATAGAGAGTTAACATATTGTAGAAATTACTGAAATCGGTCTCGAGAAAGGATGTGAGGAACAATTCTGTACAGCTATGTGGCTACAGGAAACTTTGGTTTACCCGGAGATTAACTGTCCGGAATGCTCGAGCCACCGGCAAAAATCAGGAGCCGTTGCGTTAGTTTTTTTTTCTTTTCGTTGTTTTTTTTCCACCAGTCAGGCTCTGCAAGGTCTCGCTGAAGCTGTTGCTAAGCTACAGAGACACTTGCAAGGTACGGCCGACTGTTTAGAAGCTGTTAGCAACAGGGTTGGTTGCCAGATACGGAGCTCAAAATCTCCGTATGTTTCAACATTAGCGCTGGTTTGTCCGGCAGTTTTGATGGGACGGCAACAGCTCGGTCCTGTCGGTGCCGGATAGCACAAAGTTTCCTGTAGTTGTCAGCCGTGCTAGTTATCAGGATGGATAAATAAGGAAATTAAAAAGTTTGCTTCTTAGCACCAAGTACCACCAATGTTCCTTTCTTGCTGCAGACCTTTGCAATCAGTCCTTGCAGGTGCAACCTGGGCCAGGCATTCCCATCGCCATTGAATGAAAGGAACCAAAGGCACCTATCACCTCGGTCAACGATGAAGACTTGTGGATGTTTCAAGCAATATTTGTAACCCACGACATCGCTGACAAATGCTATATCAACTTTAACTTTGGAAAAAGCCACTGTACACAGATGAAATGCAACCAGTTTGTCAAGAAGAAACTACCAACCAGAACAGAATTCAGTGCCTGTGGGAACAGAGGGAGAGAATGTTGGACAATGGAGGGAAAAAAAGTAAACATTTCCAAATTTCCCAACACTGTAGCAGCAACTTCCTGTTTTTAAACCTCACCCGAAGCTCCAGTATTGCGGCCGATGGTGCAGATTGCCAGCAACAACTACCTTTCTGTATAGGATGGATACCTGGGAGTCATTAGAAGAGTGTCATGTAATTGAGGTCAAGCTCATGTAGTTTATAACCGTCTTAACCTAGAGATCAGATTGCAACCTTGAGTTCGCTCCCGAGCACGGACTATTTAAAATTATTAATGTGCTTTGCTTTTATATTCTGTTTTAAATTATTTTCTGCTGTTGGTGCATTCTGTTATCCTTGATGTGAGAGGACATTCATGCATTCATTATTTAAGACATGCTTTGGTGCAGTTTTGAATCAAGAAATAATCTGCAAGCCATTACCTGGAAATTCAATGCCTCTTGCACATTAGTTGATAATTTCAGACCTATTGATAACTCTATGAAATAGATCAATCTCTCTAACCATATTACACCAAAAAATAAACCTGCTTCGAATTGAAAATCCACTTTAATTTTACAGCCTTGAGTGTATTTATCTTACAGACATTGAACCTACTCAGCAATAGTATTAATGTTTCAGATATCCGAAGGCGAGCAATGAATTTCCTAACACGTTCCAAACAAAGTCAGATGTCAGTTGCTAAGTTTAAAACTGAAAAAAAAACCCTGACAGACCTTAAATCAAATTATTATTGCTCGGTGCAGGGCCTATCCGCTCAACCCTACGCAACTTTATAACTCCGTAAAATAAATGACTGTTGTGAATTTGGCCACACATGCCAAACTTGCATTATATTAGGTCTCTTGCTTTTGGGGCTATAAAGGCACTTATCTTCAATACAAAAGTCTAATAAAATGTTTTATAATCCAGTGCACGATATTAACTGGCATCAGCTGGTCCCAATCTTGCAGGATACATCTGTTTTGCATCCTCATTGCTTATTTGGAGTGATATCATAAATAAGGCAGCAATGTGCAGAACACATATCCCTGTACTCAAACGTAATTTAGTTTCTAAAGCTAAGAGGTTTATTTTTTCCATTGACCAGTTTCTACAGGTGTGTATGTCTCTATCTCTAGTTCAGAGCGTAAATCGAAGTGCAAACTTGAATGGTCTACCACTTCGAGACACAAGAGGAAGGAATTATGACGAAAGTAATGAATACTTGGGATTGATTAAGAGGAATTTAGGTCTAGGAAGTAAGGATAGACATTTGGGGGTTTACAGGCTGTGGTCTAAGTGGTCCGCACATATGTTGAATAATGAATGCCGGGAAGTGTTGTAGTAGTAATCTCGTTGAAGGGTTCACATGATTTATATAGAAGACTTTGTACATGGGAGTGATTAACTTAACAAAAGAAAGCACGAAATGGGAAAAGGACATTTGGCCCGGCAACTCCATTTCTCCCACAGACTATTTACAATCCGCACCATCATGGACTCTATCCAACCCATATTACCTCCTGAAGAGAGGTTCTGTAAGATTTCTCCTTGTACAGTACCCTAAAAAGGTAAATCAAGCAAAGCTCCAGGACAGCGAACCTTGCATCCTACATTATTCATCCTTGACATGGCATTTTCATCATCCTCTTCCACACAGCTTTTGATTATATCTAGTTGTACTTTTATCTTTCAATCCCATTCGTAGCCAGTAGTTAAATCAAAATCCATATTGTATTATTTTAGGAGCTTGTGAGATTAACTTCTTCAGTTGGAAGTCTAGTCCATAAACTTAATACTCCTTGTGGGGAGGTAAGGGAGAGAAAGGAAAATTCTTTCTAATCTCCATTCTTTTCTGTGTTATTAATTTTATAGTCATATCCTCCAGCTCTGTGTCCACAGCCAAAATTAAACAGCCTGCTTGCATCTCCATTATCCATTCTTCCCAGCATTTCGAGAACATGGATCAATCTTTTGCCTAAATAGCTCAGTTCGGAGAGTTGCTCTTCATTATTTACAACATCGAGCCAAAGAGGAAATATTGGGAGGGGTGACCAAAAGGTTGATCAAACAGGTGGGTTTTAAGGAGGGTCTTAAAGAGGAGAGATAGGTGAAAAGCAGAGGTATTCAGGGAGGGAATCTAGAATGTGGGACCTAGGCAGCTGAAGGTAAGACTGCCAATGATGGGGTGAAGGGAGGGGAAATGCACGAGGGGCCAGCATCAGAGGAACGCAGAGTTCTGGGGAAGGGGTGCGGTGGGGAGGCTTATAGGACTGGCGGTTAGAGGTAATTAGGCTATGAAGGGTATTTAAACATGATGAGAATGTTAACTTGGAGACATGGGGGACCAGGAGCCGATGTAGGTCAGCGAGTGAGGAGCGATAGGTGAGCACGGCATGGTGCAGGATAAGATACAGATAGCAGAATTTTGGATCCCAAAACCACTTCCTCTTCATCTCGCTCTCCTTAAAGACCCTTCTTAGCTATGGATCAAGTTTACAATGCGTAGCGGGTGGGAGGCTGGTCAGGTGAACATTGGGATAGTTGAGTCTGGAGATGACAATGGTAAGGGTGAATTTCAACAGCAGACGGGCAGAAGCAGGCTTGGTTGCAGTGAGGCAGTAAGCAGTCCTGGAGATGGTGAGGATATGGGGTCAGACGCTCAGTTTAGGGCTAAACAGGACATCAAGGTTGCGAATAGTCTATGCCCTCAAATCCCAGGACCTTCTGGTTGCTATTTTTTGAAGTCTCCCTGATATATCAATGTGTTTTGAGGCATGTATTGCAATATTCAAAATGTAACTTCGACAGTCATCTGTACAAGGCAAGAATAATTTGTTTTCGACCTGCAGTCAAAATGTACTTAGTTTTCAGTGAAACATCAGGGCAGTTGTCTCATTAAGGGTTAAGATGTTAAAATCCAAGACCAATTTATAACCAACCCTTAGATGAGATTAATACCCTTGAATCACTATATTTTACTGTATCACTGAAAACACAGGACATTTGACTATAGGTCAAAACAAAATACTGTGTGCAACTTGGGCTCCATGCCATACAAATACGTAAAACTGTTCAGTTTGTTGTTCTCTTGGTTTTTCTAGCAGTAGGCGTCATTGATGGACAAAAACAGCCGGAACACACAGCGCTCAATGCGCGATGACAGCCACACTGAAGGGCTGATTGTAATACGATCACTTCCAGTTTCCTGAGCGATAACCAACTGATTACCAAGAAAACAAGCCAGCGTGCATTGTAAGTAAATGGAAGACTTGTATTTACATAGCACCTCATCAGGCAGCAGAAAATGTCCCAAAATGCTTCACATACAATGAACTGCTATGTAGTGCAGTGCCCATGTACACAAAAGGGGCAGCAATTCTGCACACAGCAAAACCACACAAACAGCAATGACAAGTTAATTTATTGTCGGTGGTGTTGTTTTGAGGGAGGAATGTTCACTTGAATGCAACGAGAACTACCTACTCTTCCTCACAGTGCCACTGGATCTCTAACCACCACCTAAACCAATTGCAACGGGCAGACAGGGTCTCATCTGGCACCTCTGTCGGCACAGGACTGACTGACGGCCTAAATTAGGCGCTCAAATCCCGAATGGGAGGTTGAAACCGCAACATTCCAACTCAGAGGCAAGAGTACCATCAACTGAGCCAAGTTGACACAAATGGCCACCATCAAGTTAGATGGAAAGGAAAATCCCACAGGATGCAAATATAAAATGTGGATTTAAAAGCATCTGAAATGGATTTGCAGTAACTTAAAATAAATGGTTGGATTCCACTTTTAGGTTAACATCTTTTCAAGGACTGGATCTATTAAAACCATTTATTTTCCTTTAATGGAAAAATATGAAGGAAAGGTCTAAAAAAAGTCAGGCTGTAATATAAATTCCTATGAATCCATTTCAAATGCTTTTACTCTGACTATAATGTTCAAGTTTAGTGTCCATTTTGCATGTAATGCTGAACCTTAAAAGAAGAAGTTGCTGCGTTTTTGGGGGGGGGGGGGGGCAAGGGGGCGGTGTGTGTGGGTGCAGGGAGAAGAAGAGAGATGCTTTTAAACTAAAGTAGTTCCTCTCCCGAAAGACTTGTTTGACTCCCCATCTGAAAGGCCACACTTCATTCTGTGCAGGTCTGAAAGCAACCTTAGGAAACGCATGGATAGATGCATCAGCAGATTGGTCTCCAGCCAGTTAATATTCATCAGAGCAGGGGGTGGAATCCTTACTGCTCGTAGAATATAATGCTGAAACAAAAGCCTGTCTCTGGTTTGGACTCAAATTTGATGGGAACCGAGTTGAATCTCAACTGGGCAGAAATAGGTCCAAGCAGATCTTCGCCATCCAAGAGGACAGGCAGGACAAGTCTAAAGCATCTTTCCGACCCACACAAATTGTTTTACCTTACATCAGAGTGACAGGTACCCCATCTCCCTACTTTGCCACAAGGGTAACATTCTCTTTAAATGCTTTTATACTGATGCTAGGGAAACAAGGGATCAGGCTGTTTCCCCTGGCTTGAGAGTCTAGAACTAGGGGGCATGGTCTCAGGTTAAGGGGTCGGCCATTTAGGACTGAGATGAGAAGAAATTTCTTCACTCAGAGGGTGGTGAATCTTTGGAATTCTCTACCCCAGAGGGCTGTGGATGCTCAGTCGATGAGTATATTCAAGAGGAGATCGATAAGGGAATCAAGTGACATGGGGATCAGGCGGGAAAGTGGAGTTGATGTAGAAGTTCAGCCATGATCTTATTGAATGGCGGTGCAGGCTCAAGGGGCCGTATGGCCTACTGCCGCTCCAATTTCTTATGTTCCCTCCACTCTTATCACCAGCATGACTCTGGTCCCTGCACGAATGAGATTTGCATTTTCTACACCTCCGGCAGCTGCACGCAGGATCCATGAAAAGCCAAGTCTTGGGTGTGAAGTCATGGAGCAACATTCCTTTTTATACCGAGAACATGCTGTCAGCAGGGAGTGTGCGCTCTGCACCCCTATTGCCAATAGACCACTAAAATTAAGCGCCTTTGAAAATCAAATTTTACTTGAACTTTGGGGCGATGTCAGTGGAGAGCCAGAAATGAGACAAAGCACAAGGTGCAGAACGGACTTCATCACAAAACTAGTTCAGAGATGATGTGCTTATGTTCCATTTTTTTCCCCCCAATTATCATTTATATAGTGGTTCTCATAAAAGAATGTCTCAGGTCAAGTTGGGGGTGGGGGGGGCAATGAGTTGGAGAGGAGAATCTAGAGGAGCAAGACTGAAAACAGGGTCAAAGAAAAAGGCTTTTGTTAAAAAATGAAGGTTGTCCAAAGCACCGTGTTACTCAAGAGTTGAAAAGACTACCATAAAAAAAAATATTCCCTAAATTGTAATCACACAAAGAGGTTGACACGCAAATGTAAAAAAATGCTGCAGTCAGGAGTATCCATCTACGCTTGGAGTTCAGGCAAATTGGGCGCAGAGTAGGAATTAGGGAGGGTGGTGCATGAAGTTGCACCATCTAATAGACAGTGAACACTGATGGATTCATTTTTCTACTCTCATCCTTCTCCTAAACTCAGTCGAGAGAGCTTTACTCTACAGCTAACTGCACTGCACTCGACTTGGGAATGCTCGATGCCGGCACAGTGCCAAGTAGTTCCATTCTCCAGCACCAACATCCCCCTTGTTGAGGAGGGCTAAACACAATTACATTGTGATAAACATGAGAACATAAGAAATAAGAGCAGGAGTAGGCCATACAGCCCCTCGAGCCTGCTCCGCCATTCAATAAGATCATGGCTGATCATCCACCTCAACTCCACTTTCCCGCCCAATCTCCGTATGCCTTGATTCCCCAAGAGTCCAAAAATCTCTCTCATCTCAGCCTTGAATATGAAAGACTCAGCATCCACAGCCCTCTGGGGCAGAGAATTCCAAAGATCCACAAACCTGTGAGTGAAGAAATTCCTCATCTCAGTCTTAAATGGCCAACCCCTTATCCTGAGACTTTGGCCCCTAGTTCTAGACTCTCCAGCCAGGGGAAACATCCTCTCAGCATCTACCCTGTCAATCTCCCTCAGAATCTTGTGTGTTTCAATGAGATCACCTCTCATTCTTCTAAACTCCAGAGAGTATCGGCCCATTCTACACAATCTCTCATAAGACAGCCCGCTCATCCCAGGAATCAATCTAGTGAACCTTCGTTGCACCGCCTCCAAGGCAAGTATATCCTTCCTTAGATAAGGAGACCAAAGCTGTGCACAGTACTCCAGGTGTGGTCTCACCAAGGCCCCGTACAATTGTAGCAACACTTCCTTACTCTTATACTCCAACCCCCCCTTGCAATTGAGGCCAACATGCCATTTGCCTTCCTTATTGCTTGCTGTACCTGCATGCTAGCTTTCTGTGACCCTTGCACGAGGACACCCAAATCTCTGAGCACCAACATTTAAAAGTATCTCACCATTTAAAAATATTGTTATTCTATTCTTCCTACCAAAGTGAATAACTTCACATTTCCCTACATTATACTCCATCTGCCACCTTACTGTCCACTCACTTAGTCTATCTCTATCCCTTTGCAGACTCTGTTCTCCTCACAGCTTACTGTCCCACTTAGCTTTGTATCGTCAGTAAACTTGGATACATGACACTTGGTCCCTTCATCTAGGTCATTAATATAGATTGTAAATAGCGGAGGCCCCAGCGGGATGGGAGGTGGTGTGTGTTGCGCATAAACACCGGAATAGACCAGTTGGGCCAAATGGCCTGTTTCTGTGTAATTCTATGTAATGGCAAATGAGCATAGTAAAATTGCCACAAGAGCTGGAAGCAGGCCAATTAGCCCTTCCAACAAGGCATAGCATATAGAGATGAACATATAAAGAAAGGCAATTAAATAAAACCTGCAATTAATTTTTATACAGCCCTAGCAATGTTTAAAGGAACAAAACAAAAAGTGGCACTGTTTATCTTCTCAGGCAAGAGGATGTGACTGAGACTCTATCCATAAAATCTTGGCCCAAGTATCAGCACGCCACGACTTTAGTGGAAGGATAAGATTGTAAACATGATGCTGGGAGTATTCCAGACCTTGCAGAAAATTGACACTATTGTTAAATCCGATCAGACTGCAGACTTCCACCTGTAATCTCACTCCAACGTTCAGTCACACTGTATCAAACATGAGCAACAGGAAAATGTTACATGCAGGATAAAAGTAGCCATCAGTGATAAATGAAAAAGTCTAGTCATTTTGAACTTACCACTTAAGGTGTCAGTCGTGGCTCAGTTGGTAGCACTCCCGCCAGAGTCAGAAGGTGGTGGGTTCAAGTCCAACTCTTGAGGCTTGAGCACAAGAATCTAGGCTGACACTCCAATGCAGTATTGAGGGAGTGCTGCACTGTCAGAGGTGCCGTCTTTTGGATCAGGCAATAAACCGAGGCCCCCTCAGGTGGACGCAAAAGTTCTAATGGCACTACTTTGAAGGAGAGCGGGGGGGGGGGGGGGGAGTTCTCCCTGGTGTCCTGGGGCCAATATTTATCCCTCAATCAACATCACTAAAACAGATTATCTGGTCATTATCACATTGCTGTTTGTGGGAGCTTGCTGTGACTACACTTCAGAAGTACTTCATTGGATGTAAAGTGCTTTGGGACATCCTGAGGTCGTGAAAGGTACTACAGAAATGCAAATTTTTCTTGTACAGTAATTTATACGGATACGAGGGTGCCAAAGGAGTGATGCTTACAGAGATCCATAATCTTAAATGTCTGCTCTTCTCTTTACTCATGCGCTACCTGCCACTGCTGGGCTTTCGGAGGGACGAAAGGAAAACGAGGAATAGAGCGGGTCTCCTCCGTCGTGGTAATATAGCATCAGCTACTGGAGTTCTGCGCAGCTTACGGCTGTTTGCTGGTTTACAACGGCTGCGTTCGAAGATTATTGGACAGTTTAACTACATTAACGGCCTTTTTTTAAGGTGGTAAAGAAAACCACTGTGCTTGGTTCTGAAGTGACATTTAAGGAAATGCAGTCTTTTGTGCCAACAGCCATCTATAACACGTTAGAGGGAATAAGGGAACATATGAAAAAGAGTAGATGAGCTAGAGAATTTAAGGAAGCATTAGGTTAACCTGGTATTGATAAGCGCAAACAGACCAATTTATCATTGTTGTAAAACAACAAAACCTCCTTAAAAGGTTGTAGATTAGATTGAACTGCTAGACATAGCCTCCTTGGATCGAGCCTTCAAAATACAAGATAAATTAGTGCTCTTTGAAGAGTTGTGGGCATTGCTCAGTTCAAAATGTTGAATTTATTTACATACCAGAGAAGTCACTACAGCTGGTTTGGTTTTAATAAGCCCCTGACATTAGGAAGAATCCTTCACATGAGAAGGGACATTAATAAGAATTTTTTGTAAAAAAAAAAGCAACCTGTCACCATCAGTAGCCCTGCCGAAAAATCAAACGGCTATAAAATGAATTACTGTTGGGGAAAGAGTAGGGTATCTTGAGCTCTTTTCCTTTTGTAGTCGACCTAATTAATCATACTTTAGCGAGCCGCAGGCACAGAACAATGGATTCTGAATGCGCTAACGTGAACGAGTCATGGAGCAGCAGAAACATCGTCCTGGTTAACATCGCGAAGACTGAGCTTTCCTGTTCAGCTCTTGCTGAAAACTCTGCTCCCGAGCCCTGGATTCCATCTCCCTCCCAGGCTGCTCACTCACAAGGAACCAGACAATGCCCATCCTTGGTGTCCTGTTTAACCCTGGCCGGAGCTTCAAACCATATATCCTAGACAAGGCTAAGCCTCCACAGTATCGCCCGCCTCTGCCCTGACCTCACTCCTGCTACCACCGAAACGCTCAGCCACGCTTTTGTCAGCGCCACCCTTGATTTTTTTTTTTTTTTTTTTTTTTTTTTTTTAATTATTCGTTCCTGGGATGTGGGCATCGCTGGCAAGGCCAGCATTTATAGTCCATCCCTAATTGCCCTCGAGAAGGTGGTGGTGAGCCGCATTCTTGAACCGCTGCAGTCCGTGTGGTGAAGGTACTCCCACAGGGCTGTTAGGGAGGGAGTTGCAGAATTTTGACCCAGCGACGATGAAGGAAAGACAGATTGGAAGGTGGCAAATGTAACCCCACTATTTAAGAAAGGAGGGAGAGAGAAACAGGGAACTACAGACCAGTTAGCCTGACATCAGTAGTAGGGAAAATGCTAGAATCTATTATTAAGGACGTGGTAACAGGACACTTAGGGAAATTGTGTTTGACAAATCTGTAGGAGTTTTTTGAGGTTGTAACTAGCAGGATAAGGGGCAACCAGTGGATGTGGTGTATTTGGATTTTCAGAAGGAATTCAATAAGGTGCCACACAAGAGGTTATTAAACAAAATTAGGGCTCATGGGGTTGGGGGTAATATACTAGCATAGATTGAGGATTGGTTAACGGACAGAAAACAGAGAGGAGTAAACGGGGCATTTTCGGGTTGGCAGGCTGTAACTAGTGGGGTACTTGGGCTTGGGCCTCAGCTATTCACAATCTATATTAATTATTTGGATGAGGGGACCAAATGTAATATATCCAAGTTTGCTGATGATACAAAGTTAGGTCAGAATGTAAGTTGTGAAGAGGATGCAAAGAGGCTTCAAGGGGATATATACAGGCTAAGGGAGTGGGCATATACATGGCAAATGGAATATAATGTGGAGAAATGTGAAGTTATCCACTTTTGTAGAAAAAATAGAAAAGCAGAGTATTTTTTAAATGGTGAGAGATTGGGAAATGTTGGTGTTCAGAGGGACCCGGGTGTCCTTGTACACGAATCACTGAAAGTTAACATGCAGGTATAGCAAGCAATTAGGAAAGTAAATGGTATGTTGGCCTTTATTACAAGAGGATTTGCGTATAAGAGTAAAGACGTCTTACTGCGATTATATTGGGCCCTGGTGAGAGCACACCTGGAGTACTGTGTACAGTTTTGGTCTCCTTACCTAAGGAAGGATATACTTGCCATAGAGGGAGTGCAGCGAAGGTTCACCAGACTGATTCCTGGGATGGAGGGATTGTCCTATGAGGAGAGATTGAGCAGACTGGGCCTATATTCTCTAGAGTTTTGAAGAATGAGAGGTGATCTCATTGAAACATACACAATTCTTACAGGGCTTGACAGGGTAGATGCAGGGAAGATGTTTCTCCTGGCTGGGGAGGCTAGAACCAGGGGTCACAGTCTCAGAATAAGGGGTCGGTCATTTAGGATTGAGATGAGGAGAAATTTCTTCACTCAGAGGGTGGTGAATCTTTGGAATTCTCTACCCCAGAGGGCTGTGGAGGCTCAGTCGTTGAGTATATTCAAGACAGAGATCGATAGATTTTGGATATTAAGGGAATCAAGGGATAGTGCAGGAAAGTGGAGTAGAGGTAGATCAATCATGATCTTATTGAATGTTGGAGCAGGCTCGAGGGGCCAAATGGCCTACTCCTGCTCTTATTTTTTATGTTCTTATATATTTCCAAGTCAGGATGATGTGTGACTTGGAAGGGAACTTGTAGGTGGTGGTGTTCCCATGTGCCTGCTTCCCTTGTCCTGCTAGGTGGAAGAGGTCGCGGGTTTGGGAGGTGCTGCCGAAGAAGCCTTGGCGAGTTGCTGCAGTGCATCTTGAAGATGGTACACACTGCAGCCACGGTACGCCGATGGTGGAGGGAGTGAATGTTTAAGGTGGTGGATGGGGTGCCAATCAAGCGAGCTGCTTTGTCCCGGATAATGTTGCGCTTTTTGAGTATTGGGGGAGCTGCACTCATCCAGGCAAGTGGAGAGTATTCCATCACACTCCTGACTTATGCCTTGTAGATGGTGGAAAGGCTTTGGGGAGTCAGGAGGTGAGACATTCACCGCAGAATACCCAGCCTCTGACCTGCTCTTGCAGCCACAGTGTGTGTGTGGCTGGTCCAGTTAAGTTTCTGGTCAATGGTGACCCCCCAGGATGTTGATGGTGGGAGATTCAGCGATGGGAATGCCGTTGAATGTCGAGGGGTGGTGGTTGGACTCTGTCTCGTTGGAGATAGTCTAACCACCACCTGGTACTTCTGTGGCACGAATGTTACTTGTTACTTGCCACTTATCAGCCCAAGCCTGAATGTCGTCCAGGTCTTGCTGCATGCGGGCACGGACTGCTTCATTATGTGAGGAACAGCAAAATACTGCGGATGCTGGAAATCTGAAGTAACAACAGAAACATTGAGGAGAGATGCTGCCTGACATGCTGAATGTTTCCAGCATTTTCTGTTGTTATTTCACTATCGGAGGAGTTGCAAATGAACTGAACACTGCAATCATCAGCAAACAACCCCACTTCTGACCTTATGATGGAAGGAAGGTCTTTGATGAAGCAGCTGAAGATGGTTGGGCCTAGGACACTGCCGAGGATCTCCTGCAGCGATGTCCTGGGGCTGTGATGATTGACCTCCAACCACCACAACCATCTTCCTTTGTGCTAGGTATGACTCCAGCCAGTGGAGCGTTTCCCACCCCCCCCCCCCAAATTCCCATTGACTTCAGTTTTACTAGGGCTCCTTGATGTCACACTCGGTCAAATGCTGCCTTGATGTCAAGGGCCGTCACTCTCAGCTCACCTCTGGAATTCAGCTCTTTTGTCCATGTTTAGATCAAGGCTGTAATGAGGTCTGGAGCCGAGTGGTCCTGGCGGAACCCAAACTGAGCATTGCTGAGCAGGTTATTGGTGAGTAAGTGGCGCTTGACAGCACTGTCGACGACACCTTCCATCACTTTGGTGATGATTGAGAGTGGCGTGATGGGGCGGTATTTGGCTGGATTGCATTTGTCCTGCTTTTTGTGGACAGGACATACCTGGGCAGTTTTCCACATTGTCTGGTCGATGCCAGTATTGTAGCTGTACTGGAACAGCTTGGCTAGAGGCACGGCTAGTTCTGGAGCACAAGTCTTCAGCACGATAGCCGGGATGTAATCGGGGCCTTTGCTGTATCCAGTGCATTCAGCCGTTTCTTGATATCATGTGGAGTGAATCGAATTGGCTGAAGACTGGCTTCTGTGATAATGGGGACCTCAGGAGGAGGCCGAGATGGCCTCCAATGTTCTCACCGGCCCACAGAAACTGCAACTCATTCTAATCTGTGCCACCTCCATCCAATCCCACATTAATGGCTACTCCCCTGCCCGCCCCCCCAAGGTGGATGTAAAAAACCCCATGGCACGATTCAAAGACGACCAGGGGAGTTCTCCCCGGTGTCCTGGCCAACATTTATCCCTCAACCAACATAACAAACAGGTTATCTGATCATTTATCTCTCTGCAGTTTCCGGGACCTTGCAGTGTGCAAAGTGGCTGCCGTGTTTTCTACATTACAACAGTGGCTACACTTCAAACCTACTTCAATGACTAAAGTGCTGTGGGATGTCCCGAAGTTGCAAAAGGCACTATATAAATGCATGTTATTTCTTAACTGTGGTAATTTTCTTCCCTACTTTCTAACTTGTGTTAAACTAAGTGGCGAGAATGTGGAACTCACTACCACAGAGTGGTTGAAGCGAATAGTATAGATGCATTTAATAAGGGGAGGCTGGACAAGCATATGAGGGAGAAGGGAATAGAGGGGTATGCTGATAGATTTAGATGAAGAAAGACGGGAGGAGGCTCGAGTGCAGCATAAACACCGGCATGGACTGGTTGGGCCGTATATCCTGTGTAATCCTATGTAACCTACAGCTGAAATATGAGCCAGTAGGAACGCATAAATTGGATTCGCGTATCAATTGTGAATTTCAGCAGCACTAAACATGTTGCAGTTCTCACCTACTGAAGTGGTTACTACAAACGAGTTGTAATTCACCACAGCCTCAGACCACCGGAATTCAGACCCGACACTCTGTGAATTACAATCAATCACTCATTTTTGCTTTAAGTACCTGATCTATTCCGCACTTAAAAATAAATACTATTCCATGTGTTTAATTGGGTTTCCAATCGGTTTCCCTCTTGCGGACGGTAAAAGTTACTCTAAACATTTCAACCAATTTTGACAGTTCGGCAGCATATTACTTGTGCCACTAAATATTAAAGAAAATTAGGAACTCATTTACCTCAGTCTTTATATCTTGCAATCCAAGTTCAAAATGATGGCCATCTCCACTAAACAAACCCTTATATTAGTTTTATAATGTGGTGGAACGAAGGAAGGGAGGAAGGATGACTTGCATTTATCCAAAGCGCTTTACAGCCAATGAAGTGCTTCTTGAAGTGTAGTCACTGTTATAATGCAGGAAACGTGGCAGCCAATTTGCACACAGGAAGCTCCCACAAACAGCAATGTGATAAGGACCAAATCATCTGTTTTAGTGATGTTGATTGAGGGATAAATATTGGCCCCAGGACACCGGGGATAACTTGCCCTGCTCTTCTTCGCAATAGCGCCATGGGATCTTATGTCCACCTGAGGGGGCAGACGGGGCCTCGGTTTAACGTCTCACCCAAAAGATGGCACCTCCGACAGTGCAGCACTCCCTCAGTACTGCACTGGGAGTGTCAGCCTAGATTTTTGTACTCGAGTCTCTGGAGTGGGACTTGAAACCACAACCTTCTGACTCGGAGGCGAGAGTGCGACCCACTGAGCCACGGTTGACAGAGTGTGGCAGGACAAGTATCAATAAACTCGTTACCATCACAGTGAAGCAATTTTTGGGCACTTTAAATGAGTTGTTCCCTCTTGCAATGGCCTTGCCGCACTCCTTGTGAACAGACCCTCTGTCCCTAGATGCTGCAGAGTTGCAGTTTTCGGTCTCCGCAGAGACCAGGTACCTTTGAGAAAACTCAATCCCGGATGGCTAGTGCCCGCTGCATTCATTTCTCTCCATGCCACTGTGGAAGGCTGTAGGATTAGCACACCACACTCAAGCTGGACTTGGATAGCAAATTAAATAACTGGATTTACAATGATTGCACCGTGGGATTTATCACAGGGAAAGCAAAAGGGCTAAATATGTGCAATCATGATTATTTTGATGAGCCAGGTGTCTGACATACATGGAAGCTCACCACCATTCTTAAGAGTTTCCAAACCAAACTACTGTGAAATCCACAGAGCTTGTAGAGCTTATTTGCCCGACATGGAACAGATGCACTCTCATTGTCGAGGCACATCCTGTGGAAAGTGGAAATTTCAGTTTTTATTTCATATTTTCAATAGAGGGAAAATCCAAATGAAAAATGCTTTCAACTAGATGTGTCTGGGATGGCTTGTGCAACAGTCGCTTTGTTTAGTGCAGTTGACCTGCATATGCAGCTAATGCCTGCAAATGGATCTAGCAATCACATTCACAGGGGAAGCCTTTCATAGAATCATAGAATGGTTACAGCATGGAAAGCCATTTGGCCAGTCGAGCCCGTGCCAACTCTCAGCTAGTCCCACTCCCCCGCCCTTTCCCCGTAGCCCTGCAATTTTTTTTCTTTCAGATACTTATTCAACACCCTTTTGAAAGATAAGATTGAGTCTGCCTCCACCACCCTTTCAGGCAGTGCATTCCAGATCTTGACCACCAATGGGAACAGTTTCTCTCTCTCTACTCTGTCCAGACCCCTCATGATTTTGAACACCTCTATCAAATCTCCTCTCAACCTTCTCTGCTCCAAGGAGAACAACCCCAGCTTCTCCAGTCTATCAACATAACCGAAGTCCCTCATTCCTGGAATCATTCTCGTAAATATTTTCTGCACCCTCTCGAAGGCCTTCACATCCTTCCTAAAGTGCGGTGCCCAGAATTGGACAATACTCCAGTTGAGGCCGAACTAGTGTTTTATACAGGTTCATCATAATTTCCACACTTTTGTACTCTATACCTCTATTTATGAAGCCCAGGATCCCGTAAGACTTTTAACTGCTTTCTCAGCCTGCCCTGCCACCTTCAACGATTTGTGCACATGTACCCCCAGGTCTCTCTGTTCATGCACCCCCTTTAGGATTGTACCATTTAGTTTATATGTCCTCTCCTCATTCTTTCTACTTTAATTTATCTAAATTTTGGAAGTGTAGCCTCAGGCTTCTCACACCCGATGCATTGCGATACCCAGGTGATTGTAGGTTTACTGGTGGAGCTTAACTACAGGAAACTTTGGTTTATCCGGAGGTTGTATGTCCGGAATACTCGATCTAACGGCAAAAATCAGGAGCCGTTTTCTGTAAGTTTTTTTAGATCTCGTTCTTTTTTTTCCCCCCCCAGTCAGCCACTGCAAGGTCTGTAACTATAGCAACAGCTTCAGCTACAGACGCTTGCAGCTGCAGCCGACTCTTTAGAAGCTGTTGCTAAGCAACGGTGTTTGTTGTCAGATACGGAGATGAAAACCTCCGTATGCTTCAACATTAACTTTGTATGTCCGGCAGTTGATAGATCGGCAACACGCCGGTCCCGTCGGTGCCGGATATCACAAATTTTCCTGTAGCTGAAACCACACAACCGACCAGCACTGGTAAACTTCTCACTGCTTGTCCAGCTGGCACCATCCTAATTGTTATGGCTTTGGCTAGCAGGGTCGTCTGGGATAGAATGGAAAGAAACAGCCCCCAGTTAACATGCCAACTCGCCAGGTCCCGTTAACGAGTTGGGCTTGCTGAGCAATGGTCTCCTGGAGTACCGTGGACTTGGATTGGGTGTCACAGAGTCCGGCATGGACAGACGACAGGGCTTCAAACATCCATTCCAGGCATATCATTTTTGGAGCCAACTAGATCCCAGAAAGAAGTCCACTTACCTCCCAAAAGGAAGAAAGTCATGATCCCACAATTAAACAGTTTACGAATAGGGTACAAAGTTTAATAAGTAGGCAGCCTAAGTGGTTAATTAACAAGATGTCCCAGTTTGTTTGCTGCCATTGGTTGAACTCATCTGTTCACGATCGATTTCATTTTGCTTTGGGGCATTCAATTTGCTTTCAAGTTGAATGGAATCCCTCCAAGTTTATGAAGGGGTTTGATAGAGTAGACAGAGGATGTTTCCACTTGTGGGGGGAGACCAAAACTAGGGTCCAAAAGATGGTTACTAATAAATCCAATAGGGAATTCGGGAGAAATTTCTTTACCCAGCGAGTAGTTAGAATGTGGAACTCGCTACAAGGAGGTGAATAGCATAGATTCATTCATGTCAGCTGTGGCTCAGTGGGCAGCACCCTCGCCTCGGCGTCAGAAGGTTGTGGGTTCAAGTCCCACTCCAGAGACTTGAGCACAAAAATCTAAGCCGACACTCCCAGTGCAGTGCTGAGGGAGCGCCGCACTGTCAGAGGTGCAGTCATTCGGATAAGACGTTACACCGAGGCCTGTCTGCTCTCTCAGGTGGACGTTACTGCGTAGAGGAGCAGGGGGAGTTCTCCCCGGTGTCCTGGCCAATATTTATCCCTCAATCAACATCATTAAAACAGATTATCTGATCATTATCACATTGCTGTTTGTGGGACCTTGCCGTGGGCAAATTCGCTGCCACGTTTCCTACATTACAACACTTCAAGTGGTACTTCACTGGCTGTAAAGCGCTTTGCGATGTCCGGTGGTTGTGAAAGTCCTTCTTTTAAGGGGAAGGTAGATAAACACATGAGGGAGAAAGGAATAGGAGGATATGATGATAGGATGAGATGAAGTAGGGTGGGAGGAGGCCGATGTCACTGGGCAAAATGGCCCATTTCTGTGCTGTCCATCCCAAACAATTCTTTGTAGTCTTGCCACAACATTGATCAACATATCTTCATACTGTAGGTGTTGCTCATGTATAATATTTACCTCATAGGTGCCATGCCAATCTAATACATTGCAAATGCTGCAGGAGAACTGGGAGCCAATCAACAATTTCCAGGGGTTGTTGCCGTGCCAAGGTTGGACATTCTAGAACATCCAGAAACATAATGCTCAACACAGCCACGTTACAGATGTGACAAGTCTGTAAATAATCTAAACCACTTCATTTGTTTTGCTTTTATTTTAGTTCCGTGAAGAACTAGGATTAAAAGTAAACAGCAGCAGATGTGATCGGTGATGTGACAGCATGACTACAATTCTCTCTAAATATAAACAAAAGTGTCTTTTATAAATACACAGTGCATCAGGCATCTGAAAGACAAGGCCCACTTTTCAAACGGGGTCTTACATCAGAACTGGATCAGACCCAAAACACTGACCTGTCTGTCTTCCAGAAAATGAATAATACTGAAACATAGGCTACAATTTGCATATACAGTGCTTTAGGTGCAGTTTGTATATGCACATTCCACATCAGAGACTAACAATGCATACTTGATGTACAGCACTCTATAGTATAGGATGGTACTTGCAAAAGCAAATATTCCACTCCTTCACAGGTCCTCAATTTCACCTTACAGGCACGACTTTCCATCACAAATTTAAACACTCAAATGACACACATTCTGATAAATTATTCCTGCCATCTGATGTGCAGTGGGTGGGCAGTACTCTTGAACCTGGTTTTATTTGTCCCAAACACATTCCAGCAGTTCCGTCCCAGCGAGGACAATTTCCACCCTGTATCTATAAGTCCAGCTGCTCAGAACGCTGCCAGCAAAGCTTCCAGTGGCCACTGGCAAACTAAATTCACAGCAATGCTGGAGCTTCCCTATAATGGGCAAACAAATCTAGGATTCTTTGATTAAAGCAGTAGGTGACAAGAAGAGGTATGACTTACCATCCTTAAATGAACACGAGCGGGCTCAGAGGCTATATCGGTGCCATATTTAGTCCTGGCATATCAAGTGAGACCCTCCTCAATACAATAGATGGAATATATAAAGTTTACTTTGTAGACTGAATCATTTGAATATGGAACTGACTATGTTAGTGTAGGGTCTGGTTTTGAAGGCCATTATATTTAAGGAGACTATCATATAATCCCAAATAACACACAGACAGGTATCGCTACACTAATCCAGGTGTCTCAGTTACCCTGTTTTTTATTTTAGCAATGCTGGTTAGAGGCAGTCTAGGAGTAGACATTTTGTGCCGTTCTCCTACATGGCAGTAGGAATGAAGTAATGCTCGTGATACCATAAGGTAGGCAGTGGATTATGGGAAGAACGATTTACCCCGTTCTCATCTCTTAAATATATATATTTCTTTCATCACCCAACATTCACCAGCTAAGACGTACTCTGAAAAACATCAACTACAGAAATCACCAGTTTATTATCTGAATTATATGTCAAATATACAATGGACCTGCTCATTTTACTTACAAATAAAACATTAGGGGGGAGAAATTGGGTGGAGCCGCAAACGGGGCGCCAAGCTCGCCTGGGCGCCGGATTTAGCGCAGCGTTTGGAGCAGTAGCGACCGCCGGAAATTCAGCTTGAGCGCCCCAAGAGGGACACGGGGCGAGGCTCGAGGCGCTCTGCGTCCCTCTTAGGGCGCTGAAACTGAATATCGCAGCGCAGCGCGCTGCGGTACTGCAGGCCTTCCTCCCATTAAGGGGGAGGGGCCTGCACCAGCGCGATCGGAGATCGCGAGTGCCGGCAAAAGAGCCCGGCACTGAGAAGTGCCGGGCTTTCGGAAAACAGCCGGCAATGCCGCGGGGGGCGATCAGGAGGCTGGGGACGGAGGTGCTGGCAGGCGGCCGCCGAAAAAAAACAGCCGCCCCGCACCTCCACCTTAATTTGCGCCACTGCCGCCACAGGAAGGCCCCGTGAACCGGGCGTCATTTGCGAACGGCGCTAAAGAGGCGGTCGCTGCCAAATATCGAGATCGGGGCGGTAGCGGGGCGCTGCGCACACCGATGACGTCATCGGAGGTGGGGCAGCGCAACAGGTTAACGTCGCCATTAGCGCCCCAGCTAAATATCTCGGGAGGCGTGGCCAGTGGCGCTGAAGCCACCGAGTGCCCTCTTTAGGTGCTAACTGGTGGCGCAGCCCACCGAATTTCTAGGCCTAGATATCTCTAATAAAACATTTCTTCATTACAAGAGCAAAATAATGGTTAGGGTAAAAGTTAGAACGCTAAAGGATAAAAGTACACACTAAGGAGGGAAGTCCTCACCAATCAAACCTGCAGAAGACACTAAAACAAGGTGAAGGCTAAACACTTTGCATAAGGATTAAGGATGAGTACTTAAATTGTTTGCCATTTATAGAAAAGTATTGCACGTTGGGTGAAAAAAAAATAAGCAACACAATTTTAAGGGAATCAAGGGGTATGGGAGTCGGGTGGGAAAGTGGAGTTGAGGTAGATGATCAGCCACGATCTTATTGAATGGCAGAGCAGGCTCAAGGGGCCGTATGGCCTACCCCCGCTCCTATTTCTTATGTGCTTAAAACAATAAAGGGAATAGAATTAGCGCTTTGAAAAGGACCCAAGAGTGACGATGTTGAGACAATATAGATAAGTAATCAAAAAAGCAAACAGAATGTTGGCATACATAACCAGAACAGTCATAGAAGTCTACATAGCTCAGAGTAAAAGGCGGCGAAAGACTTGCATTCTTCACAACCTCAGGATGTCCCAAAGTGCTTAACAGCCACTTAAGTACTTTTAAAGATTAGTCACTGTTACATAGAAACATAGAAGATAGGAGCAGGAGTAGGCCATTCAGCCCCTCGAGCCTGCTCCGCCATTTAATGAGATCATGGCTGATCATCCAAATTCAGTACCCTGACCCTGCTTTCTCCCCATATCCCTTGATCCCTTTAGCCTCAAGAAATATATCTAACTCCTTCTTGAATATATTTAATGTATTGGCCTCAACTGCCTTGTGTGGTAGAGAATTCCACAGGTTCACCACTCTCTGGGTGAAGAAATTCCTCCTCATCTGTGTCCTAAATGGCTTACCCCTTATCCTTAGACTGTGACCCCTAGTTCTGGACTCCCCCGCCATCGGGAACATCCTTTCTGCATCTAATCCTGCTAGAATTTTAAGTTTCAATGAGATCCCCCCTCATTCTTCTAAACTCCAGCGAATATAAGCCCAATCGATCCAATCTCTCCTCATTCGTCATTCCTGCCATCCCAGGTATCAGTCTAGTGAATCTTCGCTGCACTCCCTCCATGGCAAGAACATCCTTCCTCAGATAAGGCGACCAAAACTGCACACAATACTCAAGGTGTGGTCTCACCAAGGCCCTGTACAACTGCAGCAAACATAGAAACATAGAAGATAGGAGCAGGAGTAGGCCATTCAAGACATCCTTGCTCTTGTACTCGAATCCTCTCGCTGTGAAGGCCAACATACCATTTGCCTTCTTAACCGCCTGCTGCACCTGCATGCTTACCTTCTAGATAAGACTTTCCTGAAACGTTGACTCTGTTTCTCTTCACGGATGTTGCCTGGCCTGCTGAGTTTTTCCAGCGTTTTCTGTTGTTATTTCTAGGTAAGACTTGTTCTAGGTCTCTCGCACTCTGCAATCATCTGAAGGTGCTCGAACAGAAAGCCCAGAACCAGATAAATCCATCAAACCATTAGAATACATCAAACCTGCTTCAACCAGAATCCATGCATAATTATTCCATCATTGCCTCTCCCCCAAACCACGTTAGAATCATAGAATGATGCAGCAGAGAAAGAGGCCATTCGAACCATCGTGCCGGTGCTAGCTCTTTGAAAGAGCTATCCAATTAGTCCCATCCCCTGCTCTTTCCCCGTAACCATGTCATTTTTTCCTCTGTTCATCCCATACTTGGAAGAACATCAAGTTCCTCCTTCTTCTGGGGTGGGGTGAGGGGGTAGAAAATCAAGCATTGCTATTAATATCTTTAGATCTCACAATCCTCCTCAACACCTATTGTTCCAACTCCCCTTTGAAGGTGCGGATTGACCCTAAATTCAACGACCTTATCTGCAAGTCCACTCCACATGCCCATTATTTATTTGGGGTGAGGAGAATTCCTCTAATCTCTAACCTTGTTTTAAACATCTAAATTCTATACTTGGGCTCCTGTTCCCTCACTTCCACTCCCACTCCCACTCCTTTCCATTTGAGCTATGCTGAGGAAATCACAAAAATCACATGGTAGTACATTGGGACGTTACACCAGCATCTTCTGAATATGTAGTATCAGAATTTAGTCTCGTGACCTTCAGTCCTACCTTTTGTTGACAGCTAGTGGATTATGAGATAACATCTTCCCCAGACCACAAAAAGTCTGGCAATCACACGGCTATTTAAAGCAAATAACCTTTTTCGCACATTCCAGGTTGGCGTGATATGACGCTCCGGCACCCCTCTCAAAAGCAGCCCTTATTTTCTTTTAGTGATCAGGTTACAGAGCAAGCCACCGATGAGGCATACTTAAGAATGTTTGCAACAAAGAGAGCAGCGAGACGGGCTCACGTACACCAGGGCAGATCAGTACGAAAAATATAAAACAAACCGAAAGGTAATGTGTGGGATGATCTATCTTGTCTCTCCATCCAGGATGGCTACATGATAAGCAACTGTGTTCTATTAATCTCCATGGTAACACCAATGCATTGTGTGTATTGAGTTAAAGGTTGGAAGATTTGTGCTGCTTTCCATTTCTTTCCTCCCATCGTAATCAAGTTTTGTAACGTTCGGGAAATAACCCTCCAGGCTGAGTACTCGGAGTGGATCAACTTAAAAGTTCCACAATCCACACCAAATCAGATGGTATATATATCAGGAATAACAACAGAAAACGCTGGAAAAACTCAGCAGGCCAGGCAACATCCGTGGAGAGAGAAACAGAGTCAACGTTTCGGGTCGAAACCCTTCTTCAGAACTGAGAAAAAAAAGGCAGGAAATGAAACAGATTAAAAGGCCAGTTTGGGGGCTGGAAAATGGGGGAGGGGATGAAAGAGGAGTCATTAAGAGATATTCAAGGTGAGACGAGATGGTAATAGGACAGGTAAAGAAAGACAATGGCTCTAGATGAAGTGTGAAATGCGCTGGCAGAGTGAGAGACAGCTGCCATGTGGGAGAGAGAGGAAAAAAGGAAAAGGCACAAACCAAAAGTGTGGATAAAAAAATAATAGGGGCCGAGGTTATGATCTGAAATTGCTGAACTCGATATGGAGTCCTGAAGGCTGTAAAGTGCCTAATCGGAAGATGTATCAGGGACTTGTAGTATATATAAAAGCTATGATCGAAGAGGGACTGGATGGTGGGGGAGTGGGGAAGAGAGGAACAGACTCGACATGATCTTGGTGCATTATTTAAATGTTATTACCTGACCCAGTATTGTTCATGTTTTCAGCTGTCTAGGTCCCAAGCTTTGGAATTCCCTCTCTACCCTCCTTTAAGACGTTCCTTAAAACCTAATGCTCTTGGGCCAAACTTTTGGTTACCTGCCCTAATATCTCATGCAGCTCAGAGTTAAATTTTGTTCAATAGCGCTCCTGTGAAGCCCCTTGGAACGCTTCATTATGTTAAAGGTGCAATATAAATGCAAGCTGTTGTTGTTTCTTGCCCATTACCTCTGGATCGGGAATCAATAACGAGTGATCATCAATTTAAAATTGCCACTCGTGAAACCATGGAATGCTTGCCACAGGTAGTAGTTCAGGCAAAGATTGTTTAAAGAAAAAGTGGATAAACAGTTGAAGCAAAGGAAGATACAAAGCTATGGGGAGAGGGCAGCTCAGCAGGATTAGCTTTGGATTGCTCCAGCAAAGGGTTGGCACAGACACAATGGTTTGAATGGCTAGCTCCTGTGCAGTAGAAGATAGAAAAATAGGAGTAGGCCATTTGGCCCTTCGAGCCTGCTCCACCATTCAATATGATCATGGCTGACCCTCTATCTCAATACCATATTCCCGCTCTCTCCCCATACCTCGATGCCTTTTGTGTCTAAAAATCTATCTATCTCCTTCTTAAATATACTTAGTGACTTGGCCTCCACCGCCTTCTGTGGTAGAAAATTCCACAGGTTCACCACCCTCTGAGTGAAGAAATTTCTCATCTCAGTCCTAAATGTCCTACCCCGTATCCTGAGGCTGTGACCCCTCGTTCTCGACCTCCCAGGTAGGGGAACCATCCTCCCTGCATCCAGTCTGTCTAGCCCGGTCAGAATTTTATACATTTCAATGAAATCCCCTCATTCTTCTAAACTCTAGTGAATACAGGCCTAGTCGACCCAATCTCTCCTCATACGACAGTCCTGCCATCCCAGGAATCAGTCTGGTGAACCTTCGCTGCACTCCCTCTATGGCAAGTATATCCTTTCTTAGGTAAGGAGACCAAAAGTGCACACAGTACTCCAGGTGTGGTCTCACCAAGGCCCTGTATAACAGTAGTAAGACATCCTTGTTCCTGTACTCAAATCCTCTTGCAATGAAGGCCAACATACCATTTGCCTTCCTAACTGCTTGCTGCACCTGCATGTTTGCTTTCAGTGACTGGTGTACAAGAACACCAAAGTCCCTTTGTACATCAACATTTCCCAATCTATCACCATTTAAATAATACTCTACCTTTCTGTTTTTCCTACCGAAGTGAATAACTTCACATTTATCCATGTTATACTGCATCTGCCATGTATTTGCCCACTCACTCAGCTTGCCTAAATTGCCTTGAAGCCTCTTTGCATCCTCCTCACAACTCACAATCCCACCTAGTTTCGTGTCGCCAGCAAACTTAGAAATATTACATTTGGTTCCCTCATCCAAATCATGGATATATATTGTGAATAGCTAGGGCCCAAGTACACGTCTATGATTCTATGAATGATATCCCTCACACAGTAGGAATTGATTCAATTTCCTTCTGAGCAGTTCGGCGTCAGCCGTGGCTCAGTGGGTAGCACCCTCACCTCGGAGTCGGAAGGCCGAGGGTTCAAGTCTCACTCCCGAGAATAGAGCACAAAAATCTACGCGGACAATTCAGTGCAGTACAGAGGTGTCGTCTTTCGGATGAGACTTTAATCTGAGAACCCGTCTGCCCTCTCAGGTGGACATACAAGATCCCAAGGCACTATTTCGAAGACCAGCAGGGGAGTTCTCCCCGGTGTCCTGGGGGCCAATATTTATCCTTCAACAGATGATCTGGTCATTATCACATTGCTGTTTGTGGGAGCTTGCTGTGCAAATTGGCTGCCGTGCTTTCTACATTACAACAGTGACTACACTTTAAAAGTACTTCATTGGCTGTAAATTGCTTTGGGACATCCTGAGGTCGTGAAAGGCGCTATATTTTCTTTCTTTTTCAACAGTGTGCGCATTTTTTTGGTTCCAATATTCTGCCTTTGTTGCTAATTGACCAGAATGGATGATTTTTTTAACAAATTCACAGTAAAAGACTTGGGTGATACAACACAACAGTATTTTTATTACCAATATTAGTATGTGAAGTGGATCTTGCAGTGTGATTTTGTTCTGAGTTTACAGATATTTCAGTTAATAAATGGAGACATGCAAAAGGGAAAGAGTAAAAGAAAGTCAATTTATAAAAGGCTTCTGAAAATCATAACCAAACATGTTCTGCTTCGAAGGCAACACTCATGTGATCATAGACCATAAAAATCTGGTGTACAGGTTGGAGCTCAAACATGTACAGGATGACATATGAACATAAGAATTAGGAGCAGGAATAGGCCACTTGGCCCCTCGAGCCTGCTCCGCCATTCAATAAGATCATGGCTGATCTTGGGCTCAAAGCCACTTCCCTGCCCGCTCCCCATAACCCTTCACTTCCTTATCTTGCAAAAATCTGTCTATCTCCACCTTCAATGTGTTTCATGACCCAGCCTCCACGGCTCACTGAGGCAGAGAATTCCACAGATTTACAAACCTCAGAAGAAATTCCTCCTCATCTCAGTTCTAAAAGGGCGACCCTTTATTCTGAAACTATGCCCCCGAGTTCTAGATTTCCCCACGAGGGGAACCATCCTCTCTGCATTTACCTTGTCGAGCCCCCTCAGTATCTTATATGCTTCAATAAGATCACCTCTCATTCTTCTAAATTCCAATGAGTATAGGCCCAACCTGCTCAACCTTTCCTCATAAGTCAACCTCATCTCTGGAATTAACCTCGTGAATCGTCTCTGAACTGCCTCCAATGCAAGTATATCCTTCCTTAAATAAGGAGACCAAAACTGTACGCAGTACTCAAGGTGTGGTCTCACCAATACCCTGTACAGTTGTAGCAGGACTTCCCTGCCTTTATACTGCAACCCCCTTGCAATAAAGGCCAACATTCCATTTGCCTTTTTGATTACTTGCTGTACCTGCATGCTAACTTTGTGTTACACGCACAAGGACCCCCAGGTCCCTCTGAACTGTAGCGTTTTGTAATCTCTCCATTTAAATAATAACTTGCTTTTTAATTTTTCCTGCCAAAAGTGGATAACCTCGCACTTTCCCACATTATACTCCATCTGCCAAATGTTTGCCCACTCACTTAGCCTGTCTATAGCCCTTTGCAGATTCTTTAGTTCTCTGCACAACTTGCTTTCCCACCCATCTTTGTATCATCTGCAAACTGACATTGCATCAATTATTAAGAGGGCTCAAAAATAGGTGCAATTCTCAGCCCACCTATTCCAACAAGTGGAAATTCAGTTACACAAATGAAATCCAGGTGGGACAAATAGGGGTGTCAACTTGTAACATCTTCAACTGAACATATTGTGCCAGCTCCACCTAAAAATCTCCATTAACAGCAAATTTCAAAACATTGCCGTACTTCTCAACACCCTATCTACCCTAAAACTTATTGGCTATGGCTTCATGCAGGCGTTTGTTGTGTGCAGACTGTGGGAGGGGTGGAACTTGTATTTCTAAGCATCCAGACCATGCAAAAATTCCAGGTGTGATTCTTACATCAGAACTTTTTGCAGACATTACAATTCCCCTAATATTTGACTGCTAGTTTATTTTTCTTTTTACAGTAAAGGTTGATTTTTTTGGCATCATGTTCAATAAACTTCTACTGAATGGCTGATTTTTTTTCTCCACTTGCAAAGCACTGTAATTTCACAAAAGATCAAGCTGGAGTGATAATACACACATTGCAATAATTTATATAAACAGAACTGCAGTACCACATGCAAGTTAATTAGATCGATAAACTAACATTACTTCATCCTCTCTGCAAGTTGACGCACAGCAGGGTTTAGGATAATTATTATTGTTCCCAATGTAAACGATTAGTTAAATAACTATAGGGTCTAAAGGAAGGTTTAGAAACATGACTCCAGGCATTTCCAAGGAAAATTCTGAAGGGAAATGGATGAATTTATTAAACAATTGAAACCACATCAAAAAACGATTGTCTTTTCCTTACTTCTTTCTTCTTTCAATTGGCAGTTGTATACAACAATCCGTTCATGCTTGGGGCACGGCTAAGTATCACTTCCTCTATTCGCCAGCCTAATGTTCAGCTCATCTCCAAAAGATTTGCTTCACATTTGATAAGAGCACAAGTACTGTAAAAGGTCCATTTTCACCACAACCTTACTGTAAAAACGAAGCAGAAACGGCTTCTCACCGACGCTAAAAGCAGTAGTGTAAATTAACAACAACAACTTGAACTTATATAGTGCCTTTAACGTAGTAAAACGTCCCAAGGTGCTTCACAGGAGCGATATCAAACAAAATTGGACACAGAGCCACAAACGGGGATATTAGGACAGATGATCAAAAGCGTGGTCAAAGAGGTAGGTTTTAAGGAGCATCTTAAGCGATGGGAGAGGGGTAGAGGGGTTTGGGGATGGAATTCCAGAGCTTAGGGCCCAGGCAGCTGAAGGCACGGCCGTCAGTGGTGGAGTGATTAAAATCAGGGATGCTGAAGAGGCCAGAATTGGAGGAGCGCAGAGATCTCGGAGGGTTGTAGGGCTGGAGCAGGTTACAGAGATAGGGAGGGGGGCGAGGCCATGGAGGGATTTGAAAACAAGGATGAGATTTTTTAAAAAACTGCAAGCCTCCCATACCATCTGAACCAAAGCCCTTAAGCCTTGACATTGACACAAGCAATGTCCTCTGAAGCACTGCATGTACGACTGATGAAATCAGGCAAAAGCTGACATCTGAAGGAAACTGAACCAAGTCTGGCTTCATCCTAAAACTTAGTATTCACTTGAAAAACAGCTGATGTGCTGCTTACCGTCCATCTTTTAGGCTAATGGCAGATGAGTAGGCATGAGCTGTAGCGCAAAACTGTTGATCAACGGTAGGTGGGAAGGGGAAATTTTAAAAAGGTCCATTAATCACAAACAGTGGACTTGAAGCAGAAACACTTTACCCACTAGCAAAATAGCTAACTCCCTAATATATTCAAGCAAATGAGCACCCCCGGGTTTTGCAGGTCATGAAACTTTTAACAGCCAGCTTCACACTAGATTCTAAGTACTTGGCTTCATGGCACTTAACAAAAAACTCAATACTCATTGTAAATAAAATACTGTAACAACTGGCATTACTCAGATGGAATGTAAGATAGTTAAGATATAATGTAACGTAAAGAACAGACAATGATGGAGCAAGGAATGGCACTGAAGCTCAACTTGAGGAACCCATATCATCAATGACAACTGGATGACAAGAGCAGTGGAACCTGGTGAGAGTCAGGAAATGGGCAGCTGACCCATCAGCATCGTAAGAGAGAGAAGACAAGTTAATCTCTTCAGATGTGAAGTCCCTGCCATGGTTCTGAGGACTGGTGGAGCTGCTGTGTGTTTCCAGCATGTCCTGGTTTTTAAAAAAAAAATCTCATGATGGAAATGACTACGGTCAACTATGTGGGAAAGCTGAACATAGCAAGGCTCATAGGATCTCAACAAATCAACATCTATCGATCATACAAGTAGAAATCAAAAATTAAATCAAGACACACATCTTTGTGCGGCATCGGCAGCGGGTGGAGGCGGAGCTGAGCGGCAGAGCGACTACAAGAGGCCCCAGAGGCTCAGGTAGGCCCCAGTGCGGCATCGGCAGCGGGTGGAGGCGGAGCTGAGCGGCAGAGCGACTACAAGAGGCCCCAGAGGCTCAGGTAGGCCCCAGTGCGGCATCGGCAGCGGGTGGAGGCGGAGTTGGGACCAGCGGGAGCAGCGAGGAGCTCGGGAGAAAATCCGGCGACCAGCGAGGCCCGAGACCACAGCTGGGGCAGTCGGGAGAGCAGGAGGCCAGTAACTGCTGGGGCAGTCGGGAGAGCAGGAGGCCAGTAACTCTTATATAGGTGGAGCTGTTGCTAAACCCGAAACACTACAGTGTAGTGTCTCCCACCCTTCCACCTCCTCTAACCTTTTAGGGGTTAGGGGAAGTTGAAAAGGTAGGTTCAATTTATTTTATTTCAGGAGCCTAACCTAGGTGGAAAAGGTTCCAGGACAGGAGGCGGCAGTGAAAATACAACACCAGAAAACAGGTAGGTGACTGGTTGGTGAGTACTTTCACAAACTTATTCTAAGTAGAATTCAATAATTAAGCTAAATCGTAGTAAATAAAAGGGTATTGTAAGGGTTAAGTCATGGAAGGGCAGCTCGGACCCGTGTCATGCTTCTCCTGTGCCATGTGGGAAATCAGGGACACTGTCCCCGACAACTATGTGTGCAGGAAGTGTGTCCAGCTGCAGCTCCTAGCAGACCGCATGGCGGCGCTAGAGCTGCGAATGGACTCACTCTGGAGCATACGCGATGCTGAGGATGTTGTGGATAGCACATTCAGTGAGTTGGTCACACCGCAGCTAAAGGCTAGCTCAGACAGTAAATGGGTGACCAAAAGGCAGGGTAAAGGCAGGAAGGTAGTGCAGGAGTCACCTGCGGTCATCTCCCTCCAAAACAGGTTTACCGTTTTGGGTACTGTTGGGGGAGATGACTTATCAGGGGAAGGCACCAGCAGCCAGGTTCAGGGCACCATGACTGGCTCTGCTGCACAGAAGGGCGGGAAAAAGAGGGATAGGGCTATAGTGATAGGGGATTCAATTGTAAGGGGGATAGATAGGAGTTTCTGTGGCCGAGACCGAGACTCCAAGATGGTATGTTGCCTCCCTGGTGCAAGGGTCAAGGATGTCTCGGAGCGGGTGCAGAGCATTCTGAAGGGGGAGGGGGATCAGCCAGTTGTCGTGGTACATGTAGGTACCAACGATGTAGGTAAAAAGAGGGAGGAGGTCCTACAAGCTGAATTTAGGGAGTTAGGAGCTAAATTGAAAAGTAGGACCTCAAAGGTAGTAATCTCTGGATTGCTACCAGTGCCACGAGCAAATAAGTTTAGAGAGAGTAAGATAGATAAGCTAAATACGTGGCTTGAGCAGTGGTGCAAGGGAGAGGGATTTAAATTCTTGAGGCATTGGAACCAGTTCTTGGGGAGGAGTGACCTGTACCAAGGGGACGGTCTACACCTGAACTGTGAGGGAGCCGATGTCCTCGGGGTAATATTTTCTAGGGCGGTTCGGGAGGATTTAAACTAATTTGGCAGGGGGATGGGAACCTAGGTAGTGGAAAAGAGGGAAGTCATATGAAGTCAGAAATAGATGGTAGAAAGGTGAGAAGCAATAAGCAAAGGAGAGAAACACAAAGGGCCAAACTAATTCATAATGAGAGTGTGAAAAAAGCAAGCCTGAAGGCTTTGTATCTTAATGCTAGAAGCATTAGGAACAAGGTGGATGAATTAGTTGTGGAAATAGAGGTAAACAAGTATGATTTGATTGGGATTACAGAAACGTGGCTGCAGGGTGGGCAAGGCTGGGAACTTAACATCCAGGGATATACAATATTTAGGAAGGATCGGCAAAAAGGTAGGGGAGGTGGGGTAGCATTGCTGGTAAAGGAGGGGATTAATGCAATGGAAAGGAAGGATATTAACTCGGATGAAACGGAATCTGTATGGGTAGAAATGAGAAATAGCAAGGGGAGGAAAACGTTAGTGGGTGTGATATATAGGCCTCCAAATAGTAATATGGAGGTGAGGGAAGGCATAAAAAGGGAAATTAGAGAAGCGTGCGATAAGAGCACAGCTGTCATCATGGGTGACTTTAATTTACATATTGATTGGACTACCCAAATTAGTAAAAATTCTGAGGAGGAGGAATTCCTGGAATGTTTTCGGGACGGTTATCTGGACCAATATGTCGAGGAGCCGACTCGAGATCAGGCCATTTTAGACTGGGTATTGTGCAATGAGAAGGGACTTATCAGCAATCTTCTTGTACGAGGCCCCTTGGGTCAGAGCGATCATAATATGATCGAGCTCTCAGTCGAGATGGAGAGTGAGGAAATTGAATCAGAGACTAAGGTCCAGAACTTAAATAAAGGGAATTACGAGGGTATGAGACGGGAATTGGGTAAGATTGATTGGGTGGTGTTTCTGGGGGGATTGACAGTGGATAGACAATGGCAAGCATTCAAAGATAGAATGGAAGAATTCCAGAACATGTTTATACCGGTTTGGCATAAAAATAAACCTAAAAAGGTGACTCAACCGTGGATAACGAGGGAAATTAGGGACAGCATAAAATCAAAAAAAGGGCATATCAACTGGCAAAAAAAAGCACCAGACCGGAAGATTGGGGGCAGTACAGGATACAGCAAAAGAGGACAAAGGGATTAATCAGGAAGGGGAAAATAGAATACGAAAGTAAACTTGCAGCAAACATAAAGACAGACTGCAAAAGCTTTTATCGGTATATCAGGAGGAAAAGACTGGTAAAATCCCAAGTCGGTCCCTTGCAGTCCGATTCGGGAGAATATATAATGGAGAATAAGGAAATGGCAGACCAATTAAACTCATACTTTGGTTCTGTATTCACAAAGGAGGACACAAATAACCTCCCAGGAATATCGACAAACATAGGGACTAATGAGAGGGAGGAGCTGACAGAAATTAGTATCTCTAGGGATATGGTGTTGGGTAAGTTGAGGGGACTGAAGGCCGACAAATCCCCGGGGCCTGATAAACTACATCCTAGGGTACTTAAGGAGGTGGCCCTGGAGATAGCAGATGCTCTAAGGATCATCTTCCGGAACTCCATTGACTCGGGAACAGTACCCGTGGATTGGAGGGTAGCTAATGTTACCCCAATATTTAAAAAGGGGGGGTAGAGAGAAAGCAGGGAATTATAGACCAGTAAGCCTTACATCGGTTGTGGGCAAAATGCTAGAGTCCATTATTAAGGATAAAATAGCGGAGCACTTGACAAATGGGGAAAGGATCGGACAGAGTCAACATGGATTTACAAAGGGTAAATCGTGTTTGACTAATCTGCTGGAATTTTTTGAGGAAGTAACTGGTAAAATAGATGGGGGAGAGCCAGTGGATGTGGTGTACCTTGACTTCCAGAAAGCCTTCGATAAGGTTCCACACAAAAGATTATCATGCAAAATTAAGGCTCATGGGATTGGGGGCAAAGTATTAACGTGGATAGAGAACTGGCTGGCGGATAGAAAACAGAGAGTTGGAATAAACGGCTCGTTTTCGGAGTGGCAGGCAGTGACCAGCGGGGTGCCGCAAGGATCTGTCCTGGGACCCCAGCTGTTCACAATATATATAAATGATCTGGATCAGGGAATTGGATGCAATATTTCCAAATTCGCTGACGACACTAAACTAGGAGGAGGGGTGGGCTCTGATGAGGATGTCAGGAGGCTACAGTGCGATTTGGACAGGTTGGGGGAATGGGCGGATACGTGGCAGATGCACTATAATGTGGATAAATGCGAGGTTATCCACTTTGGGGGTAAAAACAGGAGGGTGGATTATTATCTAAATGGCAATAGATTGGGAGATGGGGAAGTGCAGAGGGACCTGGGTGTTCTTGTGCACCAGTCACTGAAGGAGAGCATGCAGGTGCAACAGGCGATTAAGAAGGCAAATGGTATGTTGGCCTTCATATCAAGGGGGTTCGAGTATAGGAATAGGGATACCTTACTACAGCTGTACAAGGTGCTGGTGAGACCGCATCTGGAGTATTGTGTACAGTTTTGGTCGCCCCATCTGCGGAAGGATGTTCTTGCCATGGAAAGAGTGCAGCGGCGATTCACCAGGCTGATACCTGGAATGGCGGGAATGACCTACGAGGAGAGATTGAATAGTTTGGGCTTGTACTCACTGGAGTTTAGAAGATTGAGAGGGGATCTCATCGAAACATATAAAATTATGGCAGGCCTGGACAGGCTGAATTCAGAGAGAATGTTTCCAATGGCAGGGGAGCACAGAACCAGGGGCCACAGTCTAAAAATAGCGGGCAAATCATTTAAAACAGAGATGAGGAAGAATTTCTTCACTCAAAGAGTGGTGAGCCTGTGGAATTCCCTGCCACAGAGGGCTGTGAAGGCTAATTCAATAAATATTTTCAAGAGAGAATTGGATATATTTCTGAAGGCTAAGGGGATTAAGGGTTACGGAGAAAAGGCGGGGACGGGGTACTGAACTGGTAAGATCAGCTATGATCTCAGACGAAGATCAGCCATGATCTCATTGAATGGCGGAGCAGGCTCGAAGGGCCGAATGGCCTACTCCTGTTCCTATCTCTATGTTTCTATGTTTAATTCAAAACTCTATCACATTCTGCATTCTGTGTTCCATCTCAGTTCTGATGTTCCCGATGGAGGGCGAGTCCAGAACCAGGGGTCACAGTCTAAGGGTAATTTAGGACAGAGATGAGGAGGAATTTCTTCACCCAGAGTGTGGTGAACCTGTGGAATTCTCTACCACAGAAGGCAGTTGAGGCCAATTCATTAAATATATTCAAGAAGGAGTTAGATATATTTCTTAAGGCTAAAGGGATCAAGGGATATGGGGAGAAAGCAGGGACAGGGTACTGAATTTGGATGATCAGCCATGATCTCATTGAATGGTGGAGCAGGCTCGAGGGGCCGAATGGCCTACTCCTGCTCCTATCTTCTATGTTTCTATGTTTCTTCAAAGAAGTCCCAGGTGTGTTATGCCCGCTTCAGAAATTGCTCGTTTTGTACCAGACTCATGTTTGCAAAGTATTCTGTACACAGCGGTGAACTAATGTTGCCAAAACTTCAGAAAAATAGATGTGAAGGATTTGTGTGTGGCATCATACAGTAATAGGGGTGGAGCCTCATTGTGTCTGAACATTGCAAAGCTGGATTACCAGCAGGTTGGCGACCAAATGTTAAGAATAATGTGACAACTAAACATGAGTCTCTGTGCATCAAAGGAGTAATTATTAAATCCATGTTTGCCATAAACTCTCCAAAAAGGGAACTACTGCACCACCAATCTCTTACTTTGAAAGGTTACGATGTATTATACTGTTGCTGCCCGTATCCTAACTCGCACCAAGTCCAGTTGACCCATCGCCCCTGTGCTCGATGACCTGCATTGTCTCCTGGTCTGGCAATGCATCAATTTTAAAATTTAGATTTTAGTTTTGAAATCCTTCCAGGGCCTCACTCCTCCAGCCCTACAATCTTCAGAGAACACTGCACTCCTCCAATTCTGGCCTCTTGCACATCCCCGATTTCCTTTGCTCCACCATTGGCGGCCGTGCCTTCAGCTACCTAAGCCTCCAAGCTCTGGAAATCCCTCCCTAAACCTCTCCGCCTCTCTACCTTTCCTCCTTTAAGGCGCTCCTTAAAAGTTACCTCTTTGACTTTTGGTCACCTGTCCTAATATCTCATATGGCTTGGTGCCAAGTTTTGTTTGGTAACGCTCCTGTGAAGCGCCTTGGAACTTTGTGAGCATTTGCAACCTATATGATTGAGTGGCATAGCTGCCATTCCCAATTCTATCGTCACCTGGCATCCACACAAGTGCACTTTCTAGTTAGGGTGAGTGGGTGCGTGGAGAGGGAGGTCAGTAGATATTCAACATTATTATTAGATTGATTCCTGGGATGAGAGGGTTGTCCTATGAGGAAAGATTAAGTAGAATGGGCCTATACTCTCTGGAGTTTAGCAGAATGAGAGGTGATCTCATTAAAACATAAAAGATGCCGAGAGGCTGTTTCCCCTGGCCGGAGAGTCTGGAACCAGGGGTCACAGTCTCAGGATAAGGGGTCGGCCATTTAGGACTGAGATGAGGAGGAATTTCTTCACTCAGAGGGTGGTGAATCTTTGGAATTCTCTACCCGAGAGTGTTGTGGATGTTCAGTCGTCGAGTATATTCAAGGCTGAGAGCGAGAGATTTTTGGGCTCTCGGAGAATCAAGGGATTTGGGGATCGGGGGGAAAAGTGGCGCTGAGGTCAAAGATCAGCTATAATCTTACTGAATGGCGGAACAAGCTCGAGGGGCCATTTGGCCTACTCCTGCTCTTATTCCTTATGTTATGACAGGATTGGAAACGCTGGCTGTTTTTTCTAACTCTCTGTTATCCCAGGGGCTTTGAAGTGATCTGCATCATCCAAACTGCTGCCCATAATTGAACCTGGGACCTTCTGGTCTGTACAGCTTACCACGACATCAGGTGGTACCTCTACCACATGAGGGAGCTACGTATAAATATTTCCCCTTTGCAAGCACACACACGCAAAAGAACAGAAAATAAATCATTTCGAAGTCTAAAGTTATTCCTGCATTGTTTCAAGTTCAGATTTTTCTTTTCAAACTAGAATTTGTATTGGTTCCTTATGATACGCAGACAATCCCAACTTGATGCTGCTGCATATTTTACCTCCATGCCTTATTTAGTCACTCCTGGTATTAGAACTTTTAGCATATGCACCCTGGGAATAATAGAAAAGGTGCTGAAAGCTGGTAATGGAATTATGAAAGGGAGGGACTTGGCTCAGAGTATCAATGTAATATAGTAAGCTGATGGTATCCGTCAGCAAGGCACTTGAACCGTCTAGTAGGGTTCACTGTTCAGTCAACACTACTTGAACCAACACCAACTTCAAACCCCAAGATAAAAGCAAAAAAAGTCCTTTTGTTTACTTCTACAAAAATTACACAGTATCTACTTAAAGGGACTTAAGAACAAAATTTCCTATACATCTCTCACTTCCCCTTCAAAATACATACTTGCTCTCCTCTGCCTTTGAAGGCGAATGTTTAACTTGTGGTATGGGTGCTGTCAATGTTGGTACCTGGTTGTCTACCTCAGAAGTGGTGTGTGATAAATCCCTAGAATGGGCTCCTCTCCCTCCCGTTGTCGCCATGGAAGAATACGTTCCAAACATATCTAGATACCATCAAGAAAGCGATGAGAGTCTCTGAACAGGCAGGGGTACAAAAATGTACAGTTAACATTGCTTGGCTGGTAAATCAATGTCATCTTTGGCTAATTGGAGGCCACTCGGCCGGTGTTGCCCAAGTTGGATTTATTTAAACTATTTCTGTACTGCCAGGATCATCATGCAAGGGATTAAATCTATGCCATCCAAGATTTCTGGGCTGGTGGTGGTGGGGGGGAGGAAGAGGAGTCCGAAGAGCAGCTTAGCTTTAATCAGGACGGCAACATCACTGTATACTTATACGAATTACTGTAGTTATAGCAAGGCCCACTTATAGCGCAAAAATCCCCACACTGTGGCACTGCCAAGCTTAACAAGGCATTTCCCTTTCCAAAGTTATACCATTGCAGTTCATTCCCTAGCATCAAAAGAACAGAACAGTTTAATCTCTGATCACACTTAAGCTGTGAATGCTCTCTCCTCTCTGGTCATTTACACGACAGCAGTACAGCTTAGATATCAGTTCAAGTTCAGAAGTTGCACCGAGGGATTTATTTTTGTAATTTTATAGTCTGTTGAGGCAAAGGGGAGTCACATTCATCTGAATGGACACAAGATGCAGTATCATATAACAGAGATATTGGTACACTGACATCTCTGGTCCTCCTTGTTCTGTTAGTCAGCTGTAGCCTGGGAATGTGCGTTTTGTTTGGCATTCCCCTATAATGACATCATAAATTTCTACTGCGTGACCTCCTCAATGGAGATATTGGACAGTGGACAAAAAAAGACTTGTATTTATATAGCGGCTTAGGCCCCTCAGAAAGGTCTCAAAACATGTCACAGACAATGAATTACTTTGTAGTGGAGTGACTTATGTAGGCCAGGAATGTCCAATCTTTTGGGGCTGTGAGCTGGACGTACACGGCAACACCAGTAAGCAGGACACATAGGATTACACAATAATGCAGGCCCCTTACATAAAAATGAAAGACTCCCATTAAGAGAAAAAGTGGGCGCCCAAAACTGAGATCTCAATACACATGAGAAGTGAGCCTTCCCTCACGTACACAATAAAGCAACTCCCCATATCCAACTTTTACCTCGCCATTTTGTTCCTCCTCCAAATCCTGAGAAATTGAAAGCTATAGCTCAGTTCCCAGGACCGGAGGACTGGAAAAGGCTTCTTCCAGACTGGTGGATTTTGATCAGAGAGCAGCCTGTTCCAGTCCCCTAGCCAAGCTGTTCCAGTACAGCTACAACACTGGCATCTACCCAACAATGTGGAAAATTGCCCAAGTATGTCCTGTCTACAAAAAGCAGGACAAATCCGACCCGGCCAATTACCGTCCCATCAATCTACTCTCAATCATCAGCAAAGTGATGGAAGGTGTCGTCGACAGTGCTATCAAGCGCCACTTACTCAGCAATAACCTGCTCACTGACGCCCAGTTTGGGTTCCGCCAGGGCCACTCAGCTCCCGACCTCATTACAGCCTTGGTCCAAACATGGACAAAGGAGCTGAATTCCAGAGGTGAGGTGAAAGTGACTGCCCTTGACATCAAGGCAGCATTTGATCGAGTGTGGCATCAAGGAGCCCTAGCAAAACTGAAGTCAATGGGAATCAAGGGGAAAACTCTCCATTGGTTGGAATCATACCTAGCACAAGGAAGTTGGCTGTGGTTGTTGGAGGTCATTCATCTCAATCACATGACATCACTGCAGGAGTTCCTCAGGGCAGTGTCCTAGGCCCAACCATCTTCAGCTGTTTCATCAATGACCTTCCCTCCATCATAAGGTCAGAAGTGGGGATGTTCGCTGATGATTGCACGCTGTTCAGCACCATTCGAGACTCGTCAGATACTGACGCAGTCCGTGTCCATATGCAGCAAGACCTGGACAACATTCAGACTTGGGCTGACAAGTGGCAAGTAACATTCGCACCACACAAGTGCCAGGCAATGACCATCTCCAACAAGCGAGACTCTAACCATCGCCCCTTGACATTCAATGGCATTACCATCGCTGAATCCCCCACTATCAACACCCTGGGGGTTACCATTGATCAGAAACTGAACTGGACCAGCCATATAAATACTGTGGCTACAAGAGCAGGCCAGAGGCTGGGAATTCTGCGGCGAGTGTCTCACCTCCTGACTCCCCAAAGCCTTTCCACCATCTACAAGGCACAAGTCAGGAGTGTGATGGAATACTCTCCACTTGCCTGGATGAGTGCAGCTCCAACAACACTCAAGAAGCTCGGCACCATTCAGGATAAAGCAGCCCGCTTGATTGGCACTCCATCCACCACCTTCAACATTCACTCTCTCCACCACCGGCGCACTGTGGCTGCAGTGTGTACCATCTACAAGATGCACTGCAGCAACTCGCCAAAGCTCCTTCAACAGCACCTTCCAAACCCGCGACCTCTACCACTTAGAAGGACAAGGGCAGCAGACGCATGGGAACATCACCACCTACAAGTTCCCCTCCAAGCCACACACCATCCTGACTTGGACCTGTATCGCCGTTCCTTCACTGTCGCTGGGCCAAAATCCTGGAACTCCCTTCCTAACAGCATTGTGGGTGTACCTACACCATATGGACTGCAGCGGTTCAAGAAGGCGGCTCACCACCATCTTCTCAAGGGCAATTAGGGATGGGCACCAAATGCAGGCCTAGCCAGCGACGCCCACATCCCATCAATGAATTTAAAAAAAGTCCAGGAACTTTCAAAGGCTGAAATCAAATCAGTTTGTGCACAGTACATGTGGACAGAGCTTTATGGGCCAAGCGCAGATCACAATAGTCCCAAGGACACAACCAGCAAAGGGATAAAGGATCAGTTCACCTATTTTTGGGGTTGGGGGGGCTAAGGGAAGTTTGTTGGCCAGGACACCGGGAGAACTCCTTTGTTCTTCTTTGAAAAGTGCTGTGGGGATCTTTTATGTCTACCAGAACAATCACATGTGGTGTCGCTTTATATTAAGACACAAGAGATGCCACCCCTGCTGCAGTCAGCAGTGAAGACTGATCACTGCAATCCAAATCAATAGCAATCTGGACACAAAAGTTCAATAAATACTATTAAGTAAAGTCTGTGTGTAGTGCATTCAGAGCATAGAAGATGCATGACACGAGAGATCAACCACCTGGAGACAGAACTAAAATGGCAGATGTGACTTATGTGCCTGTAGAGGCCACTGCAGGCAAAAGTTCTGAATTTCTTTGTTTACTGAGTTACTTCCAACTTCATGTTTGCTACTAGAAGCTACCCTGTGAAGTATTGGGCATTTGGAAAATTTCCCCCTAAAGCACCAGTGTGGATTTTTCCACCTCCCAGAGATCAGCTGCCCTATTGGCCTCTGAGCAAGATAGCCAAGTTCATGCCACATTTGTGCTCAATCACACACAATATTGGCTTCTGACTGCATTAGAGTCATAACGGCACAGAAGGAGGCCATTCGGCCCATCGAGTCCGTTCCGGCTCTCTGTAGAGCAATCCAGTCAGTCCCATTCCCCCGCTCTATCCCCGTGGCCCTGCAAGTGCCTATCCAGTCTCCCCTTGAAAACATTGAGTGTCTCTGCTTCCACCACTTCCGTCGGCAGCGAGTTCCAGGTCCTCACCACTCGCTGCGTAAAAAAGTTTTTCCTCACATTCCCTTGCATCTCTTGCTCAAAACCTTCAATCTGTCCCCTAGTCCTTGTACCATTAACTAGTGGGAACAGTCTTTCCCCATCTAGCCTATCCAAACCCGTCATAATCTTGTACACCTCTATCAAATCACCCCTCAACCTCCTTTGTTCTAATGAAAACAAATCCAGCTTCTCCTACCTGTCCTTGTAGCTAAGATCCCCCATCCCCGGAACCATTCTGGTAAATCTCCTCTGCACCCTCTCAAGTTCCTTCACATCCTTCCTAAAGTGTGGTGACCAGAACTGGATGCAATTATCCAGTTGTGGCCTAACCAGCGCTTTATAAAGGTTCAGCATAACTTCTCTACTTTTGTACTCAATACCTCTATTTATGAAGCCCAAGATCCCATATGCTCTGTTAATCACTTTCGCAATATGTCCCGCCACCTTCAGGGACCGATACACATTAACTCCCAGGTCCCTCTCTCCCTGCACACTCTTTAAAATCAATCCTCCCTGTTTTTCATCAAAAAATTAGAATCCAAGTAATGGATTAAGACCACCCAAATCCATTTCCTGCAGAATGCCTGCTGCGCAAAGAGAAAGATGACTCAGCCCATCAATCTAGGCTGGATTTGAAACCAGCTCAATAAGTCAAAGGATGGCAAGAAGCATGCAAAAATATCAATTCTATTTTTTCTTTCTTTGCCTGCCCCCTTCTTCACCCTTGCCACAACACGCTGGCTCCCTCTACTAATGAGCATGTACGCCAGCTGCTAATGCAGGTCTAACTGGCCTTTCGGAGTCATACTGGTGCTTGGTCCTCCCGATCGTCCAGCTGTGTGGGAAACAGCTTAGCTTATACAGTGCCTTTTGACAATGTGGCTGGGATCTGGAGAGCTCAGCTGTAGAAGACTCTCACTGGTGCAAACCTGTGTCCAATCTTGGTCATCACCTTTCTCCGCCCCCTTAGACTCAAATTGGAAAGAATAATGGCATTGCAGGAATAGGATCAAGGCTAGCATTTGAAGTTTGTATCGATGATGGAAGTTAATTGAAAACCTTAAAAAACGAGTCTCAAATTACTGAAGCCTTAACTTTAAAAAGGTCAAACCTTTCACTCGCAGGAAAATGTATTCCTTTGAACACCACTGTAAATTTATAGTTTCTTCTGCCTTGCCGTGTATTTTGCTTTAAGATTTTTTCCGCAATGCAGTGCAGCGGGAGAAACGCAGAACGATGGCAGTACTGTTCGACTTTGTTTAATGCACGGTTTCGCCAATCCTATCCAATCCCCTCTCTTTTCTAGCACGGTAACTGGAGTGGGAGCGACTGTAGCGAGTACCCAAACAGCTAGAAGAGCAACAGCCAGTGCTCTGTTAGCGAGGCCAACGTTTTAAAACCCTGCAGTTTATGGAATTCTGTTTTCATATTATTTAAACTGGCAACAGTGGCCAGTGAACAAAACCAAAGCAGATTGGCATTATTCTGCCTTATTTTACACATTCCCAAAGATCCAATTTCTGAAATTCAGAAAAATCTCTCAGGTTCTGGTACTTTTGCATATTAAGTTCCATGTTGCCGAGAGAGAAATCTATCGACTATAACATTCCCATTGTCATACTGCAGCCTGCATCCATTCCACAGTTGCAAGAAGCAATGTTTCATAAATGAAATGTTATACTTGAAAAATAAATTGCCAATTTTATCCCCACCTCTGTCGAAGCCACTGAGATGTCGTTCCAAGTGCTCAGAGTGTCCATCAGAACCTAACTGGAGCGGCCTTTCTTCATCTGCAAGCCGAGGCAGTTTGTGGCAAGCTACTCAACTGCAGGGGAAGGATCACAGCCAAAACTAATCTTGCTCTCACTTGTTCTTGGGATGTGCGCGCTGCTGGCAAGGCCACATTTGTTGCACATCCGTAGTTGCCTCGCTAACCCAACTGAGTTCGGGTAACTCAGAAACTGGGAATCAAACCTAGAACGTATGGTTCACGTGTCCAGTCTCGGATTAGCCGCAATTACCTCCAGCTAAACATTGGGAAGACGGACGCCATTGGCTTTGGTCCCCATTCCGACCTCCGTACCTTCACCAACAGTTCCATTGCTCTCCCCGACCTCTGTCTCAGACTGAAGCAGACAATTCACAAACTCTGCGTACTACGTGAGCTCGAGCCGAGCTTCTGACCGGATATGATCAACACAACCTCCTACTTCCAGCTTCATAATATTACCTGCCTCTGCCCCTTCCTCAGCTCATCTGTTGATGAAACTCTCGCCCATGCTTTTGTCACCTCCACACTTCACAATTCCAAAGCTGTCCTGACCGGTCTCCCATACCTCAGAAGGTTCAGCTCATCCAAAACTCTGCTGCCCATGTCCTATCCTGCATCAACTCCCATTTACCCATCATCCCTGTCCTCGCTGACATACATTGGCTCCTGGTGCCACAACACTTCCAATTTGAAATGCTTATCCTCAGTTAAATCCCTTCATGGCCTTGCCCTTCCTCATCTCTATAACCACCTCCAGGCCTACAACCCAGCCTGAAACTCTCCACTCCTCTGACTCTGGCCTCTTGTGCATCCCTCTCTCTCCCCTGCGCTCCAGGAAGTTGGAGATGCCATCTTTCGGATGAAACGTTAAACTGAGGCCCGTTTGCCCTCTTAGATGTAAAAGATTTCATGGCACTATTCTAAGAAGAGCGGGGGTGTTCTTCTGGTCAATCTTTATCCCTCAACCAAAATCACTAACACAGATTATCTGGTCCATTAGCTCATGGCTGTTTGTGGATCCTTTCAGTGTGCAGGTTTGCTGCTGTGCTTTCCTAGAATTACACTTCAAAAGTCATTCTCTGGTTGCAAAAGTGCTATGGGATGTAGAGGATGTAAACGGTACTATATAAATGCAAGTTCTTTCTTACTCCACAGATCAATTAGCCTAGCAGAAGAGGCCACTTGCACCCACTTAAAGAAAAAATCCATACAATTAAAAATATAGCATGTGCCACAACTCTGTGGCAGAAAGCGCGTCATTGAGACCCGAGAAAGAACACGTAAAGACAATGTGTTCTGCTTTCAACAGAGGATGGACAAAGGAACAGGGTGAGGGTAAGACTCAAATAATCAATTGAATTGTTCAAATATAGACAGTTACAAAAAGCTACCAGCGTTGGTGTTCTTTCCTCATCCCTCCCAATATACACCTCTACAATAATATTTACAACAAAACATGCGAGACCCTGCACTAACAACTTCCCATCCCTGTAAACAGACCACCAATAATCAGAGCATTCTATTACAGGGTATAATCATTCTCTGTAATAAATGCTATGCAAGATCCGTGGAAAAAAAACTACAGCATTATATGTAAAAGTTTGAAACGTTGGGTAAACCCTGAACCAAGTTTTTTTCCGTGAGCCAGGCTGTAAAGCATTATTCTTGGCAGAGGTCAAAGAATTCAAGGCCAGTTCTTTATTGGCTCAGATGAATGTGGTTTTAAAAAGCAAAATTTATATTTTGCAGGTGGCCATTTTCACTCAGTTGGCTTGCAATCCGAGTCCAGTGCAAACCATGGGGAACGCAGAGCACTGAGTGCAGGTCGGTGTTTTCCCTACAAATCTTAACTCTTTATAAAGCCCATATCCGTCCAAAGCTTCAATACTGGGAAGGCTCAAACATTTATCTCTCTTATATTGAGTGAATACTTGAAGGAGAAAAAATTGTAGGGACACAGGGAAAGAGCAGGACTAACTGATTGGCCCAGAAATTCGGGTCTCCACGGGTGAGTACGCATGGGGTACTCACCCGTAGGTACAATGGACGTGCCGGTTTCATGCATGCACTGCGCATGCGCGGGAAACCGGCACTTCCGTTCCCCTGAAAGGGGTTCAGAGTTCGAATGCGTTCAGAGGTCGAACGCGTGCGCAGGAGAGGCAGCGCGTGTGCATCGAACTTAGGTTTTTTTGCAGGTTATCCCGGGAGGGTAAGTCTCCAGCAGTTACACACTTAAAAAGCAGTCGCAAGGCCTGCTTTTCACAAGGTAAGTGGTGAATTAATTAAAATTAAAACATTTTTTCCACAGGTTTATTATTTTTAAATACTTTAAAGAAAGGCAAGTTTATTTTTAGCCCTGTTAGAAAATAAAAAGTCAAAAATTTAAATTGTTTAAAATAGTTATTTCATGTAATTTATAGTTTATTTAAAAAATGTGATTAAAAAAAAATTTATTTGAAGATTTAGTGATGTTTTGGGGCCCGTAGTATTTATACGTTTTGACAGCTCTTCCTGTCAAACTTATGAATGGAGCATTCCCTGCTCCGATTGGCTCCCCATGGCCCACGTGATCCCAGGGGACGCATCGAACTAACTGCGCCCCTGGGATACGCAAGCACTGCGCGCCGGCAGTTGGAGCAGGCCCAGGATCGGAATCCCACGCGGGCCCACAGCTCAACGGCCGGCGCGCTAGGTAAGTGCAGGTCGGGGGCTTGCACCCGCGGGAAGCCCCCGACCCGAATTTCTGGGCCATTGTTCTTCGAAAGAGCCGGTGCCGACTTGATGGGCCGAGTGGCCTCCTTCTGTGCTGTACTATTCTATGATTCTAGGAGTGCAAGAGTTATTCATCGGATAGCAATCCGCTTGTCAATCTAGACATCGTGTGGGTAATATTGTACCGAGTGTCATCAGTTGTTGACGGCCACTACCTACAAAGGAAAAATGCATTCCTTTTTGAGGCATCTGTGTACGTCCATGACTGAATATAGGATAAGGTGGTGGGAGGGAGAGTACCCTCATCTGAATTGTCAAGTTTTATGAATGGCTATTTTTGGACACTTATCGATGTACTTTTATTCTGGTATTTTACAATAAAATATTCTGCACTGGCAAGATCCCATAGTAGAACGGAGATTAATAGCCAGTTAATTACTTTTTGTTGGCACTGTTTGAGGTAGTAATGTTTGACAAGGACACCGAGGATTCCCTTCTTCACATAATGCCATGGGATTTTTAAACACTCTCGCCAACAGGCAGGGGCCTTGCTTTAATGTGCCATCCAAAGAACGGAGCCTCACCTGAGGGAGTGCTGGAACGTCTGCTTGGATTACGAGCCCAAGTTCTGGTTAGCTCAAACTCTCAAAAGACTTCTGGCCCAGAAATGTTGACAGCTTTGCAAAGCGGATATACCTTTGCAGTTTCAAACTTGTTGGTTAGAGGCAGCCCTGGAGCAAACATTGTGCGTAAAATGGCAACTTCAATGTCTCAACAACATGCCTCAGATGCAGCCTCGGGCGAGCATGTCACTGTATCAGTGTGACATCTCTCTATTTTCCCACACCAGGCACCTTGTGACGTCTGAGTGCAATTGTCAATTTAATGCTGCAGGGCCTTGTGGAACTGGATTGAGGCTGTCCAAACTCATTTCACACTGGACGCTGACAAACTGACCCCAATTTCCATTCTGCTAGCTTAGAGGAAACATCTGTGGGAAAAAGAACCTTTTGGCAACGGAACAATGGTTCTGGTACATTTTAAACTCTTGGTGGACTCTGCGGGTCCTGGTGAAAACTGAATTAAACGGACAGGCGTCCCTTTGGTTTTCTTAAATTACACAAACGCCCTTGTGCGATTGTTTTACAGAATATAACCATGGAAGCACAAATTGAAAGAGCGGGAGGCCAGAATTATGTTATTTTAATTCATCTTCAGAATGGACATCAGAACCCTTTCTTCCAGCAAAGCAACTTGTAAGGATAGCAACACACGTTAGTTAGCATTTTAAACATTGCTGCATATTACAGAGAAGAGCAAAAAGCAAGAGTTCAAGTGAAGGGAGTAGCAGAGTGGGAACCCCAATGGGACAGGTGTAGCAGTCGTAAAGGATTAAAAACAAAGTTTGGATCACAAAAAGGTCACTTGTCCCACCAACTAGCAATTTTCAAGTGGCTCCTCATAATCTCGTTATAAAGCGAGTAAGGTATTTGCAGTTGCCACGTGCTGTGATTGGAAGGTGGGACAATGAGGGGTAGAGCTTACAATACTATTGCACATTGTCTTATATATGCAAATCGGAATTAATATCTGTTTTTAAGCTGTGAAGTGAGGGATGGAAGAGGAGAATTCATCTTCTATACAAGTACAGGAAACTTTCGATTAACCGGCACCTAAATAACCGGAAATGTCGGTTAACCGGCAAAATTCAGGAGTAGGTTCAGGTAAGTTTTATTACTTGCCTTCCTCCATGTGTTGCTGTGCAAGGGTGTGGCTGCAGCAGTTGCTAAGCTACAGAGACGCTTGCAACTTGTGGCCATTGTTTTGAACCTGTTGCTAAGCAACAGGGTTTGTTGCTTTAGACGGAACTCTCAGCTCTCCTATCTTTTACTATAGCTTTCGGTTATCCGGAATTTTTGATGAACCGGCACCACATCGGTCCCGTCTGTGCCGGATAAAAAAAAAGTTTCCTGTATACATGCAAATTAGGTTAGCCTCAAAAGTTACAAATGTGGGCCCAGATCTCAATTCTGCATGAACTGGGAGTCTCACTCAGCTGGTGTGGAGAACAGGAATGTCACACAAATGCAGATTGAGGTTAGAGAACTGTTGTTGAAATCCAGGCTGGACTGATAGTTTGGAAGCATCTTCTGTGCTTTGTAAAAGGCGTCTGGGCAGTCTTAATCCAGTTCCCAGCAAACCGCGGGATCAGAGCACAAACTTCCCCTAATTTGCAACTTTGCCAAATGGACAAATACCACATTGGTGCAGCAGCACTCGCATGTCTTTGTTTGATGAGCTCAGAAATGTTTTAACACACACACACACAGACACTGAAGAATTGTACAAGGAGCTTTACTCTGAATCTGATCTGTGCAACACCCTAGGCTTGGAAATGCTTCCCACTGACGCTGGTTGAAGAAATGCTCGGTAAAATAAGAGCTCCCTTCCCCACAACTGACGTGCGTCACATGGATTGGCGGGGGGGGGGGGGGGGGGGCATGAATTTTCTCCTCTCCCGAGAAATTTGAAGTGCGTTTCGGAAACATTTTCCTAATTCTACAACACTGACGACATACAATAGGAAGCGTGGGCACTTTCAAAGCTACAAGGCACACTGAAGTACTCAAGGAGCTAAGTACTTTAGCAGAAAAAGTCATATATATATATATATATTATTATTGGTATATATAACGGTGCCTTAAACTTATTGAAAATGAGTGAAGCTATCCACCTGCGGCACTAAAGTAAAACCCAAAGAACTTTCTTGGCATGTGACCACATTTGTAATAAATATAAAGAGCAACACAATACTTCACTATATTTATACAGAATGACAATAAGCTATGTTGAAATCCCCTCCCCGGGGGGGTCAGAAGACACCTTTAAAGCTACACACGCACACACACACACACCATTAGATTTTTATGGGCCAGGAGGATCATCACTCATAAAACCAACCACTGGACACGCTGCATCTTTAAAAGAATCATGGATCATTTGAAGTGTACCAAACCCATTTAATCCTCTCTGGCAGATTAAACAGAAGGAAAGTGAAAGACAAGAGGAAGCTATTCTGCCCACATGAAGGCCAGTAAAGAAGTTGCTTCTATATCGGGCCTTTCATAACATCACATGTCCCAAAGCGCTTCACAGCTAATGAAGTACACCAAACACTCCCATCTCAACATCCAACTGTGCTCGAGAATCCCTGCGTTTGTCTCTCTTCACCTGCTGGATCACACAAAATATTTAGAAGGAAAAACGAACTAGAAAAAAAGATAGGAAAACGAGACAAAAAACCCCATTTAATGAGTGCCTTTCACATCCGCAGGCTGCCCCAAAGAGCTTCGCTGCCAATGAATTACTTGAAGTGCAAGCACTATTTGCTTTGTAGGCAAACGGAACAACTGTGACGACTTCAAAAGTCATTACCTTGGTAAAGCGATCCTATCCAATTTCAAATGCAGGTCTTAATTCCCTGCTCAAGAAGAAATATTCTGTGTTTACTATATCTACACCATTTAATAATTTATTAAGCTCGGTGGGATTTCCCACTCCCTGCAACCTCCTCCTCTCTAGACTGTAGACTTTTACACTTCGAATCAGTCCCGTTGCTCGACTTTCCAATGCACGTGTATCTTTTTTGTGGCCAGAACCTCGCACACTGTTCCAAGTGCATCTTCTGACCAGCGCCTTGTACGGTCTTAGCGTGACTTTTGTCGATTTGCGCTCTAACGTTCTGGCTAAATATCACAGCACCCGATTTGTTCTTTGAATTGCTGTGCTGCAGCGTCTAAACATTGAAAGCAACGAGTCTACTGTTACTGCTATGTCCCTTTCGAAGTCCACTTGCGTGGCACAACGAATGGAATAGAATTACTTATGACCAAGGCCACTGATTTATGGCTTTCATGGAAGAGTGTCATGGTGTTCAATTGCAGACAGCTAACACTGAATTTGACAGTCAGCAGTAAATCAAGGGCCTTGTTTATGAGACATGTTTTATTGACCAATGTGCAATACTTCACATTTCTCAGGGTTGAATTCTATTTGCATTTCTCTGCCCAGTTGTATAGCCAACCCAAATGTTTCTACAAAAATCTTTAGCTGCACCCTCCGTTTCTACTGCTTTTAATGCCAGCAAATTGAACGAGAACTAAATGACTTTATACAGCATTAAAAAGAAACACCAATGCTGGAGATCAAATTAAAGAGCAACATTTTCAAAGACCTCACACAGCTGGAGCTGGTCTGCATCTAAAAGTAAAAATGAAACAAACATTAATTTCAAGATGGTAGGCATCGCATGATGCGAAGGTATGGAGAAGTTTCTTTGCACCCCCCTGCCCACACATGGACCTTTACATGAAAGTACTTGCATATATACACATTATTATTGATATACAGTACATCTATCCAAAGCACTTAAATGTAATTACAGGAAACTTTGGTTTATCCGGAGGTTGTATGTCCGGAAACCTCGATCTAACGGCAGAAATCAGCAGCCGTTTTGGTTAGTTTTTTTTCCTTCTCCTAGCATTTTTTTTAAATTTTATATAAACAGTCAGGCTCTGGAAAGCGTCTCTGTAGCTTAGCAACAGCTTCAGAGACGCTTCCAAGGCCGAGTGTTTACAAGCTGTTGCTAAGCAACAGTGTTTGTTGTCAGATACGGAGATGAAAACCTCCGTATCCTTCAACATTAGCGCTGGTCTATCCGGAAGTTTTGATAGATCGGCAGCAGCTCGGTCCCGTCGGTGCCGGATATCGCGAAGTTTCCTGTAATTGGCTATAAAGGTGCAGTTATTGTTATAATGGAGGCAAATGGGGCCTCACAGCAAGGTCCTGCAAACAGCAATGAGATAAAGGACCAGTTAATCTGTTTTGGTGGTTTGAAGGTTAAATGTTGGTTAGGACAGCAAGAGAATTCCCCTGCTGCTCTTTGAATAGTGCCGTGGGATCTTTTACGTCCACCTGAGAGCAGACAGGGCATCAGTTTAACGTCTCATCCGAAAGACGGCATCTCAGACAGTGCAGCACTCCCTCAGCACTGCACTGGAGTGTTGCCCTAGATTTTGTGCTCCAGTTTCGGGAGTGGGGCTTGAACCCACAACCTTCTGACTCAGAGGCGAGAGTGCGACCCACTGAGAAACCCTGAAGGAGTTTGGGGAGGGTATGGTTCTGAATTAGATTATGTACTCAAATTCCTGGAGTGAGACTTGAACCCATAACCTTCTGACTCAGATCAGAGAATGGTTCCACTGAGCCAAGCTGACACTTAAACCTTAGCTTGCACACTTCATTTTGGTATGTAGGAATGAGGCCTAACACCAACATTTTCCTAAGTGAGCCAATAATTCAGAGATTTAAAAAAAAAATTCCTACAAAAAACCTAATGGAGACACAATTTTTTTATTTTAAAAAGTGGTGTCACCAGCCAAGTTCTGCCTATTTGGTGGACAGTTGTCTTAAAATCAATAGATAGTGGCTGAAAGATTCTGAATGAGCATCAGGTTTCTTAAGTCTTCTATGATTTGCAGCACGTTCCTTCCGCATGTTTTGCTGTAATAACCACCCATTGATTTACTTTACGTTCTAAAGTCATTTATTTATTGATGGTCTAAAACAGGTACAACTGCCCACACACAGCAACAGCATGACGTAACTTGAATGAAACGGGTCTGTGTTTTAGCCAAAGGAAACCCTTTCGAAAAAGGAGGTTTTGTCTTCCGAGGGGTACGACTGTTTATTAACACAGTGAATCGTGCAGGTTTACAGACCAATATGAACAAATTCCTGCTCTTTCAAGCAAGCCATACCCACAGTGATCTACCATAAAAGCTAGGCAGCATGATATCACACGAGAAGTTAGTAGTGTCCTACAATTTATTCCAACACAACATGTTCCCAGGTGCAGCTTTTAATTTACACACTCCTTTTAAAAAAAATTGTGGAGCTCAACCAAAAGACATTGCTTTAAAGCGCTGGCATGGGATAACTTTTTCCAGAAAGGCATCACAGGCAAAATGGGCCAAATGGCCTCTTTCTGTGCTGTAACATTCTGATTCTACACATTGAGTTTGTATCTTGGGTTAACAATTTTTGTTGTTTTAATATGAAAGTTCACAATTTGTTTGTACCTCCTGTTCCCCATTTCTGGCAACTGACTTGTTATTGCCCGTATCTCTGTGGAACCTGGCATTCTCCGCGACGCAACCTCTTGTGCAAATCGTGCTACATGCAGCAAATGCACCTGCCCTAACTAGTGCCAGAGTTTGCACTGGTATTTTCGGCCTATTATCTTTTAGAATGTGACTGCAAGGGGCAGTTAACCAATGAAGCATTTTTGACAGGAAATGTTATATTCTGTCGCTGCAATGTGTACATTTATAAAACTACTTCAGCATTGCATTCGCCACCCAACAGAGTTAAAACATTTTCTATAAAGTATTCTTGTTCAGGACATTTACTCCCCTATCATTAACTGACCATCTGACAAGACTGCCTGCTGTTGATTGGTCAGGTGTCTATTAGCTTACCCCTTCCATTTCTCTACCTATTTATAAAAATAAATTATGGAACATCAGTTGCAATTCCCCCCACCAAACAATCTTTCAAGTTTGAATATCTTAGTCTAAATACCAGCACAATAATCATAAGAGGGGTGTAGATAAAAGTTGGGTAAGCGACAGTCATTTCAAGGTATCCGACACCCTCTGCTAAAGGCAGTGAACATTTATCACTTATACTGGAGAATATATTAACGATCATTTGATGCGGTGTGTTTTCAGACAAAACATCACCATCGGGTTTAATACTCATTTCCACAAGACCTGCTGCCGCTCCATAGTACAGAAAGAAAAGCGAACCGCTTAACCTGGAATATGTAGAATACCACCAGCAGCGAGATCACCTCGGCAGCTGTAATTCAAATCTGCTCTCATTGTGTAAGGCCGCTTCAAAACCCCCCAGGATTGAATTACAGCTCTTCAACTCACTGCCAGTTAGTTACCCATCAGGTTGTCTTGACTGGCAACTGCATTGACAAGGCTACCAGACTAGGAAGTGCACTTGAAGTCGGTCCCAAATGCAGTCAGTCAGTCAGACAGGGTTAACCATGTACATTTTCTGACACTATATGGAGCTCAGTTAAGCAAGTAGAAGGGAGGATCTAATCTTTTCTTATCGCATTTAATGCAATATGGACATTTTTCTACCCAACGCTTATGACAAGAAAAGTGTACTTACTCTCTCTCCTTCTCAGAAAGCTTGTCCGTGATGTTGTCCCTAATTGTGGACCTGGAGCCCTTCTGGATGATGGGATACCTGAGTGGCACTTGCAGGAAATAGGAAATCATGAGCACCAGATGTGCCGTGTAGCCCAAGGCAACAGCAATGCTCCCTTCATCCCTTGCTTTAGAGAGAGAGAAAGAAACGAATCAATAGCTAAACAAATACAACAAAAATTAGTTAATGCCACACAGTGTCAGAACAATATAGATCTGCCCAATTTTTTAAAAAGCAATTCCTACGCCTCACCCATTCTTGTTAGGTCAACTTTGCCAACCACCACTCAAAAGCAAGAAAACTTAAAACAACTTGTGTTGAAGCCCTCAAAGCAAGTTGTCTGTAGACTTTCTTGCTTCCGTGAATGGTACTCTGGACCATCAGGTATAAGCAGAGGTGCAAGCAGATATAAAGATTGGGAGGGAGGGCGGGGCTGCAATGGGGAAAGAAAGAACGTCACAGGCAGTAGGGGTATAACGGTGTGTGTTGACACCATTCCTCTCACGCTACTTTCCAGACAAGCCTGCAGTGAAAGACCTCACCTCCACTGGCCATTCTGAAATCAGGAATGCATAGGAAGTTCCAGAATTACCTATGTTTCAAAATGCAAGTTACAAAAAATATTCCATTCAATCCGTGACCTTTGACACCATTTCTTACTGATATACTTTAATTGTAGCCAACTTATTAAAAGACTTGCATTATATAGCATCATATCCTATTAACAGCAATGAGATGAACAGCAATGAGATGAACAATCAGTTAATCTGTGTTTTTTGTATTGCAGGATGAGGAGTAACGTTGGGCAGGACACAGAGAAGGCCCTAACCTTGAAATCGTGCTATGGGAATTTTGATGTACACTTGAATCTCTGGAACTGGCAAAGAACCTCAGTTTAACACGTCAACCAAAGAATGGCACCTCTGACAATGCAGTACTTTCTCAGTATTTCACTGGAGTGTCAGTTTAGAGAGATGCTCAAATATTGGGAGTGAGCCTTGAACCCATAAACTTTTAACCCAAAGGCTGGTCACCAAAACAAGCTGACATGAGCATTAATTGGGAAAGTACAGTCCCTTTAGAAGTAATCTAATCCACAAAAGGGCAAATTCCTTTGCTATAAAAATGTGATTCAGGTACCAGGTTATTAAAGTAATTAACCACAATTTGGTTCTGCAGAATGAAAGTAGAAAGAGTTTTTTTCCCCAAAAAGCAAGTGGCCTAAAGCTAGCTCCTCTACAAACCCTCGATAATAAGGCCCACTTCATAAAATTATGTTTTCCAACAGCGAGATCAAGTTAGTGGAACGATTATACTCTAATTTGCTTCAACATTCCCATTAAGCAATTAGATTTGCACTGTACTCTTGAAAGGAGACGTACAATACCATCCAGGTTTTAAATAAGATAAAATATATAGGTCCTTTGTGGAGTTGGTTGAGTAACAAGAGTATACAGCCCATCCTCGATCAACAGATAGATTCTTGACAACTTTTGTCTGTTGTTCACTGGCTTGTTTCAGCTGGGTACCTCACAGGGTTGGTATAAATCAGCAATGTAGGTGTAATGGCCGCCCATGGTTTGTAACTCTCATTGCCATCGTTGTGTCTTTTGCCAAATGACCAATAGCTTATTTTTTTTTTGTTGCAAAGGAATAGTGCCCAACAGGTAAACCTGCAAGAAGCGACTGCAATCTTTCAGGAGCTAACTTCTTTCATTGACGGAAGCAATTCAGCGGATGTACTCGTATGCTGCCTGACCTGCTGATCATCTCCACTGTGCTCAGCACCTGCAGTACTTTCCTTTTTTGATCAGATCACACAGAAACCCCACAGTGCAGATAGAGGCCATTTCGGCCCATCGAGCCTGCACCGACACATATCCCACCCGATCCCCGTAACCCCTACACCAACACATATCCCACCCTATCCCCGTAACCCCACGTATTTAATCCCCCTAACACTAAGGGTCAATTTATCATAGCCAATCAACCTAACCCGCACATCTTTGGACTGTGGGAGGAAACCGGAGCACCCGGAGAAAACCCACGCAAACACAGGGAGAATGTGCAAACTCCACACAGACAGTCGCCAGAGGCCGGATTCGAACCCGGGTCTCTGGCACTGTGAGGCAACAGTGCTAACCACTATGCCACCGTACTTGGAGTTTCAGAAGGCATTTGAAAAGTTCCACATTTGAGGTTTATACAAGGGAATTGAAAATTGCCTGAAGAGAACACACAAGGCAGTAACGAATGGAAAAATCTCTGGATGGGGGCACTGACTAGCAGAGTTCCAGAGATCTTTAACAAATGGAAAAATCTCTGGATGGGGGCAGAGTTCCAGAGATCTTCCTTGGGTCTCCTGTTCACCCGATTGACAAATACATAGAAATACACAGGTTACATTCGGCCGAACCAGTCCGTGTCGGCGCTTACCCGTCAGACGAGCAAACAGTCCTCATCGCATTTATATATCCTGTTCCTAAATCCCTTTATCCCCTTTTCCTTCACTGCCTAGCCAATCTAATCTTCACCATATGGAAGAGTGCACTTCTAGTAACATAAAACTGGTATTTCCAAGCTATCTGGCTGAGTGCAGTACAAAAAAGATTGATATTCAAAAGCAATACAAAAGCAAAATACTCCGCTCCTATTTTTTTCCATTTATTTATTTTCTCTCACATGGCAGCTGTTTTTCATTCCGCCAGTGCCATTTACACTTCATCTAGAGCCAGCTTTTGTTTCTTAACTTGTCCCATTACCATCTCCTTTTGCCTTGCACCATCTCTTAATCTCTCCTGATGTCTCTTAATCGCTCCTGCCTTCCATCCTATCACAGCCAGTTCTGACGAAGGGTGATCGACCTGAAACGTTAACTCTGTTTCTCTCTCCACAGATGCTGCCTGACCTGCTGAGTATTTCTAGCATTTTGTTTTTATTTTATATTCAAAAGGGAACTGGACTGATTAAGCCAGTGAGCCAGGGAAAGGAAGATGGATTTTATGAAGTGCAAGGACATGCACACTGTAACAGAGAACATAAAACATACCTTGTATCTATTAGCAAAGGTGGAAAAGGGAATGAATAAGACTAACTGTGTACAAATTAAAATCAAGGTGATTTATACAAGACATTTTTGGAACATCATGGTCAATTTTGGATACCCATCTTTTAAGGAGATGAGAGAAAAGATTCAGAGAAGACCAACAAGAATGATTCTAGGACTTGGAGCTTTGAGTTATGTAGGAGGACTTGGAATTAAATTTACCTCCATTACAGAAAAGACAGAGGAGACAAAGTATTTAAAAATACTGAGTGCAATGAACATAGGTGGAAGCGGAAATAACAGAAAATGCTGGAAAAACTCAGCAGGTCAGGCAACATCCGTGGACAGAAATTTGAGTTGACGTTTCGGGTCGCACCCTTCTTCAAAACTGGAAAGAAAAGATAGATCGGAGGCAGGGCTGCGATCGGACAAAAGAATAAAAGAAACAAAAAAGTAAAAAAGAGAGACAATAAAAAAGGTATTAGAAGCTAGACGAGATGGTAATAGGCTGAGATTAGGTGTGAAGTGTACTAGCAGGGCAAGGGATAGCTGCCAGGTGTGAGAGCGAAACAAAAGGAAAGGGGGGCGGGGGGGAAAAATTACAAGAAAAAATGAAATAGGGGCAGAGGTCATGATCTGAAATTGTTGAACTCGATATGGAGTCCGGAAGGCTGCAGAGTGTTGTTATTTCGGATTTCCAACATCCGCAGTATTTTGCTATCGTACTAGTTGGAAGCGGGTTATTTAACTGGATGAGAGCAATGAACTAAAGGATGAGTAGAAAAACCAGCTTCAAAGACTTGAAATTATAGCCTCTCCCTACCTTTCTAGACATAGATATGTAGAATAGAGTCCCAGATAAAGAATTTAATCTGGTTAGGAATTTGATTATAGGACAACAACTTGCCTTTAACGTAGTAAAACTTCTAACGATGCTTCACAGGAGCGTTACCAAACAAAATTTGACACGAGCCACATAAGGTCAGAGGTAGGTTTTAAGGAGTGTCTTAAAGGAGGAAGGCCACTCGACACATTTTTAGCACATGCATTCAGAAATAACCTAGTTACCCCATCGTAGCATCGAAGTGTTTCTTACATCATCGCAATGTTTTGTCTCACTACGCCACCCATTCCAAGCGCGTGTAAAGATTCTCCGGACATCAGTTTTAAATTTGCCGTTTACTAGTTTGAGCATATGTCCCCTTGTCCCACTTTCACATTTATATACAGGAAACTTTCTGGTATCCGGCACTGACGGGACCGAGCTGGTGCCGTCCCATCAAAACTGCCGTAGAAACCAGCGCTAATGTTAAAACATGCGGAGCTTTTGAGCTCCATGTGAATCAACAAACCCTGTTGCTTAGCAACAGCTTCAAAACAGTCAGCCGCAGCTTAAAAGTGTCTCTGTAGCTAAGCAACAGCTTCAGCTAGACCTTGCAGAGCCTGACTGGAAAAAAAAAAGCAACGAGAAGTAAAAAAAACTTATAGGCAACGGCTCCTGAATTTTGCCGGTAGAGAGCTTTCCGGACATTTAACTTCCGGTTAAACAAAAGTTTCCTGTAGCACCTGCCACATCCTCACAACATCCCAAAGCAGTCAACGAATCACCTTTGAAATACAAATCACTGTTGTCTTGTAATTTGAAGCATTGTTCAAGAACCACCTTTCTATATCATCTCCTTTTACCTCCAAGGTCACCTCTCAGTTGCCTCCTTTTTAAGCTTTAATCCTAATTAAGATTTAAGGTGATTGGTAAAAGAACCGGGGTGACATGAGGAAAAGCTTTTTCACTCACTAGGATTTGAAATGCACTGCCTGACTAGGTGGTGGACACAGATTTAATAGTAGCCTCCAAAAGGGAATTGGATAAATATTTGACGGTGAAAAAATGCAGGGATATGGGGAAAGAACGGGGGAGTGGGACTAATTGGATTGCTCTTCGAAAGAGCTGGCGTAGACTCGATGGGCCAAATGGCCTCCTTCTGTGCTGTAATGTCTTACGGGAATGGTAGCATAGTGGTTATGTTACTGGACGAGTAATCCAGAGGCCTGGACTAATGATCCGGAGATGAGAGTTCAAATCCCACCACGGCAGCTGGGGAATTTGAATTCAGTTAATTAAATAACTCTGCAATAAAAAGCTAGTATTAGTAATGGTGACCATGAAACTATCAGATTGTTGTCCTTTAGGGAAGGAAATCTGCCATCCTTACCCGGTCTGGCCTGTATGTGACTCCAGATCCACAGTACAGGAAGCTTTGGTTTATCCAGAGGTTAACTGTCCGGAATGCTCGAGCCACCGGCAAAAATCAGGAGCCGTTTCGTTAGGTTTTTTTTCTTTTCGTTGTTTTTTTTCCCCCCACCAGTCAGGCTCTGCAAGGTCTCGCTGAAGCTGTTGCTAAGCTACAGAGATGCTTGCAAGGTACGGCCGACTGTTTAGAAGCTGTTGCCAGATATGGAGCTCAAAATCTCCGTATGTTTCAACATTAGCGCTGGTTTGTCCGGCAGTTTTGATGGGACGGCAACAGCTCGGTCCCGTCGGTGCCGGATAGCACAAAGTTTCCTGTAATGTGGTTGACTCTTAACTGCCCTCTGAAATGGCATAGCAAGCCACTCCGCTGTAACAATCCGCTACGAAAAACAGTAAGAATAAAACTGGATGGACCACCCAGCATCTACCTAGGCACCGGCTTTGATACCATCAACGGTACACCCAGCCCAGTCGAAGTCCTCCACTAACATCTGGGGTCTTGTGCCAAAATTGGGAGAGCTATCCCACAGACGAGTCAGGAAACAGCCTGACATTGTCATCCTCACAGAATCATACCTTTCAGCCAATATCCCAGACACCTCCATCACCATCCCTGGGTATGTCCTGTCCCACAGGCAGAAGAGATGCACCAGAGGTGGCAGCACCGTGGTATACAGTCGGGAGGGAGTGGCCCCGAGAGTCCTCAACATTGACCCCATGAGATTTCATGAGCTCTGGAGCCAAAGTCCTGGAACTCCCTACTTAACAGCACTGTGGGAGTACCTTCACCACACGGACTGCAGCGGTTCAAGGCGGCGGCTCACCACCACTTTCTCTAGGGCAATTAGGGATGCGCAATAAATGCTGGCCTTGCCTGCGACGCCCACATCCCAGGAACAAAAAAAAAAAAATGCATTCTATGATTCTAACCCAGCATCTCCAATCTTTGCTCATAACTCAGTCCTCTGATGCTAGGGATCAAAGTGCGAGTTTGAATTCACAATTTCAAATAACATGTTCTGTGACTGCCTGCCCTGCCTCCCCACCCTACACCCGCCCGCCCACCCACCCCATTTCAAAAAATGGTTATGGTGAAGTCAATGACAACTGCTGTGGTGTTTTATTTGCCAATCTTCAGGTACTTCCTTTTGTATACAAGCATTTTATACTGAACATCACTTGCATATATTTCCCAATAAGTCACTAATGAAATCAGTCATAAATCTTTGTGTGAATGTCATTACATATTAAGTGTCAAGGCTGGCAGCGTCCACACTGGAAGCCCAAAAACTGACCCAAATGACCACACTCCCACATTCATATTTTGCAGCATACTATAAACAATGAGAGATACAGGGTGTATTCTCTGGTTTCAAATGACAAGCCGTTCAAACTCTACATGTAACCCAAAGCCCCGCGATTAGATTACAGCTGTGTAATCTTTTCCAGGTACTAGTTATTCTCCTTTTTATTACAGTTGTATTTCTTCTAATAACTGTTCTGCGTGTTTCTAAGCTGCTGTTTTGTCCGTGTTTTCCCGGGAGACAATGATTTAATCGAGCACTGACATTGTCTGCACAGTAATTTGTTTCCTCCTTACCATGAGCTGTACTCTGCCCAAAGCAAACGCTTCCAGCTCTGGGACTTGACTTTGTATCCGGACCTGATTGATGAGAAAACCTGCCTATACTTCATCCTTTAAAAGCAGCTGCTGTAAATGGAACCGCAGTCTTTCTAAACTGAAGCAATCACTGGGAGGTTCAGTTTTGGTAGTTTTTTTAAAATTTAAAACCAGTTTTTTTCAAACTCAAGTAGAAATGTAGGCTCCGGCTATGCCCAGATCTGTACGATAGGATGGGTGAGCTGCTTGGAGTCCAGCTTCCAAAATGACAGCTCTAACAATGTTAGAACCAATAAAAACAGTTCCCGAAATGATTGCAGTTAAGCGGGGGTTTTTTTTTTACAAGAAGGTAAACAATTAAATAATAGGTTGGTGAGCACACTCCGGGGGTTTCCATTGTGTTGGTGCGCTGGGGTTTTCTAGGTTGGCATTTGCGCACTTGGGTCTTCCACTGCGGACACGCGCTGGGGTCCATCAGCAGCCAAAGTACTGAATATGAAGTTGCATCAAAAATCTATACTGCACCATGGTGACAAAATACATTATAGTCCTCAAAAGTTACTAACTTACAATGTGCAACACAACCATAATTACCATCTACTGGTACGATAGCAAAATACTGCCGATGCTGGAAATCCGAAACAACAACAGAAAATGCTGGAAAAACTCAGCAGGCCAGGCAACATCCGTGGAGAAACATAGAGATAGGAACAGGAGTAGGCCATTCGGCCCTTCGAGCCTGCTCCGCCATTCAATGAGATCATGGCTGATCTTCGTCTGAGATCATAGCTGATCTTACCAGTTCAGTACCCCGTCCCCGCCTTTTCTCCGTAACCCTTAATCCCCTTAGCCTTCAGAAATATATCCAATTCTCTCTTGAAAATATTTATTGAATTAGCCTTCACAGCCCTCTGTGGCAGGGAATTCCACAGGCTCACCACTCTTTGAGTGAAGAAATTCTTCCTCATCTCTGTTTTAAATGATTTGCCCGCTATTTTTAGACTGTGGCCCCTGGTTCTGTGCTCCCCTGCCATTGGAAACATTCTCTCTGAATTCAGCCTGTCCAGGCCTGCCATAATTTTATATGTTTCGATGAGATCCCCTCTCAATCTTCTAAACTCCAGTGAGTACAAGCCCAAACTATTCAATCTCTCCTCGTAGGTCATTCCCGCCATTCCAGGTATCAGCCTGGTGAATCGCCGCTGCACTCTTTCCATGGCAAGAACATCCTTCCGCAGATGGGGCGACCAAAACTGTACACAATACTCCAGATGCGGTCTCACCAGCACCTTGTACAGCTGTAGTAAGGTATCCCTATTCCTATACTCGAACCCCCTTGATATGAAGGCCAACATACCATTTGCCTTCTTAATCGCCTGTTGCACCTGCATGCTCTCCTTCAGTGACTGGTGCACAAGAACACCCAGGTCCCTCTGCACTTCCCCATCTCCCAATCTATTGCCATTTAGATAATAATCCACCCTCCTGTTTTTACCCCCAAAGTGGATAACCTCGCATTTATCCACATTATAGTGCATCTGCCACGTATCCGCCCATTCCCCCAACCTGTCCAAATCGCACTGTAGCCTCCTGACATCCTCATCAGAGCCCACCCCTCCTCCTAGTTTAGTGTCGTCAGCGAATTTGGAAATATTGCATCCAATTCCCTGATCCAGATCATTTATATATATTGTGAACAGCTGGGGTCCCAGGACAGATCCTTGCGGCACCCCGCTGGTCACTGCCTGCCACTCCGAAAACGAGCCGTTTATTCCAACTCTCTGTTTTCTATCCGCCAGCCAGTTCTCTATCCACGTTAATACTTTGCCCCCAATCCCATGAGCCTTAATTTTGCATGATAATCTTTTGTGTGGAACCTTATCGAAGGCTTTCTGGAAGTCAAGGTACACCACATCCACTGGCTCTCCCCCATCTATTTTACCAGTTACTTCCTCAAAAAATTCCAGCAGATTAGTCAAACACGATTTACCCTTTGTAAATCCATGTTGACTCTGTCCGATCCTTTCCCCATTTGTCAAGTGCTCCGCTATTTTATCCTTAATAATGGACTCTAGCATTTTGCCCACAACCGATGTAAGGCTTACTGGTCTATAATTCCCTGCTTTCTCTCTACCCCCCTTTTTAAATATTGGGGTAACATTAGCTACCCTCCAATCCACGGGTACTGTTCCCGAGTCAATGGAGTTCCGGAAGATGATCCTTAGAGCATCTGCTATCTCCAGGGCCACCTCCTTAAGTACCCTAGGATGTAGTTTATCAGGCCCCGGGGATTTGTCGGCCTTCAGTCCCCTCAACTTACCCAACACCATATCCCTAGAGATACTAATTTCTGTCAGCTCCTCCCTCTCATTAGTCCCTATGTTTGTCGATATTCCTGGGAGGTTATTTGTGTCCTCCTTTGTGAATACAGAACCAAAGTATGAGTTTAATTGGTCTGCCATTTCCTTATTCTCCATTATATATTCTCCCGAATCGGACTGCAAGGGACCGACTTGGGATTTTACCAGTCTTTTCCTCCTGATATACCGATAAAAGCTTTTGCAGTCTGTCTTTATGTTTGCTGCAAGTTTACTTTCGTATTCTATTTTCCCCTTCCTGATTAATCCCTTTGTCCTCTTTTGCTGTATCCTGTACTGCCCCCAATCTTCCGGTCTGGTGCTTTTTTTTGCCAGTTGATATGCCCTTTTTTTTGATTTTATGCTGTCCCTAATTTCCCTCGTTATCCACGGTTGAGTCACCTTTTTAGGTTTATTTTTATGCCAAACCGGTATAAACATGTTCTGGAATTCTTCCATTCTATCTTTGAATGCTTGCCATTGTCTATCCACTGTCAATCCCCCCAGAAACACCACCCAATCAATCTTACCCAATTCCCGTCTCATACCCTCGTAATTCCCTTTATTTAAGTTCTGGACCTTAGTCTCTGATTCAATTTCCTCACTCTCCATCTCGACTGAGAGCTCGATCATATTATGATCGCTCTGACCCAAGGGGCCTCGTACAAGAAGATTGCTGATAAGTCCCTTCTCATTGCACAATACCCAGTCTAAAATGGCCTGATCTCGAGTCGGCTCCTCGACATATTGGTCCAGATAACCGTCCCGAAAACATTCCAGGAATTCCTCCTCCTCAGAATTTTTACTAATTTGGGTAGTCCAATCAATATGTAAATTAAAGTCACCCATGATGACAGCTGTGCTCTTATCGCACGCTGCTCTAATTTCCCTTTTTATGCCTTCCCTCACCTCCATATTACTATTTGGAGGCCTATATATCACACCCACTAACGTTTTCCTCCCCTTGCTATTTCTCATTTCTACCCATACAGATTCCGTTTCATCCGAGTTAATATCCTTCCTTTCCATTGCATTAATCCCCTCCTTTACCAGCAATGCTACCCCACCTCCCCTACCTTTTTGCCGATCCTTCCTAAATATTGTATATCCCTGGATGTTAAGTTCCCAGCCTTGCCCACCCTGCAGCCACGTTTCTGTAATCCCAATCAAATCATACTTGTTTACCTCTATTTCCACAACAGTTATCCCATCATGAATTCAACCCAAAAAAGCTTGAAATCAACAGATGGTAATTATAAATAACAACAGAAAATGCTGGAAAAACTCAGCAGGCCAGGCAACATCCATGGAGAGAAATTAAAGTTGACGTTTCGGGTCTAACCCTTTTTCAAAACTGGAAATAAATTAGATCGAAGGCAGGGCTGTGATAGAACAAAAGAAGTAAAGAGGTATTCAAAACCAGACGAGATGGTAATAGGACAGTGGAGACAAAAGACGGCTCGGATTAGGTGTGAAGTGTACTGGCAGGGTGGGAGACAGCTGCCTAATCCGAGCCGTCTTTTGTCTCCACTGTCCTATTACCATCTCGTCTGGTTTTGAATACCTCTTTACTTCTTTTGTTCTATCGCAGCCCTGCCTTCGATCTATTTTATTTCCTTTCCAGTTTTGAAAAAGGGTTAGACCCGAAACGTCAACTCTAATTTCTCTCCATGGATGTTGCCTGGCCTGCTGAGTTTTTCCAGCATTTTCTGTTGTTATTTATAATTACCATCTGTTGATTTCAAGCTTTTTTGGGTTGAATTCATGATGGGATAACTGTACATGGTCTGGGGAAGGAGTAGGTTTGATGCCCTTCGTCACTTTTATTGGCAATGTGGTGATGAATATTAATGACTTCATCAGGGTTAGTGTGCCCGGCAGTGAGGGAGCTGAATTTTGGTAACTTATGGCAATTGTACTCAACTTTTTGTTTATAGGTCAGCGCAGTCTTCGATTCAGGTTTTGGAACAGGGAGATGGAGGGTGGGATAAGAAACATTAAATCATTTTTTTTAAAGCATAAGAGTGAAAAATCCTTTGGTGAAGTTTGCCGAGGGAAGTTTTGGAAATTATTTGAAAGCAATTTAAATTATGAGGTTGTACAAAGACATGCAAACAATCATTGCAAAGGCAATCTCAAGTTAAAGCCCAATTCAGTCAGTTACAAATTCCAAGTGTATTTTTGGTTAAATAAAAGAACGGGCATGGAAATTAAGGTGCAAAGAAAATGTTCAATTTTCCATGTTTGCCCATAGAGGCATAACACAACATTTGGAGCAATGCAGAGAGCAGAGCTTATATTGCACTCCACATTTCTCTTCTACCTCTCCCTTTTAAGTTTGCAACCAGGTTAAAAGGTTTCCTTTGCTTCAGTAAATACATCAGTTGCCACATATTTTAAACAGCTTTCAAAAGAAAGTCTGGCTTTCATGAGAGGAAGTCACAATATTTAATTAAGATCTGATGAAGCTACAGGGCACATAGAAAATCATAATATGATGAGGCAGAGACAACATGGTTTTATGAAAGGGAAATAGTGTTTAACAAATTCATTAGAGTTTTTTGAGGATGTAACTAGCAGGGTAGATAAAGGGGAACCAGTGGACGTAGTGCATGTGGATTTTCAAAAGGTATTCGATAAGGTGCCACACGAAAGATTGTTACACAAGATAAGGGCTTATGGGGTTGGGAGTAATGTATTAGCTTAGAAAGAGGATTGGTCAAAGGACAGAAAACAAAGAGTAGGAGTAAACGTGTCATTTTCAGGTTGGCAGGCTGTAACTACAGTAGTGGGTTGTCGGAAGGATCAGTGTTGGGGCCTCAGCTATTTACAATCTATATTAATGACTTAGATGAAGGGGCCGAGTGTAATGTATCCAAGTTTGCTGATGATACAAAGCTAGGGGGAAAGTAAGCTGTGAGGAGGACACAGAGTCTGCAAAGGGATATAGATAGGTTAAGTGAGTGGGCAAAAAGGTGGCAAATGGGGTATAATGTGGGGAAATGAGAGGTTTAGTAGGAATAAAAAAAAACAGGATATTTTTTTAAATGGTGAGAAAATATTAAATGTTGGTGTTCAGAGGGATTTGGGTGTCCTTTTACACAAAGTTAAAATGCAGGTAAGCAAGCAATTAGGAAGGCAAATGGTATGTTGGCCTTTATTGCAAAGGGCTTGGAGTGCAAGAGTAAGGAAGTCTTGCTACAATAGGGCCTTGGTGAGACCACACTTGGAGTACTGTGTACAGTTTTGGTCTCTGTATTCAAGGAAGGATAGAATTGCCTTAGAGGTGGTGCAACGAAGGCTCACTAGATTGATTCCTGGGATGACAGGGCTGCCCTATGAGGTGAGATTGAGTAGATTAGGCCTATACTCTCTGGAGTTCAGAAGAATGAGAGGTGATCTCATTAAAACATAAAAGATTCCGAGGGGGATTGACAGGGTAGATGCCGAGAGGTTGTTTCACCTGGCTGGAGTGTCTAGAACTAGGGGGCATAGTCTCAGGCTAAGGGTCAGCCATTTACTACTGAGATGAGGAGGACTTTCTTCACTCAGGGCTGTGAATCTTTGGAATTCTCTACCCAAGAAGGCTGTGGATACTCAGTCATCGAGTACATTCAAGGCTGAGAGCAATAGATTTTGGACTCTAGGGAAATCAAGGGATGCAGGGATCGGGTGGGAAAGTGGAGTTGAGGTTGAAGATCAGAAATGATCTTACTGAATGGTGGAGCAGGCGTGAGAGGTCGAATGGCCTACCCCTGCTCCTAATTCTTGTGTTCTATTCAAAACAGCCGAACGGCAGCACCTCAAATGAAAACTAGCAACTCTGATTTATTCAGTAATATTGCAAATTCAGGGCAAATATTATCTATTCTAGTAAAAACGAATCATTCCCTTCAATTACTGAATGATTAATTATTATAACCTATAAGTCATATAGTCTAGATACAAGATTAGGTATGGAGTATCCTTTATCCTGTGTGTTTATATGTGCAACTAAAGACCAGATAATTCTTACAAAAGACAAAAGCCTGGTACAGTCAGCAGTGGGTATGGAGATTGGTAGCAATATTTAAAGGCCTTGAGATTAGTCATTTATTTTGCTCTCTCTTGCCCCTCACCCTCTGAATCCCCACCTCAGCTGGACAATAGTTGTGCGCGCTCCGACAGCCTTCCTTGCTCAAGTGGCCACTTATGTGCGAGCCTAGACAGTAACCACCGAGGACATCACAGCTGATCATGATCCTACCCTTACCCAAAGTCAACTCCCAAAACTTTTCCCGCAGTGGTTGCAGATAGCTATCAGGAACAGGAACCCTGGCCAATTTCTTAGCCTGTTCTCTTCTCTCGGGGCCCCGAGGCCAATTGTTACACCCCAAAAGTTGCCCCAGCTAAGATCAGCAAACCTGGCACAGACCAGAAATCAAATCTGGGACCTCCTAGTCTGTACGTATGGCGCTGCACGGTGCATTAACCCACTAAACTTTAAGAGCAGCCATTTGGTTACCACAACTGTTCATTTTTGCCACTCCATCTTAAAACCCTGCAGCATAAGCCTGGTTCATCCTTTGTTAACCAGCCAAACAGAACACCGGTAGTCAATTACAGGAAACACTTCGGTATTCGGCACCGACGGGACCGGCGTGCTGCCGGTTGATCAAAATTTCCGGATGACGGAGAGGGTTATCTACCGAGGCTATTTTTAAGAAAGAAAAATAAAAAAATCAAGAAATGTGCAGTATACAGTAATTGGGTAGTCACAGACAGAATGTTGTGTTAAATGGATGGTGGAAGATGCTTGATTAAGTACAGTACTGCCAGTTGAGGGTAATGCAATGCAATGACTACCAGCAGCGTGGGAAACACACAGTACCTCTAAAATGGCGGATCAGAAGAGACTACCGGCAGCGCGGGAGAGTCAGACTCCTGTTACAGGGGTATTGAGGTGTTCCGACTTCCGACAGCGCCAAGAAGCCGAGTGGTGGCAGTTTGGAGAACTACCCCCCACTGACTAACTCGGCCACTGCGGGAGACTCTGACTCGGCAACATTGCCGGTTATTGAGGTGTGGTTTTCGGAGTGAGAGTTTTGCCGGTTAAGAGAGAATTCCGGATATTTAGGTGCCGTTTAAACAAGAGTTTCCTGTAATATAGTATGCATCATCTGGAGTCAAATACACTTCCCATGTATGGTGATTTAAACATCTAAAAGAAGATTTTTAGTTTAGGCCTCAGTTGGAGTATTGTGTCCAATTCTGAGAACCACGCTTTAGGAAAGATGTCATGGAATTGGAGAGGGTGCAGAGGAGATTTATTAGAAAGTCATCTGGGATAAAGGACTTCAACTATGTGGAGAAAAATTTACAGGGATATGGGGAAACAGCAAGCTAGTGGGACTAACTGGATTGCTCTTCGAAAGAGCCGGTGCAGACTCGACGGGCCGACTGGCTTCCTCCTGTGCTGTACTATTCTGATTCTTTGGTAAGACGACTGCAATATTAATAGAGAATAATACAGACTTCGCTACTCCCAACTGACATTGTGGCTTTAACTAATCAAAGGGAGTGGTTGGTGCGGAAGGGCCAGTGAAGCCTCAGCACCCTTACTGCACGCACCCTAAAAATAAAGTTGGCCTACTTTTTAGCGTCTGCAAAAATGTTTGTTTTGTTGCTTATACTAGCTGAGCAGAAGGAGCCATTTACAACCTCTGTGCTCAGGACTGCTCCGATCCAGATTATCTGGGCACTTGGTTGAATAGGTTATGCTACAAAGCCTGACATCATCAGTGCAGGCAGCGGAGCAGTGGGACTCCCATTGAGATGGGCTGGATTTAAATTCCAGTCTCAATTGGCATTCAATGGATGAGCTTCACCAGTTGTCAGGGGGGCCTCACTCCCGATGATGGAGCACTTCCTCAGTGAAGAAGAAAGCTGACACTCACCTGCAAAGCTTTGCTGGAGTCGCCAGGGCAATCTCGTACTGGTTACTGAACACATGGAGCAAGGGAGGTGGGTGGGGTAGGGAAAGGATGATTACAAATTTACAAAACAACACTTTCTTTCAGAGTGTTCCCAGAATATTAAGATTAATATTGCACAATTTGGGTACTAATCGTAAGAAATGTAAATATAAATCCACTGGCAGTGCAACACTAAGCCACGCAGGTGAGATCATTTTGGGTCGATTCCCAGTCTGTGTCACGTTAGCTGGCAATCAGAATGGCAGAAAATTACCCGGGGTTCTGCGCCCCAGTGATATCGCCTCAGTTGAGAAGCTCCACCCTCCATAAACTTGAGCTCACCCAAAACTCTGCTGCCCATATCCTAATTCGCACCAGGTCCCGTTCACCCATCACCGCCCGTGCTCGCTGACCTACATTGGCTCCCGGTCCGGCAATGTCTCAATTTTAAAATTCTCATCCTGGTTTTCAAATCCCTCCCCATCTCTGTAACCTCCTCCAGCCCCACAACCCTCTGATATCTCTGCGCTCCTCCAATTCTGGTCTCTTGCACATACTTGATTTTAATCACTCCACCACTGGCGGCCGTGCCTTCAGATGCCGAGGCCCTAAGCTCTGGAATTCCCTCCCTAAACCTCTCCGCCTCTCTTGCCTCCTTTTAAGACACTTCTTAAAACCTACCTTTTTGACAAAGCTTTTGGTCACCTGTCCCAATACCTCATGCGGCTCAGTGTCACATTTTGTTCGATAACGCTCCTGCGAAGCATCTTGGGACGTTTTACTACGCTAAAGGCACTATACAAATGCAAGTTGCTGTTATTGCAAACGCATATCCCTTGAGACATGGGAGGCGATTTTCCCAGTCCCGAGGAGGTGGGTTAGTTGACAAAAATCGCAGAAACTGAGGGCGGGTTCGGAACCCGCCTCCGCGCAATTTTTCCGGAGGCGGGTTTGATGGTACGATTCGGTCCCGCCTCCATCAGTCGGGAGAGGTAGTTAAGACCCTTAAAGTGTCGTTAAGGGCCTCTATAATCCTATTTTGACAGGCCTTTGCTATTTTGCCACATTTTGTGCATGTTGCACCACCCTCCTAAACCACGCCAGCTAATCCTGGCGGGTTGACAAGTGGGTGGCCTCCTCACAGCTGCAGCGCCACCATTAAAACGGAGCTTTCATCAGGGAGCAGTTGCAGGTGGCAGAACTTTTGCTCCACAGGTCTTTCAGCACTTTCAGCAGGCCTACTGAAGTCGGAGGTGCTGCAGCTTCCATCTCTCAACTGTGGGAACTCCTTGGAAGACCCTCTCCCCGCTTGGTCTGAGCGCTTACCCAACAGAGGTATCTGCCAGCAGCATGGGAACCTTTTATTTCCTTTCATCATGGACCTCAGATTCAGATGAGCAGCAGCCACGGCAGCAGCAGAACCAGGCAGCTCAGCAGCAACAGCGCCAACCCCCTGCTCACCCACCTGATGCTGCACAGGGCAGAAGGTGCCAGGGCATGGAAGCACATCGCCGCAGGAAATAACCCCCTCTCAGGGTTTACTGGCAGAGGATGAGCTACGTCAACATGACTGAGCAGCAGTGCCAAAGGAGGCTGAGAGTTTCGCGAGAGGTTGTCGGAGACATCTGCGCAATGCTGCAACAACACCTGGAGCCCAGAGGAGTGGGTGGACACCCCTTACCGGTGGCTGTCAAAATCACCACCGCACTCAACTTTTTTGCCTCAGGTTCCTTCCAGAGATCATCAGCAGAATCTCCCAGTCGGCCGCCCACAGTTGCATCACGCAGGTTACCGATGCCCTTTTCGCAAAGGCCCACAATTACATCCACTTCTCAAGGGGTCAAGCAAGTGTAACCACGCGTTCAGTTGGCTTTGCAAATATGGCAGGCTTACCAATGGTGCAGGGCATCATAGACTGCACACGTGGCCCTTAGGGCACCCCATCAAAACCCAGCTATCTTTTTCAACCGCAAGGGTTTCCACTCCCTCAACGTACAGCTGATGTGTAACCATAAGGAGGAGATTTTGCATCTTTCCGCCAAGTTCTGTGGTAGTTGCCTTGACTCGTTCATCCTACGGCACTCTAGTGTTCCTCCGCTCTTCAATCCGTCAAACCACCTTAACGGATGGCTCCTTGGTGACTAGGGCTACCCCCTGAAGTGGCGGCTAATGACGCCGATCAGGAGGCCAGTTAATGAGGCTGAGGAGCACTACTATGCCAGCGACATTTCGACCAGGTCCATCATCAAGCAAACCATTGGCTTGCTGAAGATACGATTCCGATGCCTTGACAGATCAGGTGGAGCCCTGCAGTATTCAGCAGCCAGGGTCTCCAGAATGGTCGTGGTCTGCTGTGCACTGCACAACGTCGTGGCTTGCAGCTTCCTGATGAGCAAGTGGCTCAGTTCCAAGCCTCCTCAGATGAGGAGGAGGAGGAGGACGACCGAGTGGCGGTGTATCTACCAGCAGCAGCACACGAGCACATGGCTGCCCGTGATGCAAGGGATGCACTCATCCTGGCCAGATTTGCATAGGTTGCCCACTGTGGCGCATGTGCTTGGCTCCTTCCTAACACATGATAGACAATGGACATGACTGACAATGGACATGACTCTCTGGCCTCCTTTCACTCTGACCACGCAAGTGTCGCAGAGCCCGCAATGTGGAGCTTCCTAAGCCAAAATAACAGGTGCCATCACGCCAACAGTTTGCCATCACCTAATTTTAATACATTCACACAGGGAGGACATTTCATCAATAAACAGAAACAATCACCCAATCTGCACACAGATCTGGAGGTTATATCCCTTGCCAGCTGGACCCACGCAGCCTTGGTTTCTTTGGGAGGCCTCTTCCTCCCAGATGAGGGGAAGAGCACCTCCCTGCTAGCTCTCACCCCCTCAACCAGCATACCCAGCGCCTCATCAGAGAACCTCGGGGGGGCCCTTGCCTTGGAGCTGGCCATTCTTCAAGGAAATAAAAGTTTGGAGGTGGTGCACCATCGACCAAAAACCAGTGGAATGAGCCAAGGGAGGAAGCAGCCCTTAAATGAAGCTGGATAAGTGAAGTCAGCAGAGGCGAGTTTCAGTCCCAAAAGACTAATTGGTCCAGGGGAACCCACACCTCTGAAAGTAACTGACCAATTAGGGGAAAATCGCAAATTTTTCCCACCCGACAGTGGAGGCGGGTTTGGAACCCACCCTAACCGAAACCTGCCTCCACTGGAAGAAAAAAAAATCACACCCATGGTGTCTGACCATCACCTGATGACACTTTCTAGGCTCACGCATAGGAACAAGAGTAGGCCGTTTAACCCCTCGAGCCTGTCCCCGCCATTCAATTAGATCATGGTTGATCTGTGTCTTAACTCCATCTACCTGCCTTGGTTCCATAACCCTTGATGCCCTTTGCCTAGCAAAAATCTATCACTCAGTTTTGAAAGTTTTAATTGACCCAAAGCATCCACAACTTTTTGAGGGAAAGTGTCTCCAGATTTCCGCTACCCTTTGTGTGAAGAAGTGCTTCCTGACATCACCCCTGAACAGCCTAGCTCTAATTTTAAGGTTGTGCCCCCTTGTTCTGGACTCCCCCCACCAGAGGAAATAGTTTCTCTCTATCTAACCTATCGAATCCTTTCATAGATACATACATAGATACATAGAAGATAGGAGCAGGAGTAGGCCATTCGGCCCTTCGTGCCTGCTCCGCCATTCGATGAGATCATGGCTGATCCTTTAATTCAGTATCCCGTCCCCGCCTTCTCTCCGTAACCCTTAACCCCTTTTGCCCGTAGAAATATATCTAATTCCCTCTTAAATATATTTAATGAGCTGGCGTACACTGCCCTCTGTGGCAATGAGTTCCACAGGTTCACCACTCTCTGAGTGAAGAAATTCCCCCTCATCTCTGTCCTAAATGGTTTAGCCCTTATCCTTAAATTATGTCCTCTAGTTCTGTTCTCACCCGCCAAGGGAAACATTCCTTCTGCATCCAGTCTGTCTAGACCTGTCAGAATTTTATACACTTCTATGAGGTCCCCTCTCAATCTTCTAAACTCCAGTGTGTACATCCCTAAACTACATAGTCTCTCCTCATAGGTCATTCCCGCCATTCCTGGTATCAGCCTGGTGAATCGCCGCTGCACCCCCTCCATGGCAAGAACATCCTTCCTCAGATGAGGCGACCAAAACTGTACACAGTACTCGAGGTGTGGTCTCACCAGTGCCCTGTACAGCTGCAGCAAGGTATCCCTGTTCCTGTATTCTAACCCTTTTGCTATGAAGGCCAGCATACCGTTTGCCTTCTTGACCGCCTGTTGCACCTGCATGCTCGCCTTCAGTGACTGGTGTACAAGAACACCCAGGTCTCTCTGTACTTCCCCCTCTCCCAATCTATTGCCATTTAAATAATAATTTGCCCTCCCGTTCCTGCACCCAAGGTGGATAACTTCGCACTTGTCCACATTATAGTGCATCTGCCATTTATCCGCCCAATCGCCCAGTCTGTCCAAATCGCTCTGGAGCTTCCTGGTCTCTTCCTCTGAGCCCACCCCCCCTCCTAGTTTAGTGTCGTCTGCAAATTTGGAAATGCTGCATCCGACTCCCTGATCCAGGTCATTAATGTAAATTGTGAACAGCTGGGGGCCCAGGACAGATCCCTGTGGTACCCCACTTGTTACTGCCTGCCATTCAGAAAATGAGCCGTTTATTCCAACTCTCTGTTTTCTATCTGACAGCCAGTTCCCTATCCACGCCAAAACTTTCCCCTTTATCCCATGAGCCTCAATTTTCCATGCTAATCTTTTATGTGGGACCTTATCGAAGGCCTTTTGGAAGTCCAGGTACACCACATCTACTGGCTCTCCCCCATCTATTCTACCAGTTACTCCCTCAAAAAATTCCAATAGATTAGTCAAGCACGATTTACCCTTTGTAAATCCATGTTGACTCTGTCCTATCCTGTCCCCATTTGCTAAGTGCTCCGCTATTTCATCCTTAATGATGGACTCCAGCATTTTGCCCACAACTGATGTAAGGCTTACAGGTCTGTAATTACCTGCTTTTTCCCTACCCCCCTTTTTGAATAGTGGGGTAACGTTAGCTACCCTCCAATCCATCGGCACTGTTCCCGAGTCTAATGAATTCTGAAAAATCATCCTTAGTGCATCCGCTATCTCTAGGGCCACCTCCTTCAGTACCCTAGGATGCATGTTATCAGGCCCTGGGGATTTGTCCACCTTCAATCCCTTTAGCTTCCTTAACACCATATCCTTAGAGATATTGATTTGCGTCAGTTCCTCCTTTGTCAATGTCCCTATTTTTCCCCGATATCCCAGGGAGGTTTTTTGTGTCTTCCTTCGTAAAGACTGACCCAAAGTATGCATTTAGTTGATCTGCCATTTCCTTATTTCCCATTATATATTCCCCCGTATCTGACTGCAATGGACCAACTTTGGTTTTCACCAGTCTTTTCCTTTGGATATACTTATAAAAGCTTTTGGAGTTAGTTTTTATATTTTCCGCCAGCTTGTTTTCGTAAGCTATTTTGCCCCTCTTGATTATGCCCTTTGCCCTCCTTTGCTCTATCTTAAACTGTTCCCAATCTTCCGCTCTGGCGCTTTTTTTGGCTATTTTATACGCCCTATCTTTGGATTTTATGCTGTCTCTAATTTCCCCTGTTATCCACGGTTGAGTCACCTTTTTAGATTTCCTTTTATGCCAGATTGGTATAAACAATTTTTGCAATTTTGTCATTCTATCTTTAAATGTTTGCCATTGTTTATCTACCTCCAGTCCTCCCAGGAACGTTGTCCAATCAGACCTACTCAGTTCCCGTCTCATGGCATCATAATTCCCCTTGTTTAAATTCAGGACCTTAGTCTCTGAGTCAATTTCTTCGCTCTCCATTTCGAGTGAGAAATCGATCATGTTATGATCGCTCTGACCCAAGGGTCCCCGTACAAGATTACTGATTAGACCCTTCTCATTGCACAGTACCCAGTCCAATATAGCCTGTTCCCGAGTTGGTTCCTCGACATATTGATCCAGATAACCATCCCTCAAACACTCAAGGAATTCCTCCTCCTCATTATTTTTACTGATTAGGCTAGTCCAATCTATATGTAAGTTAAAGTCACCTATGATGACAGCTGTGCTCTTATTGCACGCTTCTCTAATTTCCCTCGTGATGCCCTCCCTAACCTCTATTTTACTATTTGGAGGCCTATATACCACTCCTATTAATGTTTTTCGCCCCTCGCTATTTCTTAGCTCCACCCATATAGATTCTGTATTAACTGAGTTAATATCCTTCCTTTCAATTGCATTTATCCCCTCTTTTACTAGCAATGCTACCCCTCCTCCCTTTCTTTTTTGTCGATCCTTCCTAAATACTGAATACCCCTGTATGTTAAGCTCCCAGCCCTGCTCACCCTGCAACCATGTTTCCGTAATCCCAATTAGGTCATAATTATTAACCTCTATTTCCACAGCTAATTCATCTACCTTGTTCCTGATGCTTCTCGCATTAAGGTATAAAACCCTCAGGCTTTTTTTATGCTCACATTTTTTATGAATTAGTTTGGCCCTTTGTTTTTTGTTCCTCACCCTTTTATCATTTATTTCTGTCTGCCTTTCACTTTCCTCTATTTCACTATAGGTTTCTAGCCCCCTGCCATACTAGTTTAAATGCTCCCGAACTGCTTTATCAAAAATTACCCCGAGAACATCAGTTCCATCTCTGCACAGGTGTAGACCGTCCCTTTTGTATAGGTCACACCTACCACAAAACTGGTTCCAATGCCTCAAAAATTTAAAACCCTCCCTCTTACACCACTGCTCAAGCCACGTATTTAGCCTAACTATCCTGTTCTCTGTACTCTTACTAGCACGTGGCACTGGTAGTAATCCAGAGATTACTACCTTCGAGGTCCTACTTTTTAGCTTGGCTCCTAACTCCCGAAATTCTACTTGTAGGACCTCTTCCCTTTTTTTAGCTACGTCGTTGGTACCAACATGTATCACGACAACTGGCTGTTCCCCCTCCCCCTCCAGAATGTTCTGCACCCGCGCCGAGACATCCTTGACCCTTGCACCAGGGAGGCAACATACCATCCTGGAGTCTCGGTCGCGACCACAGAAACCCCTATCTATTCCCCTTACAATCGAATCCCCTATTACTATAGCCCTGCCACTCTTTTTCCCTCCCTTCTTTGCAACAGAGCCAGTCATGGTGCCATGAGCCTGGCTGCTGGTGCCTTCCCCCGATGTGTCACCCCCCCCGACAACAGTACCTAAGGCGGTGAACCTGTTGCTAAGGGAGACAACCCCAGGGGATTTCTGCACTACCTTCCTGCCCTTGCTCTGCCTTTTGGTCACCCATTCATCATCTTAAACACCTGAACATTTGGGAATGGAATCACATGACAGCATGAAAACATGGAATTGTATCCCTGATGCAGTACCTTCAAGAAACTGGAAAACAAGAAAGAAAAATAAACACGGAAATCCTTTTTTAAAAATTACTGGCACGGTTTACGCAATTGAAATTATATCCCGATTTTGAAAACAGTGAAGGATATTCAGCACTCAAAGAGTTAACCGCCAGTTTAAAGGAAAGAAACAAATTTCACGTTAGCATGCCACCAACTCTGTCGAAGACTTTTCTCTCGCTCACCCCTCCCTCCATGGTTTTGGCAGAAACTGTGGCTTGTAAAAACTTCACCGTTCTAATAAACAAGTGCTGCAGTTTACCAAAAACTGACAGATTGACTTCAGGGCTGCTTTTAAATAAAATAACAGAAGCAATGAGAAAAAGTTTCATAATCACCTCAACCAGGAACACATCATGTAGTTATCATTGAATAGTACAGAACAGAAGGAGGCCATTTGCCTTCATCGAGTCTCTTTCGAAGAGCAATCCAGTTAGTCCCACTCCCCCGCTCATTCCCTGTAGCCCTGCAATTTGTTTCTCCTTCCAGTATTTACCCAATTCCCTTTCAAAAGCTACTATTGAATCTGTATCCACCGCCCTATCAAGCAGTGCATTCCAAATCCTAACCACTCGTTGTGTAAAAAGTTTTTCCTCATGTCTCCTCTGGTTCTGTTGCAAATGACCGTAACTCTGTGCCATCTGGTTATCGACCCTTCAGCCATTGGAAACAGTTTCCTTTTATTTACTCGATCTAAACCCTTCATGATTTTAAACACTCTCGGCAACCAACACCCTTATTCCTTGTTTAGATTTCAGAAGTGCCCAACAAATTAGTACTTGTATTAAGTACTAGTCATAGAAATTTTAAGACATGACAATTGATAGGATACAATGACCATAAATTAATTTTTGTATGCATTTTGGGCTTATGATGAAGGACATGATTAGCCCACATCCAGAGCCATGCAGGTCAGACATAAGAGGTAATTCTCTCTCTCTCTCTGCACAGTCCCAGCAGTGAGCCAGAGTCCTCACTTTTATTCCTAATATCTTCTGGTCAAAGCAGGATTACCAAATGCCACAAGATTATGGGGAGGGAAGGAAGGAGCGAGACCTATCTGGAATTTTACCAGATCTGGCTGGGCTGGATTTAAAACCAGGTTGAAAGGACAGTGTTCGTATCAATTCCATCACCTTGGTGAAGGAGGGAAGGGGCCAGATGAGAAGCAGCAGGAAAATGTCCTTGATCAACGTGACCAACAAAATCAAACTCTTCAACCCAGATCTCTCTCCGTCTTGGTCTGCAAGTGTTCTTTCTTCCAAGAGCACAGTAAAAGGAGGCGACACGTTGGGAATCTCACACAATAGGCTTCAGGACGAAGAAGCTCTTTGCGGCGATACCTTTCAAAGAGAAACGACTGAAGCATTGAGAGCTGGGGACTAGGTGACTGAGCCCATAATCTTCGAGAGAGCATGGCTACCATCATGTGGTGCTCGGTTACAGAGCAAACCACAGAGCGCACAATTACTAAACCAGCTTCCAAAATAGGAATCATTACGTCTCAAATTCCAGTGCGCTGCTGGTCAAATCCAGGAACATATTGCGGGAAATAGAATCAGTACCTACCCTATGGGAAACCCTTCTTCTGGTTGGAAAGCTTAATAAAGGGAAGAACACCCACAAACATTGTTGTGAAATGCGGTAGTATCAAAGGAAATGTACATCCGAGAACAAAATGCAGTGAAGTTCATCCTCAGACATGTAGCTGTAAACATGGATCCTTAAGCTCCTTCAAACAGCCAACAGCAGTGGAATTTAGACCAGACAGACACTCTCAAAAAATGGTTAATCTTGCTAAGTTTCTTTAAAAAAAGGCATAAATATCTGGTTGGGAGTGAGACAAGTACAGACCGAGATGAGATGGTTTACATTTCAGTAACCTTGGCCAGGGCAAACACAAAACTAGCTATTCTGGTAAATTGAATACATATATAACATTTTAATTAAAACACACAAAATGAATAGTTGATGAATCCTGGAGTGACTGTCAAGTCATGTTTAATCAAAGCATTCAGATGATGTCACAGAATATGAAAGCAATGCTTAAAAAGAACAAACTTGCTTTTATACAATGCCTTTCAGGACCTCAGGACGTCCCAAAGTGCTTTACAACTAATGAAGTACTACTGGAGTGTAGTCACTGTTGTAAGGTAGGAAACGTGGCAGCCAATTTGCACACAGCAAGCTCCCAGAAACAGGAATGCGATAATGACTGGATAATCCGTTTTTAGTGATGTTGGTTCAGGGATAAATGTTGAGCCAGGGCACTGGGGAGAACTCCCCTGCTTTTCTTCGACGCAGTGCCGTGGGATCTTTTACATCCCCAAGAGGGTGGACAGGGATTAACGTCTTAGCCAAAAGGTGGCACCTCCCTCAGTACTGCACTGAAGTGTCAGCTGAGATTTTGTGCTCAAGTCTCTGGCGTGAGATTTGAATCCACAGCCTTTTGACTCAGAGGCGAGAGTGCTACCCACTGAGCCAAGGCTGACACCATCACTGAGCCAAGGCTGAGTGAATCATTAAAGTTTATTCATTGCTGGCAATCACCGTTAAAAAATATAAAATACTGAGTTTTTTTGTTGGACCAGTGTTGCATTAGTTTCCGCCGGGGATATCATGGAGACTACCAACAGCTAGAGTTAACGTGCAACATCCATGCAGAAATATTTAACACCCGTTAAACACTGTTCTGGAGAAATAACATCGCACTATATTTTTTTCACATGAAGCAAACACCTTTTTGCAAGGTTAAATGGGTTAGAGATCCAAGATGCATAATACAAAAGGCAAATATATGCACTATACAAAGTTTTATAAAAATGGATCTATTTTGACATAACAGACATTTGAGATATATATATATATTATTTTAAAAAAGAGGGAGGGTCAAACCAAATAATTACAGACCTCTCAGTTCAACATCAATTGTGGAGGACAAATGTAAGAAGTCACACAACACCAGGTTATAGTCCAACAGCTTTATTTGAAATCACAAGCTTTCGGAGCGCTGCTCCTTCATCAGGTGAAGTGAAGAGAAGCATACAGGCACAGCATATATAGTCAGAGAAAACTGCCAGATGATTACAGGTAATCTTTCTAGCTGCCCTTTATCACACCTCGGCAGAGAGATAATCACAGCAATCAAAGGTGTGAATGGTGTCCAAACAGGTCAGTCAGGAAAACATTACATCAAAGAACAATGAGGTGGGGTCACAAGGGGTCAAATGTTGCAGATGCTGGGGTCTGTATGAAAAACAGAAAACAAAAAACTTTGCTGGAAATCACAGCAGGTCCGGCCGCATCTGTGCAGAGAACAAGCCAACAACGACGAATTGTGGAGGAGTTACTGGTATCTAACAAAGACAGAATGACTGAGCACTTGGGCAAGCAGCAACTGATCAGTCAGCGTGCATTTGTGAAGGGTTAAGTCATGTCTCACTAATCTAGTAGAATATTTTGAGGAGGTCACCAGCATGGCGGATAAGGGAGTTTCCATGGATATTCATATGGGCTTCCATAAGGCATTTGATAACCTTCTGCACAAGAGATTATTAGCAACACTGAAAGCGCACAAAATTGAAGGTAACCTTGTGACATGGGTTGGTAACTACAGGTAGTTGGTAGATGAGAGACAGAGAGCAGGGACTAGGCAACGTTCTCTAATTGGCGGGATGCGACAAGTGGTATTCCCCAAGAATCTGCTTTTCACCATATATAGTGAGACTTGGAAGAAGAAAGAGTTGTATATTCAAGTTTGCTGATGACACTAAATGAGGAAGAACAGCAAGTTATGTAGATGGGAGCAGGAAGTACAAAGGGACAGAGACAAACCAAGTGAGTGGGAAAAAAGTTGGCAGAGAAAAGTTAAATGTTGGAGAGTGCGAGGTTATTCACTTTGGATTCAAGAAAGACAAATGGGTATATTTTCTTAATGGCGAGAGATTAGGGACTGTGGCGGAGCAAAGGGATTTAGATGTTCATGTACACAAATTACTAAAAGCTAGTGAACAGGTGCAAAAAGTAATCAAAAAGGCAAATGAAGTGTTGGACTTAGTGAGGAAGTAATGCTTCAGTTAAACCCCATCTGGAGCACTGCATTCTGTTTTGGGCACTGAACCTCAGAAAAATTATATTGGGCTGGGCTTGTGGGGGGGTAGGGGGGTACAGTACAAATTCACAAGTATTATATCACGTTCCATAAACTTGGGTTACAGTCCCTTGAGTTTAGAAATTTGAGCAATGATCGAATTGAGGTATTTAAAATAATAAAAGGGATTCAACAGGGTAGATAGAAACTATTTCCTCTGGTGGGGGAACCCAGAACAAGAGGACAAGCAAAAATAAAAAAAGGAAGTCTTGAATTTCTATAGCATCTTTCATGGCCACAGGACATCCCAAAGCGCTTTACAGCCAATGAAGTACTTTTTGAAGTGTAGTCACTGTTGTAATGTAGGAAATGCGGCAGCTAATCTGCACACAGCAAGCTCCCACAAACAGCAATGTGATAATGACCAGATAATCCGTTTTAGTGATGTTGATTGAGGGATAAATATTGACGCAGGACAGCAGGGAGAACCCCCTGCTCTTCAAAATAGTGCCATGGGATCTTTCACTTCCACCTGAGAGCGCAGATGGGGCCTTGGTTTAATGTCTCATCCAAAAGACGGCACCTCCGACAGTGCAGCACTCCCTCAGTACTGCACTGGAGTGTCAGCCTAGATTTGTGTGCTCAAGTCTCTGGAATGGGACAACCTTTTGACTCAGAGGAGAGAGTGCCACCCACTGAGCCACGGCTGACACACTGCAAAGGGGTAGTGGAAATCTGCAACTTGCTCCTTCAAAAAGCTGTGGATCAATTGAAATTTGCACTGCTGAATCGATAAAATTTTGTTGGGCAAGGGTATCAAGGGATAAAGAGCAAACGAGGGCGAACGGAGTTTAGGTACAGATCGGCCTTGGTCTAAATGAATGGCTGAATTGCTGAGTTCTGCTCTGTTCCTGCCCAATTCCCATAGGATCTGCTTCATTGTTCTTGTCTGGTGCTCAGCAGGATCCCATATGGAAGCACCTCAAGAGAGACCTAGAATGTCTTGCATAATGCAGGATTGCATAGCTGATGTTTTCTCTTTATAAACTGAATGTTCCACTTAAAATTTTAATTACATTAAAAAGGGACTGCTGCATTGCAGAGAAGGCGGTGCTAACAGAGGGTTGCCGAGAAGGGGAATAGAATACACCACGAGTTAAATGTGAATGACTTCAGATACAAGACTGGAAGAGAGCAAAAAAATCATCTCCACCAGTGAATAAAAAAGTTGGCGATAGAAAAATAAGCGACTGTACTTGGTGCTGATGCAGAGAGTGGCAGGGACTGTAGCGAGGGCTTTAAACTAATTAGTGGGGGGGGGGGGGGGGGGAGGTTTCTAGAGAGCAAATAATAAAAATGACAACGGAGAAGGTCATAGACCTAGGTAGCAGTAGGGGAATTAAAAACCAGAGCGTGTCAGGAAGGGACAGAAGGTATGGAGTAAAAGGTAAAGTAGTAAAAGGGGAAAAAGCAGGAACTAAGTGTCACAAAACATATTTGAAAGTTCTTTATCTGAATGCATGTAGCATTCGTAACAAAATGGACGAGTTAATGGCACAAATAACTACATATGGGTATGATCTTGTGGCCATTACAGAAACATAAGAACATAAGTAGGAGCAGGAGTAGGCCATACGGCCCCTCGGGCCTGCTCCGCCATTCAATAGGATCATGGCTGATCCGAATCTAGACTCACGTCCACTTCCCTGCCCTCTCCCCGTAACCCCTAATGCCCTTGTCTGCTAGGAAACTGTCAATCTCCATTTAAAATTTATTTAATGTCGCAGCTTCCACAGCTCTCGAAGGTAGCAAATTCCATAGATTTACTACCCTCTGAGTGAAGAAGTTTCTCCTCATCTCAGTTTTGAAAGGGCAGCCCCTTATTCTAAGATTATGCCCCCTAGTTCTAGTCTCACCCATCAGTGGAAACATCCTCCCCGTATCCACCCGATCAAGCCCCCTCACAATCTTATATGTTTCGATAAGATCGCCTCTCATTCTTCTGAATTCCAATGAGTAGAGTCCCAACCTATTCAACCTTTCCTCATACGTCAACCCCCTCATCTCCGGAATCAACCGAGTGAACCTTCTCTGAACCGCTTCGAGAGCAAGTATATCTTTTCTTAAATATGGAAACCAAAACTGCACGCAGTATTCCAGGTGTGGCCTCACCAATACCCTGTATAACTGCAGCAAGACTTCCCTGTTTTTATACTCCATCCCCCTCGCAATAAAAGCCAAGATTCCATTGGCCTTCCTGATCACCTGCTGCACCTGCATACTAACTTTTTGTGTTTCATGCACCAGGACCCCAGATCCCTTTGTACTGTAGCACTTTGCAGTTTCACTCCATTTAGATAATAACTTGCTCTTTGATTTTTTCTGCCAAAGTGCATAACCTCACACTTTCCAACATTATACTGCATCTGCCAAATCTCTGCCCACTCACTTAGCCTGTCTATGTCCTTTTGCAGGTTATTTATGTCCTCCTCACTCACTGCTTTCCCTCCCATCTTTGTATCATCAGCAAACTTGGATATGTTGCACTCGGTCCCTTCCTCCAAATTGTTAATATAGATTGTAAAGAGTTGGGGTCCCAGCACTGACCCCTGCGGAACACCACTAGTTACTGATTGCCAGCCCGAGAACGAACCATTTATCCCAACTCTTTGTTTTCTGTTAGATAGCCAATCTTCCACCCATGCCAATATATTACCCCCAATCCCGTGATTTCTTATCTTGATCAGTAATCTTTTGTGTGGAACCTTGTCAAATGCCTTTTGGAAGTCCAAATACACTACATCCACTGGTTCCCCTTTATCCACCCTGTATGTTACATCCTCAAAGAATTCGAGCAAATTTGTCAAACATGACTTCCCCTTCATAAAACCATGCTGATTCTGTCCTATTAAATTATGTTTATCCAAATGCTCTGTTACTGTTTCCTTATGGCTGAAGGGTGACCATGACTGGGAATTAAACATACCATGGTATTTAACAATCAGGAAGGACAGGCAGGAAGGAAGGGGAGGTGGGGTGGCTATGTTAATAAAGGAAGGAATCACTAATACAGAGAAATGATATTGGGTCAAAGGATCCGGATAGTGAAACAGTTTGGGTGGAGATAAGGAATAATAAGGGGAAAAAAACACTAGTGGGCGTAGTCTATAGGCCTCCTAACAGTTGTAATTCTGTTGGATGGAGTATTAATCAGGAAATAGTTGGGGCTTGTAATAAGGGAACAGCTATAATTATGGGGGATTTTAACTATCATATTAACTGGACAAATCAAATTGGGCAGGGCAGCCTTGAGGAAGAGTTCATTGAGTATATTAGGGATGGGTTTCTTGAGCAGTATGTAACTGAACCGACCAGGGGGCAAGCAACCTTAGATCTGGTCCTGTGCAATGAGTCAGGATTAATTAAAAATGTCCTATTAAAGGATCCCCTTGGAATGAGTGACCATAACATGGTTGAATTCCATATTCAATTAGAGGGCGAGAAGGTTGGATCTCAAACAAGCGTACTGAGCTTGAATAAAGGAGACTATGAAGGTATGAGAGCGGAATTGAGTAGGGTGGACTGGGAAAATAGGTTAAAGGGTAAGACGGTACATGAGCAGTGGTGTACATTTAAGGAGTTATTTTACAACTTTCGAAAAAAAAAATATTCCACTGAGGAAAAAAGGGTGTAAAAGAAAAGACAGCCATCCGTGGCTAAGTAAAGTAATTAAGGATAGTATCCGAATAAAAACAAGGGCATATAAGGTAGCCAAATCTAGTGGGAGGATGGAAGATTGGGAAAACTTTAAAAGACAGCAAAAAATAACTAAAAGATTGATTAAGAAAGGGAAGATAGATTATGAAAGTAAATTAGCAAAAAATATAAAAACAGATAGTAAGAGTTTTTATAGTTATATAAAAAGAAAAAGGGTGGCTAAAGTAAATGTTGGTCCCTTAGAGGATGAGACCAGGAAATTAATGGTGGGAAACATGGAGATGGCAAAAACACTGAATGAATATTTTGTTTCAGTCTTTACAGTAGAGGACACTAAGAATATCCCAACACTGGACACACAGGGGGCTCGGCGGGGGGGGGGGAGGAGCTAAACACGATTAAAATCACTAAGGAATTGGTACTCGGTAAAATAAAATGGGACTCAAGGCGGATAAATCCCCTGGACCTGATGGCTTATATCCTAGGGTCTTGAGGGAAGTGGCGGTAGGGATTGTGGATGCATTGGTAATAATTTTCCAAAACACTCTGGACTCAGCAAAGGTCCGGGCAGATTGGAAAACTGCTAATGTAACACCCTTATTTAAAAAGGGTAGTAGGCAGAAGGCTGGAAACTGTAGACCAGTTAGCCTAACATCTGTGGTTGGTAAAATTTTGGAGTCCATTATTAAGGAGACAGTAACGGGACATTTGGATAAACATAATTTAATAGGACAAAGTCAGCATGGTTTTATGAAGGGGAAGTCATGTTTGACAAATTTGCTTGAGTTCTTTGAGGACGTAACATACAGGGTGGATAAATGGGAACCAGTGGACGTAGTGTATTTAGACTTCCAAAAGGCATTTGACAAGGTGCCACACAAAAGATTATTGCTCAAGATAAAAAATCACAGGATTGGGGGTAATGTTCTGGCATGGATAGAGGATTGGCTATCTAACAGAAGGCAGAGAGTTGGGATAAATGGTTCATTCTCAGACTGGCAATCAGTAACTCGTGGTGTTCCGCAGGGGTCAGTGCTGGGTCCCCAACTCTTTACAATCTATATTAACGATTTGGAGGAGGGGACCGAGTGTAACATATCAAAGTTTGCAGATGATACAAAGATGGGAGGGAAAGTAGTGAGTGAGGAGGACATAAAAAAACCTGCAAAGGGACATAGACAGGCCACGTAAGTGGGCAGAGATTTGGCAGATGGAATCCAATACTGGAAAGTGTGAGGTTATGCACTTTGGCAGGAAAAATCATAGAGCAAGCTATTATCTTAATGGCAAGAAACTGGAAAGTACTGCAGTACAAAGGGATCTGGGGGTCTTGGTGCACGAAACTCAAAAAGTTAGTATGCAGGTGCAGCAGGTGATCAAGAAGGCCAATGGAATGTTGGCTCTTATTGCTAGGGGGATAGAATATAAAAACAGGGAGGTATTGCTGCAGTTATACAAGGTATTGGTGAGACCGCACCTGGAATACTACATACAGTTTTGGTGTCCATACTTAAGAAAAGACATACTTGCTCTCGAGGCAGTACAAAGAAAGTTCACTCGGTTAATCCTGGGGATGAGGGGATGGACATATGAGGAGAGGTTGAGTAGATTGGGACTCTACTCATTGGAGTTCAGAAGAATGAGAGGCGATCTTATTGAAACATATAAGATTGTGAAGGGGCTTGATCGGGTGGATGTGGTGAGGATGTTCCCAATGATGGGTGAAACTAGAACTAGGGGGCATAATCTTAGAATAAGGGGCTGATCTTTCAAAACTGAGATGAGGAGGAACTTCTTCACTCAGAGGGTAGTAGGTCTGTGGAATTGGCTGCCCCAGAAAGCTGTGGAAGCTACATCATTAAATACATTTTAAACAGAAATAGACAGTTTCCTAGAAGTAAAAGGAATTAGGGGTTACGGGGAGCGGGCAGGAAATTGGACACGAGTCTAGGTTCGGATTGGTCATTGCCCTGTGGGTGGCGGAGCGGGCCCAGGGGCCGTGTAGCCTGGTCCTGCTCCTACTTCTTGTGTTCTAATTCTGTTAGATTTCAGGAGATGGTTCTATTCACAGGGATTAGTGGAGACCTCGGGAACAGGCTGCCAGCTAGGAGTCCTTCAAGAGTAAATTGGGCCTGTTCCTGGCTGGGGTGGAGATCATCTTTTACAGAAGGTAAGTACTGCAGGAAATACAGGGACAGAGTGATCTCCTGGACGAGTTTCGATCGCCTAGATGGGTCGGAGAGGAATTTCCCAGATTTTTTCTCCCAAATTGGCCATTGGGTTTTTTAATCTGGTTTTTCGCCTCTCCCGGGAGATCACATGGGTTCGGGTGGGATGGAGAGTGTAAGTAGATTTGAGGTTAGGATCAGATCAGCCATGATCTTATTGAATGGCGGAGCAGGCTTGAGGGGCCGATTGGCCTACTCCTGCTCCTATTTCTTATGTTCTTAGGGACTAAAGCCAGCTGTCGACACGTGACTGCACAAGGAGCCATGGAGAAGAAACTCTCAACACAAACTTTCAGCCGCCTATGTAACCGCCCTTTATTTTCGATGGGATACACTTGCACTGAAGTGGGATGGGCACTGCCACCTGACTATGTACAGTTCCCAGCTTATGGAGCTTTGGGTGAAGGAACTTGGAAAGTGCAAGTCTCCAGAACATTGGATGCGGACAATGAGCTAACTCATTCCTGAAGATCATACTGTGAGCCAGCAAGGGCAAAACTCCATCCCATGACAACAGTTAGTCACCAACAGGTTTTTTTGGCTTGAATGGCCAACAGCATTAAGTTCAAAACAAAAGACTGCAACTTTTGAAGAATTACCTTCCAGCATCAGACGGATGACGAGATGAACTAATGGTGGAATGAGTTGAGGAGCTCCACCATCAGTGCAGAACAGCAATATGTACCACAACCCTTGGCATTCTATGCAACAACAAACTTGCATTTATATCACGCTTTCAACCTAGTAAAACGTCCCAAGGTGCTTCACAGGAGCGTCATCAAATAAAAGTCGACACCAAACCATATAAGGAGATAGGACAGGTGACCAAAAGTTTGGTCAAAAAGGTTTTGAGGAGCATCTTTAAAGGAGGAGGGGTAGAGAGATGGAGAGGTTTAGAAAAGAAGCGCCAGAGTTTTAGGGCCTAGGTGCTAATGATGGAGCGATATAAATCGAGGATGCACAAGAGGCCAGAATTGGTGGAGCGCAGAGATCTCGGCGGGTCGTAGGGCTGGAGGAGGTTACAGAGATAGGGAGGTGCGAGGCCATGGAGGGATTTGAGGGAAAACAAGGATGAGAATGCAAGCTGAATGAGCAGGGTGGTGTTAAAACTGTAAAACAGACATAAACACTAGCTGTGAAACAAGGAGGCTAGTCGAGCTTCTTCAACCACCAGGTACAACGATCACCAAGGCATTGCTACCAGGAAGCCTGGAATCTCTCAACCGTGAATTGCATAAGTGGGTGACTAGTGTTTGGAGGATCTGTACCATCATCAACAACCTGCATCTGTGATTTCCTTAAGGTTGGAATCATTAGACAAATGCATTGAATGCTTCTGAATTGTATCCTAAATCAGAAGTTTCTTCCGAGAAATTAGAGATTGCTTGCGCAGGAGGATTCTACAATGAGGAATTTTGCTGGAGCGGGTGGATTGTTCCAATTGCGAACAAAAGATTTCCTCGACTTTGATTCTGACTAGCGACGGCTGCAATATTTTACAGCAGTAATTTTACCCTCCGTGTTATTTTGGTGCTGGCAGTAGAGTTGGCAGGTTATAGTAACAGTCAAGTTTCAGGATTGTTTTGACCATTTTAATAACAGGAAAGATTTGGAAAAAAGTTAGTGGTTTAAAAGCATAGTGTATTATTACCAGTTACAAATAGGTCTGGGATGGTAGGAATTTAAGATGCTCATGACACAATCTTCATGTGGTTTTTCCTCAGGCACTTAATAAGCAGCAATTTGGTAGCTTGCCCCCATAACTGATAAACACCCATTGGAAGGCTTTTGATCGCACCCTGTGAACTTCATAGTCTTGCCCTCCAAACTGAGACCCAATGTACTGAGCCAAACAACTGAACTACAACTCCAAGGAGGCCCATCCTTCATTCCAACATACACCTAAAGAGCATAACTGTACTGAGAGGTGACAACCGACCAGATCACAACATCTAGAAGCCATTGTGAATCCTAGATTTCCCCACTGCCGCGAAGCTCCACACTTGGCCACTCTCTCCTAGTGTTAGCCTTGACTTGGCTGTCTTCTGCCCTCAACTCCAGGTTTCCCCACTATCCCCACCTCAGCACTGCTCCACATTCCATCACTCATTCTCACCTTTTAAAGAAAAATACAGGGGAAATACTGTTGCATTGATAAAAACTTGGGATTTAATTACAATTTATGCTGTTAAGGGCAAGTTCAGCTGCAGAGTTTATTAAAATAGGCTATTATTGTAAATTTGCACACGCAAATATTTTAAAGCAGTGGAACCATGAAAGGAAACAGCGAGTACAAAAATAAAGTAGACTGCAAGCCAAATATTAAAAACAGAGCAAATAAAACACACAAATTAGGGGATAATAAACTGATAGTCTACCCCATATTTTATAATTTTTTTTTTGTGAATGAACAATGCTATAGGAGATTATTCAATGTTTAAGGTAAATGTATAGTACACAGGAACAAAGCTTTAGTAATAAGTTAAATATCTCATGTAAATTTAGGGTATGTATGATTGAATAAGGAACTTACTACTTGCTAGAATTCTAAATGTCTTGCATTAGTAATTGAGGTTAGAAGAGATTTGGGTCAAGAGTCCTAAAATGTTGCCGACATTGAAAGCCTCAGCACTTTCATTGTTATCACTGAACTTGTAGGGCACATTCATACCAATGCACTGTAGGGGAAAACACACACACAAAACATATGCTACATAATCCATGAACTCAAATTCCTGCCACCACGAGCATCCTCAGTTGCAGGCCTGTAACCACACTATTATACAGCTCAAAGGGCTCTCTTCCCCCAGACATAAACCGAGCACAAAATCCATCAGTTCAAGTTGACACAACACAACAATAGCAAGCTGACACTGCATTGCAACTCGAAGGGCACCGTTAGCTTTTAATAAAAAAGAAATGAGCGAGAAATATCAACTAAGTGGACATCTCTGCACCCTGCAAACCAATTCTGAATTGATATTTGAGGCAGTATCACTGTAGGCTAGTTGAAATGCGCTTATATTTTGGTTTTGAGAATTTGGATGTTGAATGGAGAAATTCTTCGCCCAACAGAAGAGTGTGTGGTGGTGGGAGAAAGACTGCGTGAGCGAGGGGATTATTAAATATATTTGAATTTGTTTCCCCCCCCGCCATGTACCAAAAAAAAAATCAAAAATAATAGAGGGATTTCTTCCTTAAAAAAGGTAATGTAACTTTACAAAAACATGATCTCTAACAAAGGGCTTTTTCAAGTAATTAGAAAAAAGAAATTGTAACCAAATAATGTGACCTTCCCTTTTCAGCAACAGATACCATACAAACTCCCTCTTACAATTTATTAAAATTAACAAAAGAAAACACGTAAAAAATGTCTTTACAAATTCTTTCAGGTCATTAATCTGTCATTTGCTCCCCAAATGTCTTCTCTCCCCACACAAACCTTCAATTTGATTTAATCAACATAAGAAATTTAAACAAAGGGCAATTTTAAAATTGTATACATCAAATATAAAATTCCACCCTGGACGTGTCCAGCTTGTGTTTATTATTAACAGCAACTATGGCCTTGGGTTATTAGTAGCAAGGATGTAGGAAATGAATCACAGGTGTGGCACGGTAAAGACAGGGCAAACTTTGTTGGGTCAGAAATAACGCAAGAGAACAGCGAGTGTGTTGATTTTAGGAGCTAATCCATTGAAATGATTCTGTGTATAGCACAGCAAGCATAGACTGTACCAAGTGGCAAAGGTCAATTGCCATGATAAACCTGGGTCTAATTACCATCCAATCCCCATTGAAGTCATGCTTTCTTATTCATAAAAAGGGATAAATCTAATTCTCCCCAAACATGAATCCGACATGGAGGAAATCCGATGAGTTACACTTTCCGAATGCAAACCAATATTTCTTCATGAGAATTTTTTTTGTCTGCATTGCAACAGATGTTTGAAAGTTTTTTTTTATAGAAAGAATGGGCAAAATAATGAAATGTTAAAGGAATCATCACCATTCAGAGGAGGAAGAACCACCCATTATGTTGATTTCTAGCACAATGCTTTTTTAAAAATTATATTGAGAAGCCTCCTAGAAGGGCAGAGGCACTCAGTGCAAGGCATCGTCAAGGGTGGCGAGAGTAGGACAAGGTGGGTCCTGCACAAAAATAGTGGCACTGCAACAAAGAATTTCGTGCTATAAACTTCGCAAACAGCCCCGGAGTCTATTTGTTCATGGGATGCGGGCGATACTGCCAAAGCAGTATATAATGCCCCTCCCTAGTTGCCCCGAGGGCATCAAGAGTTAACCACATAATGGGCCAGAAATTCCAGGCCAGAAGCGTGAGTACGGTCGGCTTACTCACGCTTCTGGCCGTTGGAAATGCCGGCGTTCAGCATGAACAGCGCATGCGGGGAACACCAGCATTTCCAGACCTCGAGCGCGTGCGACTGCACAGGCAGCGCTTGCGCAGTGAACTTCGTGGATTTCCGTGAGGTTAAGTCCTTAGAAGTTACACTTGAAAAAAGCAAGTGTAAAGTGGCTCATTGGCTGCGGAGGAAGATATATTTTATCGTGGAGCTTTTGAAATGCAATATTTTTGTTTGGGAAAGGGAGGGAAGTTATTTTAAGAAATTTTAAGTAAGTTTTAAAGTTAAAATTGTTTTTTTTTTTTTAAAAAAGGGTTTTCAGAACGGTAGGTAGAAGGAGCAATTGTGGCTGTGTGAATGGAATGTGAGAATGAGTTATGTATGTATGTCCACATATATTCCTTTACGTATATGTATGTATGTTTTATATTCCTTTACTATGAATGTATGTTTTTAATTATGATTTTCCAATAAGTTACTTTCTCTGAAAGTCATAATTAAATAATATTCATACACATAAGTAAAGGAATATATACATAACATGCAAAGGAATATATACAGACATACATACTTTCAGAAGCTCCACGATAAGAAATATCTTCCTCCGCAGCCTCTGTAGCAACTGTACCCATGCTTTTTTCATGTGTAAGTTGTAATGACTGGACCTCACTGAAAGCATTAATGAAAGCGGCAAATTATACTGCGCACGCGCTGCATGTGCAGTCGCACGCGTTCTGCCTCTGAACCCCTTCGTTCAGAGGACAGGAAATGCCGGTTTTCCCCACATGCACTGTGCATGCTGAAAACCGGCATTTCATCCGACCAGATGCGTAAGTACCCCGACCGTACTAGCGCATTTGGAAGGGAATTATTGGGCCAACATTTTACATGTCAATAAAATAAAAAATTTAACACTTGCACGACTTGCCCCCTCGCATCTGCGACTGAGGGTCCAAGGAGGTGCATTGCGCAAGAGGTCATCATGGGACGTATCCTCACACTGTTCCCTTTGGGGAACTGTATGAAGTGGTGGAAGGATTTATGGCTGTGATTAACGCTCATTCCGTGACCGTAACCATCTTTGAACCAGCCATTAGGGTGGTTAGTCCTATGGCGGGAGGGTTTTACGGGCTCCCACAACCCATCTGAGGGGGGGGGGGGCCACCAACACCCACGGACGCAAGTATCCCGCTGGATGTCCACCCAGAATTTAAAGTTGGAGCTCCGACTCCACTTGCCGGGACTGTCTGGAGTGGGGTTCAAAACCCTACTCCTTCTGGCCCAGCGGCAGGGATGCTTACTGCTACGCAAAAGGCCCACTCCGCACAAAAGGTGACACCCATACGTTTCCTGCGCCTTTTCCCTCCCCGTGACTGGAGCCCTATGCTGCCATTTCACGTTGCTAATCGGATTGGGCGTTTGTCATAGCGGTAGGATCCCCGCCGCTGGGCCAGATCAGGGTAGGGTTTCGAACCCCGCTCCAGACAGTCCCGGCAAGTGGAGTCGGAGCTCCGGCTCTAAATTCTGGGTTGACATCCAGTGGGATATTTGCGTCCGTGGGTGTGGGTGGCCCCCCCTCCTTGTATAGCTTGTGGGAGCCCGTAAAACCCTCCCGCCATAGGACTAACCGCCCTAATGGCTGGTTCAAAGATGGTTACGGTCACGGAATGAGCGTTAATCACGGCCATAAATCCTTCCACCACTTCATACAGTTCCCCAAAGGGAACAGTGTGAAGACACGTATGACGACGACTTTGCTAAATAAATAAATGGAATTTAAAAAATTCTTTTAGGGCTTTTAAAAGTCTTTAAATTGCTTTAATTCTCTTTAAAACTACTTCAGATTACTCAAAATAATGTAAACATTTTAAAAAGTTTATAAAAGTTACCAAAATCTTCAAAAAACTTCCAAAAACCTATTTAAACTGCTGCTTTGCATGTAAAAAAGCAAAGCAGCTTGACAGAAACATTGGGGGCGTGTCCAGTGAAACTGAGACCTCAAGGGGCGTGTCTCACTTACACTGCACGCTCCTGGGTCCGCGCTGGCTGCACTCCTGGGCGGCGTGACGTCATACGCTGCCCGGGAATGTGCTTTCTATTTCTCCAAGTTCAGGCGTCCCAGAAGCTGATCGGCAGGAGCGCGGGGTAAGTGCAAATACGGGGCTTGCACGCGCTGCAAGCCCCGTTCTGGAATTTCTGGCCCATTGTGGGACTGGAGTCACGTGTAGGCCAAACCAAGTAGTGGTGGCAGATTCCCTTCCCTGAAGGACCTTAGTGAACCAGTTGGATTTTTGCACAAATTTGGCAGCCCACACTCTACCAGATTTATTGCTGATTAGTAATGTAGTCTTGTTACAACTATACAGGGCTTTGGTGAGACCACACCTGGAGTACTGTGCACAGAAAGAGATACTTGCCTTAGAAGAAGTGCATCAAAGATTCACTAGATTGATTCCTGGGATGAGAGAGTTGTCCTATGAGGGGAGATTGAGTCTATACTCTCAAGTTAAGAATAATAAGGTGATCTCATTGAAACATACAAGATTCTGAGGGGGAATGACAGGGTAGATGCCAAGAGGCTGTTTCCACTGGCTGGAGAGTCTAGAACTAGGGGGCATCATCTCAGGATAAGGGGTCGGCCATTTAGGACTGAGATGAGGAGGAATTCCTTCGCTCAGAGGGTTGTGAATCTTTGGAATTCTCTACCCCAGAAGCCTGTGGATGCTCAGTCATTGAGTATATTCAAGGCTGAGACAGTTAGATTTTGAGACTGTTAGATTTTGAGACTCTCGGAATCGAGGGATATGGGGATCAGGCGGGAAAGTGGAGTTGAGTTCGATGATCAGCCATGATCTTATTGAATGGCAGAGCAGGCTCGAGGTGCTGTATTGCCAACTCCAGCTCCTAATTCTTATACTATCTAACACAGGGGATTTATTTGTTTAAAGCTCTTTCAGTTTGGCTAGGACTTGCATTTCACTCCTGAATTTTGCTATGGTGTTCTTTATATGGGAGAGAGCATGTTATTCCCTTGTGAACACTAGGAGGAAGTAATTGTTCAGAATTTATACTATCTTGTGTTCATCCACAGTTTCAAAACAATTTGCATCTTTTGCACCTCTGACCTTGCTCGACTCCACGCCTGCCTCAGCTCATCTGTTGCTGAAACCCTCATCCATGCCTTTGTTACCTCTGGACTTGACCATTCCAATGTTCTCCCGGCTGACCTCCCATCATCCACCCTACATAAACTTCGAGCTCATGCAAAACTCTGCTGCCTGTGTCCTAACTCACACCCAGTCCCGTTCACCCATCACCCCCTGTGCTCACTGCCCTGTGTCCTAACTCACACCCAGTCCCGCTCACCCATCACCCCCTGTGCTCACTGCCCTGTGTCCTAACTCACACCAAGTCTCCTTCATCCATCACCCCAGTGCTCACTGCCCTGTGTCCTAACTCACACCAAGTCTCCTTCATCCATCACTCCCTGTGCTCACTGCCCTGTGTCCTAACTCACACCCAGTCCCGTTCACCCATCACCCCCTGTGCTCACTGCCCCGTGTCCCAACTCACACCAAGTCTCCTTCATCCATCACCCCAGTGCTCACTGCCCCGTGTCCCAACTCACACCAAGTCTCCTTCATCCATCACCCCAGTGCTCACTGACCTACTTTGGTTCCCGGTCCGGCAACGCCTCGATTTTAAAATTCTCATCTCGTTTTCAAATCCCTCCATGACCTCGCCCCCTCCCTATCTCTGATGTCCTATAGCCCTAAAACCCTTCACGATCTCCTGCGCTCCTTCAATTCTGGTCTCTTGTGCATCACCGATTTTAATCACTCCACCATTGGTGGCCGTGCCTTCAGCTGCCTGAACCCCAAGCTTTGGAATTCCCTCCCTAATCCTCCCCGCCTCTCTTCCCTCCTTTAAGATGATCCTTGAAACCTACCTCTTTGACCAAGCTTTTGGTCATCTGCCCTAATCTCTCATGCGGCTCGGGGTCACATTTTGCTCGATAATATTCCTGTGAAGCGCCTTGGGATGTTTTACAACGTTAAAAAGGTGCTATACAAATGCAAGTTGTTGTTTTAATGTTCTCACCTTTGTCCTGAGTCCTCTTGCTGTTTTAGTACTTTTATTACTGTTACCATTTGTCCCTGTATTCTGTGCTTTTTTCTAGCTCTTCCAATGCTCCTCTGATCACGGTTTTAACTTGTTTCTGCACGATACTATATTCATTTCAGTAAGCCTCTTCTCCTTGCAAGATTTGTAGAGGTTAGTTTCCCTCTTATTTTTTTAAAAATTTGTTTGTTAATTCATTCATGTTTGTTTAATCTGAGCCTTCTGATTTTAGGTAGGTATTTGTCCTACACGCCCAGCATTATTCTTTTAAAGGTGTTCCATTTGTCTTCTCCTGAAATGTTGAGACATCCTCCGCCAACCAATGTTTTAATTCTTTCCTCATAGCTTTGAATTGAATATGAATACTAAACTAGCCCGTCACCAATCTACTGGCATCCCTAGTGTTCGTTGTCAATGCCTCCCAAATCTCCTCTCTCCTTACACTCTTGGATAAATACCATCTAACCCTGGGGAGCATTTTGTTTTAAGCTCTTTCAGCTTGCATTTCATTTCTGAATTTAGCCCTTTTATAAATCTGGCTTCGGGCCCCAGATCACATTAAAACTTGACAATTCAGTGGTCACTGTGCCCCAGGGTGTTACAATTTCCATTTCCTGTAAGTTGTCTGGGTCATTTACGAATATCAAGTCAAGATGAGCACCGTCTCTCTCTTGTGGCTTCCCTTTTGGACTGAGTCATGAAGCAGGCATTACATTTACCACTCTCGTTCTAACCCACTTGGGTTTTCCAAAGTTATGTTAAATTGGTTAAGGTCTCATTATAATAATTTTATTGTTCTCGCACACCCTTCTAGTCTCTTCATTGAGCAAACAGTCCTCCCTCTTGCATTGACCCAGTGATCTGAAACATAACCCGAGTTTTAGCTTGGATTTTTTCCACATTAAAGATTTCTAGCCAGAGTAGGTTTTCCTGTAGCTCACATGCCCTCCCACAGCTCAATTCACAAAACATGTCCTGCTCCGTTGCTTGTGGGCTAAAGACTGGAGGCATGGGAGCGAGCGGAAGGGCATGGGGAGCAGCGAGTGAGGGGCCCATGAAGGCTGCGCTGGCGTTAGTGGCAACAGCACTGGGACGTTGCCATTAGGTGTGCAAGTGGAAAATTACCTCCAAAATGCCTCCCAGCACTGGGAAGTTTCCGGTAGGTGTTTAGGAGAAACTTTCTCTGTATGCTTGCTGTACTGGCTTTGCAGATTGGAGAGAGGAGTTCAGCAGCTGAGCTGAAGATTTTTTTTTTTAAGATCAGATTTTACACGCACTTACAACTTGGTTTAATTCAGTTTTGGGTCAATAGCAGCTTTCAAAGTGGAGTGTGGCCCATGGCAATGATGCAAAATAGCAGCCACTCTAAACAATTAATGATTGTAATGCAACAATGGCAGGTTTAGATCAAATATAAATAAATATATATATTTCTCAAATATGGGTATATATACACTTGTAAAAACCACACAATGGCCCAGTACTTCGGGTCCCAACGCGCAAGGACGGGGTACTCACGCGTGGACCCGATGGAAGTGCCGGTTTCTTGCATGCACAGCGCATGCGCAGGAAACCGGCATTTCCTCCAAGGGGTTCAGAGGTCCAACGCGTCTGCGCGCACGCGTTGAACTTCTTTTTTTTACAGGTTTGCCCGTGTGTAAGGACCTCAACTTTTTACGAATGTAAAAAGGAGACGTAAGGACTTGATTCTTTAAGGTAAGTGGTCTATTATTTAAAATTATAACATTTTTTCCACAGCTTTATTGTTTTTAAGGACTTTACAGTAAGGTAAGTGTATTTTTAGAACCGATTTTTAAAAAAAAATTTTTTTTTTTAAATTTGAGTAATTGTTTAAAATAGTTTTTTTTTTAAAGTTATTTATAGTTCATTTAATTAGTGGGATGTTTTTTAAAATTTTATTTAAAGTTTAAGTAGTGTTTTGGGCGCCCGTAGTTTTCATGAGTTTGACAGTTCTTACTATCAAACTCATGAATGAAGTTTCCCCTCCCGATTGGCTGCAGTGCTCACCTGATCCCAGCCGGCACATTGAACTAACTACGCCGCTGGATCAGGTAAGCACAGCGTGCCGACATCTGAACCGGGCCAGTGACAGGAATTCCAAGTAGGCCCAGGCTTCAGCTGTCGGCGCGCCGGGTGAGTGCACATCGGGGGCTTGCACGCACGGCAAGCCCCCGAACCTAATTTCTGTAACATACTCCTATTCAAACCACTGAAGATTTTCTGAAGCAACCAGTTAATATTTATTTTCAAAAGATGTTGGACAGGTTTATTTTTATATAATCACATGTAGAAATTTTACAGTACATTATCCGAGGAAGACCCATTCTTCTGAAATCAGGTAAAAGTCCTCCCTTTGCCCCACCACTGACACAACAAATTCCAGCATATTCTACTGAATTGTCCAATAACACTGAAATGCAGTAAAATGGAGATTATGGTGTGCTCAGTTGTATGTCTCAGTTGCCCCCTTGTGTTGAATTGCTGGTTCGAGGCAGCATGGAAGCAGGCATTTTGTAAAGGACTCATTTGACATCGCATTGTGAATGGAGAGAAGAACCCACAGTCTAAAATTCCCATTCACTGGAAGGGAACATCAAGGGCACGTTCTACACCTTATGCCTGTTGTACATGGACAAATGTCCCTTTACTTCTGGGATCTGGGTCTGAATCTAGACTGATGGCATGGAAGCATTCTCTCTCTGCTGGTTGCAAGGGATCTCAATCAAACAAGTTTGGAAGTATTAACCCGGCTACATGAGGGGTATGGGCACTTTACAGCCTTCCGGCCTCAACACTGAATGCAACAACTTTAGGCCTTAACCATCGCTTCCATTTTCTCTCAACCTGCAGGTGCTGGTAAAGTAGGATGGGTGCACCAGAGCCACTGGGAACGAAGGTGGTGTGGGCTGGTACTTGGGGTGAGGACCCACTATCTGTACACGGCTGGCGGGGTGGTCCACACATCTGGGGTCTACCTGCCTTTCTTCCGCCACATTCCCGAGCCATGGGAAGCTTCTCTCTGCCAGATTTCCCATGCCTCCCTTTTAAGATCACCCATGATCTTACTGAATGGTGGAGCAGGTTGAAGGGCCGAATGGCCTATGCCTGATCCTATTTCTTATATTCTTATCTTCCTCTGCTATTCTGCTGTAACTACTTATATCTCCTCTCGACCAATCTTTTGTTTCTATACTGGTCTCATTATCACTTCACTTTGCCTTGCACCATCATGCCTTCTGTCATTTAGTCACCCCAGCCCTGCACACCGTCACAGAACTCTCATTTTGGTTCTTCTCACCGGCTCTGCTTAAAAGCTGGTCATCTCCAACAGCTTCCAGTTCTGATGAAAGGTAATCGACCTGAAACGTCGATTCTGTTTCCCTTTCCACAGATGCTGCCTGACCGGCTGAGTATTTCCAGCATTTTCTGTTTTTATTACTCTGCATTCAGCTATGCCCACCCGACCGTGAGAATGTTTGACGCCAGCACAGCAACCAAAAGAGACAAGCTACTCCAATCTCCAGTATTAATATAGAGAAGCACAACAAACATTTGTAAAAATATCCATTACCAGCTTGCCTACAAATTACACTCCTAAATAAAAGTAATATATTGATGTCCCTGAAGAGTCTAGAACTACGGGGCATAGTCTCAGGATAAGGGGTCGGCCATTCAGAGCCGAGATGAGGAGGACATTCTTCACTCAGAGGGAGGTGAATCTTTGGAATTCTCTGCCCCAGAGGGCTGTGGATGCTCAGTCGTTGAGTATATTCAAGGTTGAGAGCGATAGATTTTTGGACTCTAGGGGAATCAAGGGATATGGCGATCGGGCGGTTAATTAGAGTTGAGGTCAAAGCTCAGCCATGGTCTGGTCAGCCGTGGCTCAGTGGGTAGCACTCTCACCTCAGAGTCAGAAGGTTGTGGGTTCAAGTCCCACTCCAGGGACTTGAGCACATAAAGCTAGGCTGACACTCCAGTGCAATACTGAGGGAGTGCTGCACTGTCAGAGGTGCCGTCTTTCAGATGAGACATTAAACCGAGGCCCCGTCTGCTCGCTCAGGTGGACGTAAAAGATCCCATGGCAGTATTTCGAAGAGGAGCAGGGGAGTTATCCCCGGTGTCCTGGCCAACATTTATCCCTCAATCAACATCACTAACAGATTATCTGATCATTATCACATTGCTGTTTGTGGGAGCTTGCTGTGCGCAAATTCGCTGCCGCGTTTCCCACATTACAACAGTGACTACACGTCAAAAGTACTTCATTGACTGTAAAGCGCTTTGAGATGTCCGGTGGTTGTGAAAGGCGCTATATAAATGTAAGTCTTTATTTTTTATTGAATGGCAAGCTCGAGGGACCGTATGGCCTACTCCTGCTCCTATTTCTTATTACAAGGATATTTAAGTTACTGATCTTTTTCCATCTGCATGATGCAAAACTCACCTATGTCTTAATGAACTAAATCAGAGTAATTCCAAATGAGGACTCTTAACCAATAAATAAATGACCTGAGCAGGACTATGCAGCTCAAGTTTAGCTTGTGCAATTAAACCAACACAGTAAATTACAGACAGGCATCTGCGGTCCTTTTTGTTTTTGCAGTGTCCTTACTTTCAAAATGATCATTGCATGTACTGTAAAAATTCTCAGTAGAATAGAGAGTTATTTACCCAGCATCCACAGCAGCAGAGAAACCGTTCTATTCCTAGGATCGAGCCGTTCAAGCATTCAATCCCAGAGATAGAGCGGTTTCTCCGCCGCTGTGCATGCTGGGTAAAGAGACCCCATTCCTCAAAACCCGCGGCTGCCTCGCGCTGACCGTCATACACTTACCTCAAGAGAATCTGGGGGCAGAAAGGAAGCAAGCTGCAAGGGCAAGTGCCAGTGACCCTGACCCAGCGAAAGTTCCAGATACAGCATCATTAACAGTCTGTGTCCTGTATTTTAAGTTGCAAAAGGACTTAGTGCATTGAAGGCTGTGCGTAGTTTGTAATTTGCAAACGTCCGTGGTTTCAGAGTGCCTCTTGTATATTTCACCATGCAAGTTATTTGTGTCTCTCAAAAAGCGTCCCCTTATATAGGTTTCATTGTACTTATAAAAAGGTACAATACGTCACGATATGGCCAAGGGCATTGAAATTCGTTTTACTAACTGTTACGCAATGCCGGTCTCAGACTACAAGGATAAGAAGTTATACTACCGTACTATAGCACAAATTTAACCTCAACCCCAAATTTTACATCACTATTCAATGGAAACAATGCTCCACGTGCTGCTGATAGCCAACGCAGTACTGATCCAGACTGCAATGGAAAGCTCCAGTGGTCGAGTATTGATTGCCCAGTGGGCTACAGAATTAGCAAAGCAGTACAATTCACTAAAACCCGAGGGGAAATCCTCCACTGTAACCGATAAAATTGCTGCCAATATTTGCTTGATTGAAAAAAAGAGTAGTTATAATGGAAATGCATCATGTTACACTGGTGCTCTCGTTGTCAAATAGCATGTATAATCTGTGCTGGATGGGAGGAGAGTACATTTTTGCAGGTATTGGGATGTATTAAATTCAAGGCAGCTGTGCACGTCATAATGAACTGAATTGGGTTAGTGGTGCACCCAATACTGTGATATACTTCCTACAGCAGGCAATGTAATGAATGGTACACATGAGCACACCAGAAAGGGTGATGCAATAGCACTGTAACATGCACAGTTATGTAGAGGAAGGGTCCCTTTCGTGTGGAAATGAAGAGAGCGCCTTTGTTGCTCCCACTCAAAAGGGTTTTTACGGACACCCTGTACCAGAAGAGACAAGGCTAGGTCCAGCAAGTACTATATAAGCTCTTGCCTTTTTTATAGAATAGCTGTATGCAAGATCCTTTTAATTGACCATACCCTTTTCATTTGATGACATAAATCCAACTCTCATCTGTTTGTAGGTTAGTCACTCTAAGGAAACAGGGCAGCAAAGTCACTTAAAATAAAATCTCAGGCTTACGTACCTTGAAAGTCTTCTGAATTCGGTAGCTTGACGCCACACATGAAATAATCCTTCTGATCGTTCTGTTGAAGATAAAAGTTGAGCAACTTTACAATAGTTTGATATTTCTGACAATGCCATGTACAGCACCATGAACACAAACCTTGTTTTTCAGCTTCAAACTGAAGCCAGCCACAGGTCTTACATTTAAAGCTGCCTCACCCCATTAGATTTATCCTTATTGCAGAATTAAATGAAATACTTCAACCCTTTTCAAACTAATCTTTAATAGGCTAATAGGATGGAAACACAAATAAAGAATACTGAATTCAGATGTCCATTTCACACAATTAAATGAGACAGGCAAATCGGAATACTTTCTCAATGGTGAGAGACTAGGAGCTGTGCAGGAGCAGAGAGATTTGGGTGTTTCTGCACACAAATCACTAAAAGCTAGTGGACAGGTACAAAAAGTAATCCGAAAGGCAAGTGGAATGGTGCCCTTTATCTCAAGGGGATTGCAATTCAAAAGTCAGGAAGTGATGCTTTAGCACACAAAGCCTTGGTCAGGCCCCATCTGGAGTACTGCGTTCAATTTTAGGCACTGCACTTCAGGAAGCATACTCTGGCTTTGGGGTACAGCACAGGTTCGTCAGAATACCACGGCTTAAAGGGTTAAGTTTGAAGGACAGCATGCATAAACTGGGCTTGTATTCCCCTGATTTAGACGGTTATGGGGTGATCTAATCAAGGTGTTTAAAATGATAAAGCATTTGTTAGGCTAGATGGAGAGAAACTATTTCCTCTGGTGGGGAAGTACAAAAAAAGGAGACATTATCTTAAAATTAGAGCTGGGTCATTCAGGAATGAAATCAGTGAGCAGTTTTTCCACACATAGGGTAGTGGGAATCTGGAACTCGCTCCCCTAAAAGGGTGTGGGTTCTGCGTTAATTGAAATTTTCAGGATTAAGGTAGATAGATTTTTGTTAGGCGAGGGTAAGGATATGGAACGAAGGCGGGTAAGTGGAGCCGAGGTACAGGTCAGCCATGATGGCAGAACAGGCTGAATGGCCTGCTCCTGTTCCGATATTCCTAATCCACCTTGCATATAGAGGGCAATTATAATAGCGAAAAGGTGAAAGACGTTAAAAAATAAAAGTTGCTGAAACAGTTGCAATTATTTAGAGTCAAAACTTAGGGGTTTTTCTCATGAACTGAAAGTTAAGAGGGGATCTAAAATTAATAACGGTATTTTTTTTCCCTCCTGCGCAACACTTTGCAATGGTTTTCTCTGCCTTTCAGCTCCTTTGCTTGCTTTCTGTTATTCATTCATTCATTCCCCCCACTGTACCCTTTTCTTTTTGGGAGGGAGGAAGGAAGCACATTTGCAATTTCTGATCAAGTCAAAACATCAGCAATTCAAAATTGGTTTATACCAAAACACCACAGCTGATTAGTGGCAAATGTACTGGAAGTCAACATACTGCACAGCAAACTGAGGGGATGTGAAGGAATAAGCCATATAACCTATTTAGAAAAATACATGATCTTCTGAAAGACTTCTGGCCTTATTGAAACAGGACAGGTTGTTGACCCTGAATAAATAACCTTATTGAAACAGAAGGTGCGTGGCTCCAAGTAGCTGACTTTTGGGAACAAAAACAATGGTCCACCCTGGATAAGGTGTTTTAATTTAAACTTCGTAAAGATGGCACCTAAGATAAGGAACATCTGCCCTCGTAAAGATGACATAAAATAAGGGACACCCGCCCTTCACACCGTTTTATATGGTGAACCCAGAACACCTGGAGAAAGACAGGATTCTGGAATATTACAAGCTGATGTAGCAGTAAGAATTGCAGAGGTCGGCAGAAAGATGAATAGGGATAATTAACTTGGGTCAGCAGAAACCTTATGGGATACAACTGAAAAAGGGTATAAATATTGAAGTCTCAAATGGGATACCAGAGTCGCTTTAATCGGGCAAAGCGATTCTCGACTACAGAGCCGGCTCTGTGGTTCCACTCTTTGTACCTCGGGATCAAAGGTATTTTGATATTGATGGATATCCTGTATAGAAATCTTTAAGAACTGTAATACTGCAGCGAAGTTAAGATTTAAAAGTAATATTCACTTAAAAAGATCGTATTTTTTCCTCTTTTTAGAACTGTTAACATTGCGATTGACTGATTCACCAACTGCAAATTGCATGTCGGTTCTTTTAATAAATCTCTATATATTTTTAGAATTGTCTCAAGTCTTCTGTATCAATAACTCGCAAACTCAATCTCTGTACACTCTTTGATGAAGAGTTACATAATTCTGAAGGAGTTCTCCGGACCCTCATAATATCCGGGACATTACAGTCTAGCTAAACTTATTAAAAGCACTATCTGGAGGATGGTAACATTCTCGGGTTGTTCCTTTCCTTTAGGGAGAGATAGCTCAGACCTTTAGACCCAGTTAAGCGTCTTTAGGATTCAGCTACCTCAAACTTTAGTTGAAAGTGAACGTCTGAGAAACGCGCCTGATCCGGGATAACCCCAAAGGGGCTTGGACTAGTAAATATCCCTTCAGGGATTCACGCTAATGATTGCAATCCACCATAGAGTGAATTTCCAATCAATTATGCTGCTTATGGGAGCTATCAGATCTAGGTGTTTCCCCCGCTACAAGGATGCGTTTTTAAAAAAAAGTCAGCCATGCACAGAAAACCATCACCTTATTTTAGAATCTCTAAACCAAGGCACTGAAAAGTCCACAGCTACATTTTCAATTTGCTCAATATGCAATCCGCATGTGGGCGCCATAGAAAATAATCGAATCCCACAACACAGGAGGCCATCATTCGGCCCATCGCGCCTGTGCTGGCTATTTAAAATAGTTATCCAATTAGTCCCATTGCCCCACTCTTTCCCTTTTGAAAGTTACTATTGAATCTGCTTCAGGCAGCGCATTCCAGATTATGACAGATCACTACGTAAAAAAAATTCTCATCGCCTCTCTGGCTCTTTTGCAAATTCTCTTAAATCTGTATCCTCTGATTACCGACCCTCCTGCCAGTGGAAACAATTCCTCCTTGTTTATCAAAACCACTCAATTTTGACCACCTGTATTAAATCTCCCCTTAAACCTTTTCTGCTCTAAGGAGAACAATCCCAGCTTCACTGGTCTCTCCACATAACAAGTCCCTCATCCCTGGTGCCATTCTAGTAAATCTCCTCTGCTCCTGCTGCAAGGCCTTGACATCCTTCCTAAAAAGTGTGGTGCCAGAATTGGACACAATTTTCTAGCTGGGGCCTAACCAGTGTTTTATGAAGGTTTAGTACAACTTCCTTGCTTTTGGCCTTTATGCCTCTATTTATAACGGCAAGGATCCTGTATGCTTTAAAAAAAATAAACAGCCTGCACAACTTGTCCTGCCACCGTCAAAGATTTGTGAATGTACACTCCCAAGTCTCCGTTCCTGCACCCCATTTTAAAATTGCACCATTTAGTTTATATTGCCTCTCGTGCTTCCTCCCAAAACGCATCACTTCACACATTTCTACATTAAATTTCGTCTTCCACATGCCTGCCCATTTGTCTATGCTCCCCTGAAGTCTGCGACTATCCTCCTCACTGTATACTAGAGCTCCAGATACCATGTCATTTGCATACTTCTCACTTGTTTCATCTAACTTACCCAAGTCAAAAGGTGGAGGTAGACATACCCAAGATTGAGGGACCCCCAAGTATGCGAAGAGCCTGAGATCTAACCACCCAAAACTGCGCAGCTTTCTGACAGAGCAACAGCAAGCTTCCCACTGCTTGTCCAGTCAAGGTAACCTCCCCATTAAGGCATGGCTTGCAGGGTTATCTAGAGCAGAGTGAGAAGAATCCCAGTGATGGGTCTACTCCTCCAGTTTCCACGAGTGAAACCGGTTGGGTGGTCAATCATCAACAGTGCCCTGGAGTAGTGAGGACCTGCCTGCTCAGATAACAAATTACCGTGTCTACTAGAGAGTTGGCCTGGCTCTGACCTTTAATAGTCAGTTCCATCGTCTGGGAGCCACCTCAATCCCAGGGAAACCCCACTTACTTCATCTTTGCCCCGTTCCAAAGTGGAAGGTCACTAGTTGGTAATTTTGTTCTCACACAAGAGGAGAACATCAGAACAGTCACCGAGATGCTCCAGCACACCTCTAAAAAGGTAGTTTCATAGTGGAAATAAAAAGGAACGCTGGAAATTTCAAAATATTGGAAATACACAAGAGGACCACCCAGCAATGGAGAGAGAAAAAGCAGGTCCAGGGCCTCAGGGGATAATGGCAGAGACCCCTGAGCAGATTGTCTACCATCTCAGGTAGGAATGGTGCACGGCATCTAGAATGGAGAAAATACCTTCAAAACTGGAAATCTGACCCTCAAGTATATTGAAAAAAATGGTTATAAAAAGCAAACGCACAATAACCTTACCACTTCAACAGGGTAAATGTAAGAGAGTTCCGACAACAACTGCCGACACCGAATGTTCAGTTGAGCATTGGTTTTCAGGAAGAGCTCTCTGTTAAAATAAAGCAGTATATTACTTAACATAGTACTTGCACACAACTTAAAAACCAAGAGTGTTGAATTGAGGGACTTTTCCGTCACTTCCACTATGCATCTGCGAAAGCTTGCTGTGTGGAAATTGGCTGCCGTGTTTCCCTACATTGCAACAGCGACTACACTTCAAAATGACCTCACTGGCGGTCAAGCACTTTGGGGCATCCTCCGAGGTTGTGAAAGGCGCTACATAAATGCAAGATCTTTCTTTTTCTCTTAACTGCTGTTGAAAAATAGGCAAGCGAGTATCAGATAAGGAGAGAATTGGGCTTGGTTACGATGCACTCTGCTAAACATTCACTGAAGCATGATTAAGGTGGGAGAAGGCGACTGGCAGCAGCGAGAGCTGGGATCTTCAGGAGAGGCAAAGAGAAAAGAAAAAGAGTTGTTTCAAAACAACAGGATCTTCCCGCCACCAGCCTAACTGAATCCAGCAAGTTTACCACCAGCTGTGCGGGACTTGGCCGGTGGAAGCAGTCAGCATTATGACATTAAACGGATATAAAAGCAGCTGCTGCCTTTTTGCAGGCTAACCGTATATTTCAGTTAAAACCCTTTCAACTTGCACTTATATCATGCCTACAGCATCCCAAGGCACTTCACAGGAGAGATTAACAAAATTTGACAGAGCCACATAAGGAGATATTAGGGCAGGTGACAAAAAGCTTGGCCAAAGAGGTAGGTTTTAAAGAGCATCTTAGAGGAGGACAGAGAGAGGTGGAGAGGTTAAGGAAGGGAACTCCAGAGATTAGGGCCTGGGTAGCCAAAAGCTGAACACTAAAGGCGGTGAGTGAACTATAGACTTAATTCCTTGACCTTATTTAGTCAATGAATTAGATCCGTTTCAACTAGTCTGGTGTGTCCACTCTTCTTTTCTGGTCCAAATTTAACAAAATTCAGAAGTGGATTCCAGTCCCCATAACGACATGGATTGAGGCGGACGTAAGAAAACTACTAGGCACTTGGTCGAAGCGTTAAACAAAGCTTTAATCAACTGTTTTACAACATGGAGGTCTAGTTGTGTCCTTCACTAGTTCCTGTTAAGAATGTCCTGAGCAAGCTGGGCCCGTGCCCGAGTATTTATACTCTCCTTGGACAGCGCCACCCGCAGGCCGCTCAGTATTATTACATAAGTCTTTCTTTCATGAATGACTGATTCATGTCAGAGGCAATGTCCACATGCGTGTATTTAAGCTGCTTTTTTAATTTTTGGGATATGCATGTAGGTCAAGATGGAATGGGCTGGCCTCTTGTGCATTTCTACCATAAGTACAACAATAACAACGTGTTTATATAGTGCCTTTAATGTAGCAAAACAACCCATGGCGCTTAATAAGAGTGTTATCAATAAAAAAATGTTGACACCGAGCCACAGATGATGATATCAGGACAGATGACCAAAAGCTTGGTCAAAAGAGGTAGGTTTTAAGGAGCATCTTAAATGAGGAGAGGCGGAGAGGTTTAGGGAGGGAATTCCGGAGCTAATTCAGGAGTTGGGCTATGCGGAGGACAGCTCGACTTTTAGCACGGAGAGAGCAGGACAGCAATGCATGCTGGTCACTCCCGAGACACACAGCCGACCACAATGTAGAAGTGCCTGCAAAATCCACTCAGTCCACTACCAAGACTGTTACTCGCGTACAGTCCTAAATTGCACATCAAATGTTCAACTAGTGGGACACGGCCAGCATCCACACGACTTGCATAACCTTTTTTCCAGCTGAGAACTGGATATTTTTTTTACAATCATCGCTGAACAATGTACAAGAGGGAATGCCAATTCTATCTGGCTATTTTTGCATATGGTACTGTTCATAAGCTCCACAAACATGCACACACACACACACGCGCGCGCACAATCAACACCATTAAATGCAGCTGAACTATTGCATACTGGTCTAATCTCCACTGATATTGCCAAAATACACTGCACTAAGTAAGGACCCATGACAGTCATTACTTCAATAGCTGGGGCCAACCTGTAGTCTCCAGATGTTGCTACAGGATACGACACCATATCTTCACCTAAACCCACGCGGCATGCTCATCAGGATAAACACGCTCTCTGATACATTTCATAAATCATAAAAATTAGGAGTTCAACCCATCTGTGACGTTTAGCCAGTGCTGGGTAACAGCGAAGTACATGCACAGAATCCAAATCCCACTTCTAAATTTATACTGCTTAAGAAATATATGAACAAACGTGTGTTCAGGGGAAGTTGTGTTATGACACAAACTCATACCTGGGAACTAAAGTTTGGTTCCAGCTCATTCAAAGAATGAAGACTTCTCATTAATATGTTGTGCCACTGTGAAGAACAGACACAGGAAAAGGCCGACTTCAACACTTGGAGAAAATGTTGCAGGGGTATGGGGAGAGAGTGGGACTAACTGGATTGCTCTTCGAAAGAGCCGGCGCAGACTCGACGGGCCGAATGGCGGCCTTCTGTGCTGTACTATTCTATGACTAAGCCTGTTCTGCCATGGCAGTCTCTTCTTTATAATTCCTATTCCTTTCCTTCGCCCCACATCCTCAACACCCTTATTTCACCACTTAAGATCAATCTTTCTTTTAAACAAGAAAAGCACCATACTGATGGACAAAACTGCAAGACCACAGCTTTGGGTCACTACCAATCCCGACAAGCTGCATATTCAGACTCTGGCTGCCTCCGGCACACTGCAGGTGCACATGCCAAACATATACACATAGAATACACAGCACAGAAACAGACCATTCAGCCCAACTGGTCTACGCCGGTGTTTATGCTCCACACCAGCCTCCGCCCACCTAAATTTATCTCACCCGATCAGCGTATCCTTCTGTTCATTTCTCCCTCATGCGTTTATCCAGCTTCCCCTTAAATGCATCAATGCTATTCGCCTCAACCACTCCCTGTGGCAGCAAATTCCACATTCTCACCACTCTCTGCCTAAAGCATTTTCTCAAATTCCTTATTGGATTTTTTTTAGTGACTATCTTATCTTCTCTACAAACAGAGGGGGGTACTTTATTTTCTGCACGGTGACCTTTTAAGGGTCTTCAGTGTGAACAGAAATAAAAAATAAAACACTACCAGTGTGAAGTTTCTATAAGTGATGGACAACCTTTGCGCAGACGGTCAACATCTCTGAATCATTTAAAAGCAGTTAGATTTTTTTTTTGGTTGGCGGAGGGGAGGGGTGCGGAGAAGAGTGGGGAAAGACAGCAGACAGACAACCCTTCAAGATCACAGACCAGGAGATGACTTGTTAAGAGGGACATGCAAGTTACACAACATAAACGTGCGCTGCTTTGTCTGGACTTGTTAACAAAGGAGACCTGGTACAGTACTAGGGAGTAAATGAGTGACATGTCATATCTAGGCACTGGTGCTTCAGTGAATTGGAGGTCATCAAGGCACCAACAGGGCCATGAGGCGATTGACACCAGAAAGGCTGAACTCTATCCTTCAGAATGATCAATAGATTTGGGGAGGTGTCTTTTGAAAATAAGGATATACAAGACTGCGTTTATAAACACTATAGTTAAGTCTCAGTCTTCGTTCAGTCCTAGTTCTTTTAGAAGTACCTTGTATAGTTTATATGCAAAAATCAGAAAGTCCTTCTCCCACAGAGAGGATACAGAAGGTAAGTTATGCAGCTACACCAGCCAAATACAGGTATCTACAAGTGTGTCACTTAGGTGTACAGGTTTCCCAGAGTTCAAGGGAAGTGAAACTTAAGCCAGAAAATCCAGATTCAGCTACCAGCACAAAAGCTGACTTTGCCCAGGAGCAGGGTATCCAGGATAGAACCATGGCAGTCTCAGAAGACTAACACCATCAGTCCAGAGGAAGGCGAAGCTACCAGCTCTCCACAGCAGTTCATAAGGACGAGGCGATATAAATTACGGAAACATTACTAACTACAGGAAACTGTGATATCCGGCACCGCGGGGACCGAGCTGTTGCCGTCCCATCAAAACTGCCGGACAAACCAGCGCTAATGTTGAAACATTTGAGCTCCGTATCTGGCAACAAACCCTGTTGCTTAGCAACAGCTTCTAAACAGTTGGCCGTACCTTGCAAGCGTCTCTGTAGCTTAGCAACAGCTTCAGCGAGACCTTGCAGAGCCTGCCTGGTGAAAAAAAAGCAACAAAAAGAAAAAAAACCTAACGAAACGGCTCCTGATTTTTGCCGGTGGATCGAGCATTCCGGACAGTTAACCTCCGGATAAACCAAAGTTTCCTGTACATGCATATAGAGGTTAATCTATTCAACAGAGACTGGCTATCTAATGCTGATAACCATTAGCTATTTTAGGAGTCTAACCCTAAAATTAATCTCACTAGTTTACATCAGCTTCAGTTATCTCAACTGTAGTTGTTAATCAGCAAGCGGTTACAACTGAATTACTGACATAACAGAGCTGCCTTTGTAACTTATTTATTTTGTCAATTAACATTGCTACTAATTATTTGTATACTCAATATTTAAGTTCTGCCAACTATGATTCATGACTTTGTTGTCTGACTTCGCTAACTGGCAATAAAGGATTAATTCATTCCCTCAGTAGTTTATGTGGATCCTGGTGGGAGGTTGCTAGTGTAAATTCTAATGTAATCTGAACTGGTTGATGTAAGACAGTTAAACGAGCCAAATTCACTCCTAGGCATAGACTGGGTGGTAAAGCCAGACAGCTCTTTGATGACGAGTTAAGGTGAAGGGTTAAGGATTTGTCTGGTGCCCTTGATAAACATTCTTGTCAGAGTATATATTCCATTGTTCTTACAGATGGATAAGGAGAAAGCAAGGCAACAGAGCAGTCAGAAGGCGGGAGGAGTAGTTAAGTGGGGAACAGGGCAAGAGGGTAGAGAACAAAGCAGTCGATTAGGAGAAGACAGAGAGGTCGAGGCTGGGGGCACTTGACTCTGGTCTCAAAGGGAAACACCTGTACCTCCCAGAAGCTAGGTTGAAACAGGAATGCAGTAGGGAACAGGTGAGGTGAAAGTGTGGTCCGCAAGTGAACCCTACATAAACTTGGTCATCCAAAAACTCGGCTGCCCGTGTCCTAACCCGCACCAAATCCCGTTCACCCATCGCTCCCTGTGCTCATTGACCTCCATTGGCTCCCCTCCCCCACCCGCCCCGTGCGCTTCTCAAGTTCTGTATCTCTTGATCATTCCTGACTATAATCGCTCAACCATCAGCTGCCTGGGCTCTAAGCTCTGGAATGCCCTCCCTAAACCTCTCCGCCTCCCTTTCCTCCTTTAAGATGCTCCTTAAAACCTACCTCTTTGACCAAGCTTTTGGTCACCTGTCCTCATTTCTTATGTGGCTTGGTGTCAAATTTGTGTCTTATAACACTCCTGTGAAGCGCCTTGGGACATCTTACTACGTTAAAGGCGCTATATTAATAAAAGTTGTTGTTGGTAAATCCCCATCTTCATCTCACATGGTTTCCGTGGACAAATCAAATCCCGAAAGAGGAATATTGACAAGAGTATGCGATTCCCAGAGGTCAAATCAGTATGGCTTTTTGGGAACGTTACTAGCAGCAGATTGGAGCACTTGCGTCCCACCAACCAGATCAGTGGAATCAGGCATGGCTTCGTCAAACAGAGCCCACATAAGAAATATAGCAACTGCTTTTACAGAGTAAATCTTCAACACTTACTTTGTGAAGTATTTTTCTTCTTTCTCTAGCCTAGCAGAGACTGGGTGTTATGGTAAGAATCGAAATGGCGAAGGTGGCAAATTTCACAATGGAACACAACACTTCCTAAATATTAACATTAAAATTGCACATATACTGACTGGCCTATTAGGTATCACTGATTTGTTTGTGATATCTGACCAATCAAACTGTCGGTGGGGGAGGGGGGGGGAAAAGAGGGGAAGACCACTAATGGAGGAATGTGGTGAAAATGTCATGTGTAGTTCAGCTTCTTTTCCCCTTCTCATCCAATTCGCGCCCCCCATGAAAATATACTTTAGAAGTCATTCAAGAATGTTCTTTCCACAAGAATTCATTGTGTTTCTGAACGAAGGCTGCACATTTTTGAAAAGATTTAAGTTTTGGCACTTCGAGCTCAAGGACACAAAGACAAATAAATGCCAGTCTCATTTCACTTTCTTAAAATTATGCACAATATTTTTTATTGGATTATTACATTTTTTCCCCCCAATTATAGCAGTATTGCTGCACAATCATTTAAAACCTCGCGACAGGTAGCATTACGAAAGATCAATTGCCTGCTTAGTGTCTTACTGCAAGTTACCAATGCAACATTTATCACGCACAGAAAACCAAGGACAGGCACGAAATGGCAATAAATCAGCGGGAGCTTTTAATAAGTGTTTACCTTTTAGCTATACACCCCTTCCTTTCTTCATTCATAGACAAGTCCTCCACTTGTAAGCAATGACGTTTACTCGAGAATACTTTTTCTAGAGGGGGGGGCAACAAAAAAGAATCATCTTTTGAGGTTCCATTTGTAATGAACATACAAAGCCAAGAACGTTGCAGAAAAAAGTTGACTTCTTTTTAAAACCGATTTATGTTTGGGATAGTTACTAAAAGGAAAATAAAGTTTGTGTTAATTTTAAAAAACACATATATAGGAAAATTAGTAACTGTTCCATGCCCTAAGAATCTCGCTCTGTTTTTCAGCCTCTATGCCAGCTTCAGGTTAAATGCAGTCACTCATTTTGTTTATGCACATGTAATTTCCTCAGTATTTCATGCATAGGATTGCAATTTGTCATTCGTGACAGGATGGAGTTATTTTCCAATTTAAAATTTAAAAAAATATTAGACATTCACGTAATTGGTTTCAAGCAATGGTGCATCAACTTAACAAATTAAGGAAGCCAGTTGCCATTGCTGATAAAATTAAAGTTCAACGTGACATGCGTGTTTCACAAGGTCATACTTTTAATTAGAAAAGCAAGCAACTCTCAATTCTCCATCCCAAAGAGCGCTAGGGGGATTAATCAACTGTATACCAAATATACTATGAGGCGCAAATGCTTACAGAGATGTTACCACAAGTCGATAACATTTTATATTATAAGCTTTAAAGAGGAAATTACTTTTGATTTACTTTCTAGAGAAACTTGCCGGTAGAATATAATTACAGCGCGTGCTTGATGTTACCCTGATAAAAGGCTACCCAAGGACTTCAGGATTGACAGGGAAATGCGTCCCAAGCCAAAAGTGGATTGTGTTTACTGCTTAGGTTAAAAACAGGTCACTTCATGAAAAGGATCAAAGCAGGAAAATCTAATTCATTAAAAAAAAATATTCATCAAACCCGGGCTTTTTTGTGGGGGGGGGCGGGGGAGAAATCAAACTGAGTTTTCTCTCCTGATCATTATTTCCAGATAAGGTGCGCAAGGAGGCACGTCAGGGGAGGACAGGATCAGGCTTGGCTATGAAGCCTCTCACTGTTAAAAAGGCAGATGACACTCTGGGTCTAGCCTCGTACATTAAGATGCGCCCCTTGGGCAAGGTACCAGAATGTGGCCAGTGCCCATGGAGCCAGACCACAGCAACAGTCATCATCTTCAAGAGAGGAGCGGGCAAAACTAGGGGAAGAGGAAAAAAGCTAACTGCCGACAATCACTTTCTACTCTTCAACCACAATGACAAGAGATCAATGATCCCTTCTTCGTAGAAGAGTTGATATAAAATGCAACATTCCGAGGATATTATCAACCATCGAGTTGGCATAGGGCAATGTAGACTACTGTGCCACTGAAATGGCATCTGAAATTCTGATCTAAGAATATGATGCAAAGAGCGAGACCTATGAAAAAGGAGGGGGAAAAAACGAGAACTTGCATTAATTGAGCGCCCTTCATGTCCTCAGACCAGCCCAAAGCGCTTCACAGCCAATTCATTGCTTTACAACTTTAATCACTTATGTAAGCTGACGCAGCAGCCAATTTTGTGCACAAACGGTTATCCCGGTTACAAATGTTGTTACGCAAGAACAAGGAGCAGGAGTCGGCCATACAGCCCCTCGCGCCTGCTCCGTCATTCAATGAGATCACGGCTGATCATCGACCTCAACTCCACTTTCCCGCCCGATCCCCATATCCCTCGATTCCCCTAGAGTCCAAAAATCTATCGATCTCAGCCTTGAATATACTCAACGACTCAGCATTCACAGCCCTCTGGGGCAGAGAATGCCAAAGATTCACAACCCTCTGAGTGAAGAAATTTCTCCTCATCTCAGTCTTAAATGGCCGACCCCTTGTCTTGAGACTATGAGCCCTGGTTCTAGACTCCCCAGCCAGGGGAAGCAGACTCTCTTATGACGAAAGTTCATCGACTTGAAACTTTAACTCAGTTTCTCTCACCACAGACGTTGGCTGACCTGCTGAATATTTCCAGCATTTTTTGCTTTTATTTCAGATTTCCAGCATCTGCAGTATTTTGCTTTTGTCCTTTAAGAATTTTATATGTTTCAATAACATCACCTCTCATTCTTCTAAACTCCAGTGTGTAGGCCCATTCTACTAGTCTCTCCGCATAGGACAACCCTCTCATCCCAGGACAACCTCCCCTCATCCCAGGAATCAATCTAGTGAACCTTCGCTGCACCCCCTCCAAGGCAAGTATATCCTTCCTTATGTAAGGAGACCAAGCCTGAACACAGTCTCACCAAGGCCCTGTACAATTGTAGCAAGACTTCCTTACTCTTATACTCCAATCCCCCTGCAATAAAAGCTAACACACCATTTGCCTTCCTAATTGCTTGCTGGACCTGCATGTTAACTTTCTGTGATTCGCATACAAGGACCCCAAAATCCCTTTGAATACCAACATTTACTCATCTCTCACCTTTTAGAAAATATTCTGCTTTTCTATTCTTCCTACTAAAGTGGACAATTTCACACTTCCTCACATTATACTCCATCTGCCACCTTCTTGCCCACTCACTTAACCCATCTATATCCCTTTGTAGCCTCCTTGTGTCCTCCTCACAGCTTACTTTCCCACCTAAGCTTTGTATCGTCAACAAATTTGGATACATTACACTCAGTCCCCTCATTGTAGTCATTGATATATAGATTATAAATAGCTGAGGCTCGAGCACTGATCCTTGCGACACTCCACTAGTTATAGCTTGCTAACTGGAAAATGACCCAGTACTCTTACCGGTTTTCTGTCCTTTAACCAATCCTCAATCTGTGCCAATACATTACCCCCAATCCCATGAGCCCTAATCTTGTGCAACATAGATACATAGAAGATAGGAGCAGAAGTAGGCCATTCGGCCCTTCGAGCCTGCTCCGCCATTCAATGAGATCATGGCTGATCATCCAAATTCAGTACCCAGTCCCTGCCTTCTCCCCATATCCCTTGATCCCTTTAGCCTCAAGAAATATATCCAACTCCTTCTTGAATATACTTAATGAACTGGCCTCCACCGCCCTCTGTGGCAGAGAATTCCACAGGTTCACCACTCTCTGGGTGAAGAAATTCCTCCTCATTTCAGTCCTAAATGGCTTACCCCTTATCCTTAGACTATGACCCCTGCTTCTGGACTCCCCGGCCATCATAAACATCCTTCCTGCATCTAGTCTGTCCAGGCCTGACAGAATTTTATAGGTTTCGATGAGATCCCCTCTCAATCTTCTAAACTCCAGTGAGTATAAGCCCAATCGACCCAATCTCTCCTCGTACGTCATTCCTGCCATCCCAGGTATCAGCCTGGTGAATCTTCGCTGCACTCCTTCCATGGCAAGAACGTCCTTCCTCAGGTAAGGCGACCAAAACTGCACACAATACTCAAGGTGTGGTCTCACCAAGGCCCTGTACAACTGTAGGAAGACATCCTTGTTCTTGTACTCGAACCCTCTTGCTACGAAGGCCAACATAGCATTTGCCTTCTTAACCACCTGCTGCACCTGCATGCTTACCTTCAGCGACTGGTGTACAAGAACACCCAGGTCTCTTTGCACTTCCCCTTCTCCCAAACTATTACCATTCAAATAATAATCTGCCTTCCTGTTTTTGCCACCAAAGTGGATAACCTCACATTTATCCACATTATAGTGCATTTGCCATGTTTCTGCCCAATCACCCAACCTGTCCAAATCGTGCTGGAGTTTCACGACATCCTCCTCACAGCATACCCTCCCCCCCCAGCTTTGTGTCGTCTGCAAATTTGGAGATATTACATCCAATTCCCTCGTCCAGATCATTAATATATATTGTGAACAGCTGGGGCCCTAGGACCGATCCTTGCGGTACCCCACTAGTCACTGCCTGCCACTCGGAAAACGACCCGTTTATTCCAACTCTTTGCTTTCTGTCTGCCAACCAGTTCTCTATCCAAGTCAATACCTTGCCCCCAATCCCATGTGCCTTAATTTTACACGCTAATCTCTTATGCGGGACCTTATCGAAAGCCTTCTGAAAGTCCAAATACACCACATCCACTGGTTCTCCCTTATCTATTTTACCAGTTACATCCTCAAAAAATTCCAGTAAATTAGTCAAGCACGATTTACCTTTTGTAAATCCATGTTGACTTTGTCCGATCCAGTCACTGCTTTCCAAGTGCTCTGCTATTACATCTTTTATAATGGACTCTAGCATTTTCCCCACTACCGATGTCAAGCTTACCGGTCTATAATTCCCCGCCTTTTCTCTACCACCTTTTTTGAATAGTGGTATTCAAAGGGATTTGGGGTCCTGGCATTTGCACGTGGCAAGTTAGAAAGAGACTGTCAGTGGCAGCCCTGGCAGGAGCAGAGAGGGGGAAATTAAAGGGCAGGGAGGCAACAATAGGCCTCGACACCCAATTTCTGCCACCATTTTGGGGCAGCGAAGCAGAGAAAAATCCAGGCCCAAATGTCAGGTTTTGACTGTAATGGGCATTACAGACAAGGCAATCCATTAGACAAGGCAATCCAATTCTCAATTGAGATGCAACATGAATTTTTCAACAGGGGCTCACTGGATAACAGTCACAAGTGGGATCTCTGGCTACTTACCCAGTCCTTTGCCCAGGGGCGCCGAGGTGAATTGTACCGCCAGAACCTCCACATCAGCTGAGATCAACAAGCTCCACAAGGTGTGGATAGAACTTCGGACCATCTGGCCTTGATGGCCTCATGCCTTATCTTAGAAAGATTTTCCAACACGTCGTTAGCAACAAGACTACCAAGTACTGGCTTGTTTTTGTCGACACTAAGCAACTGGCACCTTGTCAAATAGTAATCTATTTCCTCTATTTTGTATGAAAACACATCAGATGTGTCCCTGAAGAAACTTCACTTGCACAGCACTGGCAAATTTATGGGCCAACACTGCCAAAATGGGATTTCTTATCCCCTATGCCGTGATAGAATGAAATCATCAAGGCAAACCACATTGCAGCCATTGGCAACTTCAAGCAACATCTGGGAATGACCTGAACTCCGCTGCCCAAGTGTTCTTCACCACTCCGGATTCTTCATTTCACTGCTCACACATTAAGAATAGGCATAGATTTTACAGGGAGGGCTAGGAAGTGGTCCACCATCCTCTCTGACTTTAATCAAGGCGGTGATCATGCGCCTTCATCACAGCAATGTATTAAATTTAAGATTTTACAGATGAAGATTACTAACCCTGCTGTGGTCTTGGTGCCACTGAGCCCACATTTATTTTCAAAAAAATGATTGTTGTTCAGGTTGTAGCTCCATGCATATTGAATACTTATATTGCATTTTACTCAAAGAATACATAGGGCACGTTGTGGATTTGTACAAGGTAACAGAACCCTGCAGGACTGAGTATCCGACTCGTACTGCTTTCATGAATTTTCATAAGGCTCTCAGTCCAATGTCTCTAGACCTTCATGAAAAAGCTTATGACTTAAATTCTGAATACTGGATTTTCTCCAGGATGTGTACTCTAGCTCCAAGATCCATAGGAGGATAAATGGAAGACTCTCAGAACCTAGTTTTTCTCAAAAGTGAACTGAGGCAAGATTGTCCACCATCACCCATTCTATTCAATATCTGTCAATTTTTAAATTAATTCTTAGGATGTGGATTTGGTTGGCAAGGCCGGCATTTATTGCCCATCCCTAGTTGCCCTCGAGAAGGTACTGGTGGGCCTTGTTCGTGAATTGCTGCAGTCCGTACTCTTTGTAGCAACTTGCTGGGCCACTTCAAAGCTCAATGAAGAGTAAACCACGTTGGTGTGGGATTAGAGTCACATCGGCCAGACCGGGTAAGGACGCCAGGTTGCCTTCCCTAAAGGGAGATTAGTGAATTATCAACTCGTTTTTGGAGGGGTGGAGGTGACGGGTGCAGGGATTGGAAAGAAAGGGAGTAAACCGGGAGGCAAACAAGAGCTTAGTCAAGATGGCTCCAAGATTACATACTGGATCATGGAAGATTGGAATGGAGTTAACCCTTTGTGGCCGGCTTGGTAATTGATACTCAAACCAGGCAGGTCTGCAGTAAACCAAAGCACTAGTGATAACTGGCCAGCCAGCCTGACTCTGGGGTTGGCATTCTTCTGACCTGGCTCCAGATAGCCCTGTAAGCCAATGTCCTAATGGGCAAGTTGGTTCTGGCTGGACAAGCAACAGGAAGTTTACCAGGGTCTTGCCCTGGTGAGCTGCATGGTTTTAGAGCGTTCGACACCAGCGGCCCTCCTGCACACAACTGGGAATTCCCAAGCCAACCTGCATCTAAGCTCGACTTCTGGAAGTGTGGGTGCCCCTACCAGGTAGAGTGCGTGTACTCTATAATGAGGCAAACTGAAATTGCACTATTCTTGGGTAGCTTGGTTTGAAGATGATGCAGCAAGCCAAGCATTACACACAACTTAAATTCCCAGTCTACAGTGGACAGTCAGGTCAAGGTGAAGTACCTGCAAACCAACTGCTCACGCCTCCCCTCCATAAGAAATGACAATGAAAACATTCAAAACAGTATGTCAGTACAGGCAGCTTGGTTTGACAACTCTGATGCACGGTGAAAACCCATGAAAATATTCCAAAATTGGGCCAAATAAGCACTGCACATACAAACGTAGCTGCTGTGGTAGGTCACAGAATAATACAGGCAGCGGGCTGGAAGCAGTCGGTGGCCCCCTCAGGGAATGCTCGGTGGCACAGCATGCAAAATCTAGTAACATGGAAGAAACTACGAGAAGGGAAGTTGCTTTTGAATATATGCGCATTGGGGGCTGAAAAGTAGACAAATTAGCAGAAAATGCTGCAACTACCCGGTTTTTGCTGCTGCATTTGATCTGCACTCTCTCCCCCTCAAGTCTCTCACTGCGTTTGTTCAGTAGGGAGGTCAGACTATAGGCTTGCCACTCCCCAATACTTTGCCCACTTATATGAAACTGAGGAAATCAACATCAATTGGAAGAAGAAAACATTCAGCAGTGAAGTGCCAAAGTGCAGCCGATAAAACGCTTCAATCAAATCACTGCTCATCCAGAACCCCACACACCCAGTCTTGCGATAAAAATCTTTTGGTAGATCAACATACAGCGGATTTACTGCAAAGGGAAACGATATGAGAATGTCTCGAGTGTGAAGACAAACTTTTATCTGACAAGCTGTATCCTGCGTTAGCCTGATCATCTTTTGTTCAATATCAGCTCACCATCTGTCCCTGATAGATCAAGAATGCCATAAACAAGAGAAAAACATACTGGTAGCTTTTTTCAGACTAGAATGTAAAATTGATGGCAGTTGCAAAATATACATCAATTAAATCACTACATATTTGACATATTTTCTGATTAATGGCGTTTTGAAAGCACGAAATATTTAATTTCATTTTCTATTTGCTTGCTGCAGGGACCTGCTTCGGGTGGACCTCCTTAGACCAACGATGGTGTCAAGTCTACAAAATATCTGCCGAGATAAAAATGACAATTTTATCTTCCACTTTCTCCCCCGCCCCCACCATCCAATTTTCTCCTCTCCTTTTAAGGTCAACTCCTTGCTGCGATACAATTCTAGATTTCGGTTACCCTGCAGTATCTCGTCCAAGAATTTCCAATCTCAGCGGCGGTGCTGTGAAAAGCACAGAGTTACTTTCAGACAATTTCGCCAGGTAGTCAACAAGCAGCACAGGCACATTTATTGTACTTTATTCGCCATTTCCTTTTTAGGATTTGGATTCAATTATTCAATTTGGAAGCGTGCGCAATTTTGGGCACTTTGCCTTTGACCAGGCATTGGAGAATATGGGGAGAGCGCAGAGGATATCAACAAGGATGATTCTGTGACTTTGGGAATAAGTTGCTGATATTCAGAAAGGTGAAGTCAGAGTCATAACGGCACAGAAGGAGGCCATTCGGCCCATCGAGTCCGTTCCGGCTCTCTGTAGAGCAATCCAGTCAGTCCCATTCCCCCGCTCTATCCCTGTAGCCCTGCAAGTTTATTTCCCTCAAGTGCCTATCCAGTCTCCCCTTGAAAACATTGAGTGTCTCCACTTCCACCACTTCCGTCAGCAGCAAGTTCCGGGTCCTCACCACTCGCTGCGTAAAAGTTTCCCCTCATATTCCCCGTATCCCTTGCCCAAAAACTTAAATCTGTGTCCCCTAGTCCTTGTACCATCAACCAGTGGGAACAACCTTGGTTTTCATTGGAGGAAAGATTGAGGGAGATTTGGTTCTGTTTTTTTTTTTTTTTTTAAATGAGAGGCACGGTTGGCACAGATAAACAGGCTGTTTAATGGAACTACAAGACTAGAGTACAAAATTAACTGGTCTTGGACGAGACTGGAGCGGAGCAGAAACCTATTCCTCTCCAAGAGTGTGGCTACCAAGAACAAAATGGTTTTAGTCTGCGGTTCTGATTTCAGGAAGGTCCTGCTATACCAACCTCCCAGGCCCACTCCCCTACCCTCCCAGCTTATATTTCCACCCAGAAGTGGAATTAAATTCAGGAAACATGCTATTTAAAAAAAATATATATAAAAGCCCCATTGTGTAGGAGGGAAAGATAATCTAAAATATATATATATATATATAAAATATATATATATATATATTTTTTTTTTTTTTTTTTTTTTTTTTTTTTTTTTTTAACTCCACCGACAATTCGGGTCACGTGAAAAGCAGTATTTGTTTGGGAGAAAGTTAGGCCCATCCTATAAACCATCGGTGTACCTCACGCAGCACTTGCTTCTCCCCTCAATAGACAGAACTCCTCTAACAAGTATCGTTTGCTTTCCACCCGCAAGACAATTTCTTACCCATTCCCAGATTTTACCTCAAAGCGCCACTGCTTTACATTTAAGTATCCAGCTGTATACAACTTTGGATCAAAATGCTGGCAAGATCTCACTAGATGGGAAACTGGCTTAAATGGTGCCCATTTTTAAAAACAGTGACAAACCAGACCCAAACAAGAAACAGAGAGAAGAGTAGTGAAAGGTGGTCTATGGAGAGCAGCAGGTCAGAGATGAGTAATGGAAATCTGAGAATCAGTGAATATTCTGGTATTCTGCAGAGAACCCTTAAAGGATTATGTAGGATTTGTGCAGAACTTCTCAACAGATTAAAAGAGGGGAGGTCTATGATGAAGTAGACTACATCTGACCTTTGGAAAGTGTGACTTTAATGTGGCAATTTGCCTTTTCATCTGTTTTCTGACAATTCAATGCTGAAATAAACTGAAGAAAGGAAACCCTTCCATGCACACCATATGCTGAATTGTACAACGGCAGGTTGCTTGGCTCCCCAAAATAAGCCTTCACATAATCGGCAACTTACAAGTGCCTTCTTTATAAAATGTCCCAAGTCCCTATACAGAGCATAGAATCAGAGAATAGAATCTTGCAGCAATAAGGACGACATTCGGCCCCTTGTGCCTGTTCCAGCTCTTTGAAAGAGCTGCCCAATTTAGTCCCACACCTCGGCTTTTTCCCATAACCCTGCAAATTAGTCTTCAAGTACATGTCCAATTGCTTTTGAAAGTTCCTCTGGGATCCAATTCCACCACCCTTTCAGGTAATGTGTTCCAGATCTCAACAACCCTCTGGAAAAAATTCTCATTTCCTCTCTCGTCCTTTTGCCAATTATTTTAAATCTATGACCTCTAGTTACCAACCCACTTGCCAGAGAAAACAGTTTCTCCCTACTTTCTCCATCAAACCCTTCATAATTTTGAATACCTCGATTATATCTCCCCTTAACCTTCCGCTCTAAGAAGAATAATCCCAGCTTTTCCAATCTCTCCACAGAACTGAACTCCCTCATTCCTGGTATTATCGTGGTAAACCTCCTCTGTACCTTCTCCAAGGACTTGACAGCCTTCCTAAATTGTGGTGCCAAGAATTATTATGCACAATATTCCAGCTGAGTCCCAACCAGTGATTTGTAAAGGTTTAGCAGGACTCCCTTGTTTTTGGATTCAATGTCCCTATTTACAAAGCCCCACACACTTTCTTAATTACCTCATCAACTTGTCCTGCCATCTTCAAAGATTTGTGAATATTCGCCCCTAAGTCCCTTTGCTCTTGCACCCCCTCAAAAGAATACCATTTAGATTATACTACCCCTCCATGTTGTTTCTCCAAAAGTGCATCACAGGACACAGAGTAGGAAGTGGGAGAGAAATCGGGGAGCAGTCAGAAAATATGGTGGAAGATGCAGATTTTGATAATTTTTGTATTCCAAGGTGAAAGGGGATGGTGGCTAAAGTCTGCCATTAATGATATAACAGGGGAGGGGGGGGGGGGGGGGGGGAATTGGAAGAACAGAAGAGACACGCAAGAATGGAGAGTTCAAGAAGATTGTAGAGCAAGGGGAAAAACTCAGTGGAATCATTTGAAGAAAAGTAAAGGATGAGGATTTTGAAGTCACTTTGCAGGGAGACTATTTCATGTAATGTTATAAACGTGCATTTCTGTTGAGTTTTATTTTTTTTTAAAGAAAAATTGAAACATCAGTTGGATATTGAGCATAATTGTCACACAGTAGGGTGGTTTAATTTTTACATGATTGTGCTGTTCCAATATACAATCAACGTGAGGAAAACTGGTGGTCAAAAAATATCTGTGGAGTCAAATGTATCTGGCCACGGCTAGCCTTGCAATTTATTAACTGATTTGCTGGAAATCCATTAAATCAGTTGGCTCTGCTGCAATCCTGATCAGCTGCAGCAAAGTCAACTTGGTGCATCGATAACAGTCCCTAACTACACATGGTGGGAATTTGTAACCACCTCACCATGTTCAAAATGCCAGCCGTGATAATATTGTAATTATAACAATTTAAAAAATTAAGTTCTACTGCAAACACTAATTAAGCTGTATGCTATTCTTGATTGGGTACCCAACTTGAGAGAGAGAGTTAGCAGAGCTACCGAAAGGCATGGTCAAAGAAAAACGAAAGTGAAGCAAATTCAAGCTTCCATATGGACCTTTCATTTTGTATCACCACTCGGAGTAGGATCGAGATTGAGCTCGACAACCAGTTAAGGTCAAACTGATATGAAAATGTGAAACGGACTGAAATTCCAACATTTTCTTTTGAGGGACCAAGAAAGGTGGATTTTGTGGTAATCAAGCTGAAATTTTATGCGAATTCAAACTGCTACTGATGAAAGATGTGAACACGAGAGAACAGAATACTTTACCACTTTTGAGACTCGGTGCCAGCAGCGAGCATTTCCAGGTCAGGCACACCAGGGTTAACTCCCTTTGCTCTATGCCAACAATGTACATTTAGTCCCAGTCTCAGACCACCAGTGTGACATTTCCAATTCCCAATTAGTGTCGAAGTGCAGCCAGTTTTGTTCTGTGAACTCGCCCAACTTGGAATTAAATTGCGGTCGTCCAAACACAGACCCTTACAGACAACCAAGATGAGAAATGTTCTTCGCATTAGTCGGGCCTGCGTTCAAGCCCAGATCCTACCAGGTGAAATAACGGTCTTCACATCAGCTCTGTTGCTCAATCTCGCTGCAATTCATTTTTCATAATGTTGTGACATTACCTCCTGTAGAAAGATTTAGGAGGAATGTACGAGCAAATACTGCTGCCCACATTTTGTCAGTGGGAATAAACCGATGATGTGGCACACCTGCTGGGGATTGAAGAATTGGCGCTCAGAAAGACTCGAGGTCCTCAGAAGGGAGTTGTATTTTATGCAAATTCCATTAACACTTGTAAGATCCCGGAGCTTAAAAACATCGAGGTCATGGGATTTTTGGTTCCAATTATTAAGTTCAGGTTTATATCACCTGCTACACAATTGGTTTAAAAAAAAAAAAAAATTCTCAAAAAGGTTACCTTGTTTGAATGTGGACAAGATTACATTTTTCTTCAGGGAGAGGTCCTGGCTTTGTGTCCAATATTCAAAACAAAGTTGAGTCTGGGTTAGATTAAAAATCTGCTTAAAGGGGAAGGAAAGTCCAGAGCACTTCAGTGCCAGGGTCAATGACAAAACTTTTCTTCTTGCAATAGGTGTCCAAAACCTTACTACAAAATAATGAGCTTTTAAAAATTCTTATCTGAATTCTTTGTAAAGTAAGAGATTTTTTAAAAATTCCAAAATAAGTTGAGCCCAATGGTAATTATAAAACTCAATGATTCACATGCCTAAAAGATGTCCACGGAATTATTCATGTCAAATGCTTTGAGCAAAATTTCTCTTCTCGTCTCCCCCTCCAATCAACTTGTTTCTCTCTCCGTCCCAAGCAGCAAGGGTATTGATCCACAGGAGCCAACCATGATACAGTATTTCACTTAAGTGGCCACGCTTTATGATTGAGCCTGGACAGTGTGCATCAACATCTATTTCACCAATGGGGCCATCACAGCCTAGGCCAAATCTTACTTCCCCCAACATCCATTGCACTTTGCAGCTGGTCCAGTGGCTTCCAACAACAGGAACCCAGTTGTATTCTCCTCCTTAGCCCTGAAATACAAATCATTTGTCGCATCCCCACTGTTGCTCTCACTGAAGGAGACCCCGAAACCTACATAATTACTTCTTAGAGAAGACACAAATCATAAGAGAGAAAAACAGAAAATGCTGGAGATACTCAGGTCAGGCAGCATCTGTGAAGAGAGAAACAGAGTTAACGTTTCAGGTCGATGACCTTTCGTCAGAACTGGAAAAAAGCAGGAAATGGAACAGATTTTTAAGCAAGTGTAGGGGCTGGGAAAAGGGGAGGGGAGGAAAGAACAAAAGGGGAAGGTCTGTGATAGAATGGAAGGCGGAAGCGATTAAGAGACATTCAAGGCAAAAGGAGACGGTAATGGGACAGGTTAAGAAACAAAGGATGGCTCTAGATGAAGTGTAAATTGTGCTGGCAGAATGAAAGACAGCTGCCATGTGGGGAGAGGAAAAAAAAGACAAAAAGTGTGGAAAAAAATATATTTATAATATGATAGGAGTCGAGGTTATGATCTGAAATTGTTGAACAAATCATAAGAGGTTCTACAAAGAAATGCAACGACGGACGTCACTTGCAAGAAGATCCTATTCCTTTTCGGGTCGATCAAAAACAATAAATCCCCAGTCAGAGCCAGTATATATCCAAGGATGACATGACTCTCACTGTGCAAAGGCTAGACATGCTAATTATTGTCTGCTGTCACTCCCAGGTCCCTCTCGGCCTCTTTCCTAGCTAGTTTGATGCCATTTATGGAGTAAGCAGTGCCCCCATTATTTCTTCCGATGCATAAAACTTTGCACTTAGCTAAACTGACTTTCATTTCAAATTTTGTCTAGATCTTGGTGTAGTTCCTTGGCTGCTGCACAAGACTCAGCAGGCCCGCCTCCACTCCCAATTTAATATTTTGTGAATCCAACCAACTTGCAGCAAGTTTCTGAAATCATTTTGTATGTGGATCTACAGGAAACTTTCGATTTACCGGCACCTAAATAACCGGAAATCTCAGTTAACCGGCAAAATGCAGGAGTAGGTTCAGGTAAGTTTTTACTTCATATTCTACTTGCCTTCCTCGATCTGTTGCTGTGCAAGGGTGTGGCTGCAGCTGTTGCCAAGCTACAGAGACGCTTGGAACTTGTGGCCATTGTTCTGAACCTGTTGCTAAGCAACAGGGTTTGTTGCTTTATACGGAACTCTCAGCTCTCCTATCTTTTACTATAGCTTTCGGTTATCCGGAATTTTTGATGAACCGGCACCACGTCGGTGCTGGATAATAAGTTTCCTGTAAAAAGGTGCCCTCAGTGATGATCTGAGAGACGACTTGGGACTGTCTGAGGGACTCTCCAGCCTAATGCCACTCCCCGAATACATACTACTAATTTACTTTTCTTTCCCTCCCTATGAAGTAAGACTACTGGGTTAATCAGGCTTGCCTCGTCTCCTTTATGAAAAGTGGCTTATGTCCAATCGAGTGGGATTTCTATTGATTCCCTCATGATGATAGTCCAGTCATTGCAGAGAAAACAACAGATTTTTGAGCTAGGTAGCCCCAAATCAGCAGACCATAATTGAGGATATAATTTTGAAGCTGTATACAGTTATAGTCAGACCACACCTTGAATACTGCATTCTTCAACCCTGACAGGCAGCATGTGACTGGGAAAGTTCTTGGTCAACAGTCCTATTCAGATGAAACCCATCACCTGTACAGCTTCCCTTTGCCCCAGAATTGATTCAAATGTCCTAGGAATCCCTCCCATCTACATCTTTTCTCAAGTCAAATGTTAGTATATCTAAATTAGCTTCTTCCTACCTGACTGACCATGCAGCATTTGGGTAAACCGGAGATCTTGTTCTTTAACTGCAACTCTTCAAACTCACCTAGCAAGACCCCAATTCTACACTCACCTGCGTGTTCTTTAAAATGAAAAAAGAGAGTACAAGAATAAGAGATTCAGGAACAGGCATCAGCAGTATTGCCATGAAGAGAGAATTTTTCTTAAAACTATCTTAAGTGAAACCCAATACATCGATCTGTATTTCTTCTCTCTTTTTGTTAACTGTTATGAACCCATTCCTGCCCAAATGCAACGAGATCTACAAAATGAAAGACCTCAATCGGTTCTAGAGCCAATCGATATTTCATACATTTTGGATTCAATTTCCTATCAGTATGAATCTTTAATGTTGTGCATTTCACGGTCTGTCCTTGCTGACGATACGAGGTCTTCACAGGAAATCTAGTAGTTTCTTTGCCATTGTTACTAACAAGGTTTCTGGGTTTGAGTGTCTCTAGGCAATCTTTCAAAATCAGAAACTTGTGCTTCCAGTTACAAGTTTAATAACACTGAGGAAGGTAATGTATCAATAAACTCTGGGGGTATTACAGCTATATTAGATACAACCTTAGGCTGGGGCGGTTGAAATTTTAGAAACATTGATAAAAAGGCATTGCTCAAAACAAAAGACGAGCAATGTAATCTATACAGCGTTTGAAAGGCCACATCTGCAGTTGCCCCCCTCCTCTCCCTCAGAGCAGCTGGTCCAGCAGCCAAGTGCCAGCAACTTTAATAGTTATCACTCGATTCTTTAAATACCCAGTGCTGCGATTCAAAATGGGTAACAAACCTTGATGTACATTTAATGGGATTCTTCAACTGCCTTCAATAAGGGATTGCACGGTTTAATTAAAGATTTATTTTTCAATTCTGCAGTGCTATTTTCCTCAAGATGACAGCTGATGGCACTTCCAACACATACAACCCGACTTCAATCTATTCGTCAGTATCTCATGAAAACAAAAATCAGCTCTTTTCACGAGGTTTGGAGGTAGTCAGTACAGCCAATCAGATCATTTGGAAGACGGGACTGGAGCCAGGAGAGACCAGATTGTCTGGACAGCAAGACTGGAGTCAAACTTTACTTTCTCCCGCTGTTTCTTCCACACAGAGGTAAAGGAACTGCTGACTGCTCAAGAGTCGCAATTACAGATGTGCCTATATCTGCGAAGGAGCTTTCTGGGTCATGTCTGGCTGTTGAAGGTTTATTTTCTTGAAGACTGGTTACAACTGCTTTTTTGAGCATTTCTGTCAATGCCTTTGTGGCATTGCTAAGGACTGGAAATAAAATGGGGTGCAGCATCGGAACGGTGATGCATTTTATAATGCAGGAATGAGATTGAACAGTTTAGATTGTTCCCTTTCTGGGCCAGAGAGGTTAATTGGCATTGCATTAACAATTATCACATCATTAAAAAAGGTACTTAACTCCGTTAAGTTCCAGCCCTAACTTTCTGCAGTGCATTTAATGGGAAACTAATGATCAAATCCAGCAAATTCTTAAAAATAACGGAGAGGGTAAAGGAGAGATGCTGTTTGTGCGAGGCAAATGGCGGAGCGGTGTAAATCGACCACTCGCAGTTCTGAACACTCGCAACTCACGCCGTATCTTAAACCCCTGAATTTGCTGACCGATTTGCTTATTAACACAATAAATAACGTAATAAATGAGTACGCCCGCAGCTCGAGTTACGACAAGCCTTTGTTGCACTGCACTCAGTCTAACTTCTTATTGCCATAGGATTATATTTAGGCCGGTTACTGACCGTCAGTTCTTCTGACGCGCTTGGTCAGCTTGTGCCAGTTTTCTGGGTTGGATGAATGGAAACACTTTTTACCCCCTCACCCATAAGAAGCATGCAACAGGTAACAGGGGAAGAGGAGCTATTTATAAGTCTCATCGTAGCAACAATAAAAAGTAAAAGCAACACCATCACTTTAAGACAAGATGTCTCGCAATGGAATTCTATAAGCTTTGCTGATAACTCTAGGACACTGCAGCGTTGTCAGCTGTGGCTGCACTCTTACCCCTCGAGTTAGAAGTTTGTGGGTTCAAGTCCCACACCAGAGCCTTGAGCACAAAATCTAGGCCGACACTCCCATGCAATACTGAGGGAGTGCTGCACTGTTGGAGGTGCTGTCTTTCAGATGAGACGTCGGACGTAAAAGAAAGATCCCGTGGCAGTATTTCGGTAAGGGAGTTCTCCTCAATGTCCTGGCCAATATTTATCCCTTAACCAACATCAATAATACAGATTAGCTGGTCATCATCACATTGCTGTTTGTGGGACCTTGCAGTGAGCAATTCAGCTGCCGCGTTTCCATTACAACAGTGACTGCACTTCAAAAATACTTCACTGGTTGTGAAGCGCTTTGGGATGTTCGGAGGCGCGTATATAAATGCAAGTCAGTCTTTCTTTCACTTCGGGAAATGCTGCTTGTAAACCAAGAAGAAAACTTAAAAATGTGCATCTCACACCATGCTGGGTTTTAGATTTAAGAGGGAAAGGGTAAGAATAAAAAACGGTAAGTCATATTCAACTCAAGTATTTCCTTTTGCAGCGCTTCTCTGCGAAGAGTTATGTTCCTCTATTTTAGCTTTTAAATAGCAGGCCAATAACACTTCGGTGACACAAGCTGTGTGAGGAGCTGTAAAGAGATGATCAGAGAGGGGGAAGACATCTCCGGCTGCAACCACCGGTCATACTGATGTCTCTTGGCATTTAAATCTCTACCAAGCATTTACTAGGCTGCATTTCAGTGGAATATTAAAAGAAAAAGCAAAACCACAATCGGTCCGATTCTGTATCTTGCCATTGGTCTCTGTCGTTTTCAAAGCGACTGCCCTCAACACCCCAGTGCCTGCTCCATTACACAACAGCTGAAACAGACAATTTTGTCTGGGGTTCAGCATTTACGTTCTAAATTTGTCTTCTCCCTCGAAGTGAAATCTTCAGTCATGAATATATATTAACTGTGTTTGATTTTGTGAATGGCGCAATTACTTCAGAACGTTTGCCACCTTCACCTGATTTTAATTTAAATTAATGCTGCTTCCACTTTAGATTTAAAAGGGGCACCGTCTTGAACACGAGTCATTCAGTAATTAAAAAATGGTCCAATATCAGAGAACAGAGAACATGTTGGGAGTGTGTGACCAGTTACAACACTAGTTACCGTGTTCTGGGACATGGTTATCCTTTTAACCTCAACACCAAACAGGTCATAGGTTATGCCTAAGAATGCGTCATCAAATTAAACAACAACTTGCATTTATATAGCGCCTTTAACATAGTAAAACATCCCAAGGTGATTCACAGGAGCGTAAATCAGACAAAATTTGACCCCGAGCCACATAGGGAGACATTAGGTCAGGTGACCAAAAGCTTGGTCAGAGGTTGGTTTTTAAGGAGCGTCTTAAAGGAGGAAAGTATTCAAGAAGGTGGTATTTAGAAATATTACGTGAATTTTACAGTGTGGCCAAGGTGAGAAGAGTTTTTAAAGGTTGCTTTGAGACACATCTTTGTTTTGCAATGGTCACAGGAGTTTGATTTATGTACCACTGACTTTCAAAATCAATGTGACATTTAAATTAAGCTGGATCCTTGCTACGCTGTAACCTGAGAACTTAAAATAGAAATGATGGCGTCGGAGAGGTCGCACCATTATTTTAACCATCAAATTATACCGCACTCAATATTTCCTTTCCTCCTCCTCCTCCCACTCCAACTCCAACTCCTCCCCATAGATTATCCTCCAAATGAGAGGGAGGAAATCACCATTGTACGGTGTTTGGAAACTGGACACAGGAGGGAGGAGAGAGAATACTGCCCCTTTAGATGAGTTTCCCTCTGCTCGGACCCTTGTGGTGTGTGAATTTAGGCGTGCTGGGAGGGAAGGCTCTGGGATGCACTGCCTGTAAGGGTGGTGGAGGCAGACTCAATCGCGGCTTTCAAAAGGGAGTTGGATAAGTACCTGAAGGAAAAAAATTTGCAGGGCTACGGTGAAAGGGCGGGTGAGTGGGACTAGCTGAGGTGTACTTGCAGAGAGCCGGCACGGGCTCGATGGGCTGAATGGCCTCCTTCTGTGCTGTAACCATTCTATGATTCGATAACACTTGCAGGATTACAAGTAGTAAATTTTCATGCTCTTCTTTAGCAATTGCAGTTCCTTCACTATTTCATCATGAAACAGAACATATATGTCAACGAGTGCTTTACGGGTGTGCACAACAGTCCTGTATTGGATTCAAACCAACTATACAGTAATACTATCTAATTCATCCCCTCCTCAAACCACTCATTTTGCTGTACACCACCAATTTCCTTGTTTCCTCAGGGCAATTTTCACCGTACACTTGACAATGAAGAACTGACATTGGAAGCAAAGAATTGATGAGAGTAGCGTGCCTATTCAGACACAGAGACATCCAGATAAAGAATTAAATTCTTCGAGAAACCAAAGTGATGAGGGATTGTATACAGTTGTCTTGCTCCTCATTCTGTTGCAACCAAGACTCAGCACAGTCTCCTACCCCAACGCATTTGTGTCAGAGCCTCAAAACTGTGGAACTCCTTTACACACCCCTTCCTCCTAAAAACCTAAGCTTCTGGGGTTACTACTTCTATTTAGCTCATCTTCTCTCCTGCTCTTCAAATTTGGTGGCCCCTTCATTGGGTTTCACAATATTTTTTTTTTTTTTTTTTTTTTTTTAAAAAGCACCAAAAGCCATCTGAATGCACAGCAGAAATCTTTGCAAAGCTGACTAAGTATTAAGAGTCTCCAAGTATTAATGGCTGCAACGAACAAGCATTTAAGTAACACGTTTGGCTGGTTTGAGAGAATGATGGGTTCAATTACATTTTAAGACAACTCACTGTAGTTAGCTTCAGTGTGCAGAATTCTACCCATTTCTACTAAATATATCCCATTAACTTTAATACTATCTAAATTAATAGCAATGAGTCACACCAAGGGATTTGGTTGTAAACCAATTGGCGGAAATGTGGGATTTCAACAATTTTCTTCAAATTGCTAATTTTTTGTGAAAATTGCTTTACATCAACCAGCTGCAGACAGACTCTCTTGGCACCCCTGCCCATTTCAACTAAAACCAGTTAATATGTAGTCTAGGTGGAGTGATTCAGCAAGTAGTTAAGAATGAGTGATAGCACTGCAGCAAAAAAGGAAAACATCAACCAATGTGGGGCATTGCTCCCGTCTACACACATAGGTCTACACAGAATTTCCCTGGAGGCTATACAGAATGAAATAACTTCAATTTCAACCATCAAGAAATCAGAGCTCGAGGGGGAAGCATCAGTACCCAAACTGATTTTGCACAAGTAACACACTCCGTGTTGAAGTCTGCGTGGGAGGAACAGCAAGTACTTTAAGAAGGCAAAATGGTATGTTGGCCTTCGTAGCAAGAGGGTTCGAGTACAGGAACAAGGAGGTCTTGCTACAGTTGTACAGGGTCTTGGTGAGACCGCACCTTGAGTATTGTGTGCAGTTTTGCTCACCTTACCTGAGGAAGGACGTTCTTGCCATGGAAGGAGTGCAGCGAAAATTCACCAGGCTGATACCTGGGATGGCAGGAATGACGTATGAGGAGAGATTGTGTCGACTGGGCTTATACTCACTGGAGTTTAGAAGATTGAGAGGGGATCTCATCGAAACCTATAAAATTCTGTCAGGTCTGGACAGACTAGATGCAGAAAGGATGTTTCTGATGGCAGGGGAGTCCAGAACCAGGGGTCATAGTCTAAGGATAAGGGGTAGGCCATTTAGGGCTGAAATGAGGAGGAATTTCTTCACCCAGAGAGTGGTGAACCTGTGGAATTCTCTGCCACAGAGGGCGGTGGAGGCCAGTTCATTAAATATATTCAAGAAAGAGTTGGATATATTTCTTGAGGCTAAAGGGATCAAGGGATATGGGGAGAAGGCAGGGACAGGGTACTGAATTTGGATGATCAGCCATGATCTCATTGAATGGCGGAGCAGGCTCGAGGGGCCGAATGGCCTACTCCTATCTTCTATGTTTCTATACTTGGCTAGATACCTGAAAGAAAGACCTGTTTTGAACACATTACATGAAAATGAATCTACCAGTTCTCAAGTAAACACTGGGGGACCAACACCTTGAATTGGACGACCTCTATTATTTCAAAAACAAAGACAGAACAAAGGCCACACGTTTCCTCTGCGGCACGACTCCATTACTTCCTGTTATTCGCCTTAACTCATAAAAATAGTCTTGTTCTTATAAATTTACCACCATCTGCTCAGAACAGAATTATTGTTTTTGTTTAAAAAAGCCCAAACATCTAAAATAAATGTTTGATCTTTGTATATATTTAAAAAAGAATCAAGCCCGATAAAAGGGGCCTCTTAAAGACTTCCTTTGTCTTCATCCACCGCATCAAAACAACCAGGATTACAATTGTGTCGCTGTTGAAAAAAAACCCAGAACGGATATTTAAACAGAACGCAGTCTCACCTTTGTCCTGGAATGCAATCCGCTCCTTCTGCAACACTTCCAGTTCCCGTCCCAGTGCCTTCTCCTGTCTCTCTAGTTCGTGACGAAGCACCAAGATCTTCAGCTGCAAACGCTCCCGCTCCTTTTTCTAAAAAAGGAATAAAAAAAACATTTCACCTCCATCAATCGCCGTCTTCATTCAACAACCTCCTCCCCACTGTTGGGTGTTCCAGCATGCTGACGTGACAACCAGCTGTGCCAGTTTCCAAGCACGATTTCATGCGTAGAACAATCTCAGTTTTAGCCGTTTTGTTGAAGATTGGTGCAAAGTAGAGATGAGGTTTTAAAAGTCATCTTCAGGTACACGGTTACCTTCTAGCGGATGGATCAAGAGCGACATAGATAAAAGCTTGAGATCAGGTTTGGCACCCATCCGCTGAAGGAGCGTGGCCCAGCTTTGTCTAAATTTGGCTCATTTTGTCCAAAGACCTTCTTAAAAAACAGGTGCTTCACACAAGAAATGCTAGTTGTGTAGAAAAAGCAAATAATTGGTTCAAATCTGAAAACTGGTTTTAGTGATGTATAAAAAACATCCTCCTAGAATTCCCACGAGGGTTCTCCTGATCTCCCGCCCTAACTTCGGCAGAAGACTGGCGGATACGCTAGAGCAATGGCTAAAACCTTGTGTTTCTCGGGGGACGCGGGGGTGGGGTGAATTCTCTCGAAGATACGCCAGGAGATCGGGAGAACCCCATGGATATTCTCCCCCCATTTTGTTGACAACTACTCCAATTCATTCTCAGGGTGGGTGCATGTTGCTGGCAAGGCTGGCATTTGAATACATGTTCAAATACACTGTCCTACATGCTATTCTTTCCTCCAACATGTCTACTCTATTTAAATCAAGATTCACAATCCTCAAAACACATTTCTGCATCTGAAGTGTACCTTATGACAACATCACACCTATGTGGAGGTCATCAGGTGGAATCTTTGAAGACTGTGTCAGATAGCACTAGCATCACTAGCTTGAAGACTCCTTTAAAACGATCCTTAAAACCTATCTCTTTGACCAAGCTTTTGGTCATCTGCCCTAATATCTCGTGTGTCTCTGTCAATTTTTGTTTGATAACGCTCCTGTGAAGCGCCTTGGGATGTTTTACTACATTAAGGCTGCTATATAAATGCAAGTTGTTGTTTTGGTGAAAATCCAATACTGCTCTAGGCTCTGACAAGTATTCACATGGTTTGCGCTGCCCACAGAATTGTGGGGCAAGCTAAGCAACAACTTGCAGCAAGATGTCTCAAACCACTGGGAGGAAAAACAATGGAAGGTCAAGAGTGAAAAATTAAAAAAACACGTGAAGGGGGTTTGGGGAGGAAGAAATCAAAAGGCACAGAGGAAAACAGCAGCTTTTGAGATGATTTTTTAAAAGCAGAGAATGAGATGATAAGCCCAGAGAGAACAGGCCAGAGAGTTTCTAAAGGGCAGGAGTGCAGTGGCTGAACGAGTGGTCACCACCGGTGGAGATTGACAACATAGAAGATAGGAGCAGGAGTTGGCTATTCGCCATTTAATGAGATCATGGCTGATCATCCAAATTCAGTATCCTGTCCTTGCTTTCACCCCATATCCCTTGATCCATTTAGCCTTAAGAAATATATCTAACTCCTTCTTGAATATATTTAATGAATTGGCCTCAACGGCCTTGTGTGGTAGAGAATTCCACAGGTTCACCACTCTCTGGGTGAAGAAATTCCTCCTCATTTCTGTCCTAAATGGCTTACACCTTATCCTTAGACTATGACCCCTGGTTCTGGACTCCCCCGCCATCGGGAACATCCTTCCTGCATCTAGTCTGTCTAGTCCTGTTAGAATTTTATAAGTTTCAATGAGATCCCCTCTCATTCTTCTAAACTCCAGCGAGTATAAGCCCAATCGACCCAATCTCTCCTCATACGTCATTCCTGCCATCCCAGGTATCAGTCTGGTGAATCTCTCTCCATGGAAAGAACATCCATATAAGGCAACCAAAACTGCACACAATACTCAAGGTGTGGTCTCACCAAGGCCCTGTACAACTGCAGCAAGACATCCTTGCTCCTGTACTCGAATCCTCTTGCTACGAAGGCCAACATACCATACCAAGGCCTTCTTACCCGCCTGCTGCACCTGCATGCTTACCTTCAGTGACTGGTGCACAAGGACACCCAGGTCTCATTGCACTTCCCCTTTTCCCAATCTATTGCCGTTCAGATAATAATCTGCCTTCCTGTTTTTGCCACCAAAGTGGATAACCTCGCATTTATCCACATTATACTGCATCTGCCATATCACCCAATCATACTGGAGTTTCTCTGCATCCTCCTCACAGCACACATCCAGCTTTGTGTCGTCTGCAAACTTTGAGATATTACATCTAGTTCCCTCATCTAGATCATTAATATATATATTGTGAATAACTGGGGTCCTAACACCGATCCCTGCGGTACCCCACTTGTCACTGCCTGCTACTCTGAAAAAAGACCCGTTTATTCCAATGCTCTGCTTCCTGTCTGCCAACCAGTTCTCTATCCAAGTCAGTACCTTACCCCCAATCCCATGTGCCTTAACTTTACACGCTAATCTCTTATGCGGGACCTTATCGAAAGCCTTCTGAAAGTCCAAATACACCACATCCACTGGTTCTCCCTTATCTATTTTACCAGGTGCATCCTCAAAAAATTCCAGTAGATTAGTCAAGCACGATTTACCTTTTGTAAATCCATGTTGACTTTGTCCGATCCTGTCACTGTTTTCCAAGTGCTCTGCTATTACATCTTTTATAATGGACTCTAGCATTTCCCCCACTACCGATGTCAGGCTTAATTCCCCATTTTCTCAGAAAAACTCCAGTATGATTTGGACAGGTTGGGTGATTGGGCAAATGCAGTATAATGTGGACAAATGCAAGGTTATCCACTTTGGTGGCAAAAACAGGAAGGCAGATTATCTGAACGGCAATAGATTGGGAGAAGGGGAAGTGCAACGAGACCTGGGTGTCCTTGTGCACCAGTCGCTGAAGGCAAGCATGCAGGTGCAGCAGGCGGTTAAGAAGGCAAATGGTATGTTGGCCTTCGTAGCGAGAGGGTTCGAGTACAGGAACAAGGATGTCTTGCTGCAGTTGTACAGGGCCTTGGTGAGACCACACCTTGAGTATTGTGTGCAGTTTTGGTCGCCTTAACGGAGGAAGGATGTTCTTTCCATGGAGGGAGCGCAGCAAAGATTCACCAGGCTGATACCTGGGATGGCAGGAATGACGTATGAGGAGAGATTGGGTCGATTGGGCTTATACTCGCTGGAGTTTAGAAGAATGAGAGGGGATCTCATTGAAACTTATAAAATTCTAACAGGACTAGACAGACTTGATGCAGGAAGGATGTTCCTGATGGCGGGGGAGTCCAGAACCAGGGGTCACAGTCTAAGGATAAGGGGTAAGCCATTTAGGACTGAGATGGAGGAGGAATTTCTTCACCCAGAGAGTGGTGAACCTGTGGAATTCTCTACCACAGAAGGCAGTTGAGGCCAATTCATTAAATATATTCAAGAAGGAGTTAAATATATTTCTTAAGGCTAAAGGGATCAAGGGATATGGGGAGAAAGCAGGGACAGGTTACTGAATTTGGATGATCAGCCATGATCTCATTGAATGGCGGAGCAGGCTCGAGGGGCCGAATGGCCTACTCCTGCTCCTATCTTCTATGTTCCTCTGTTTCTGTGGAGTGTAGTCACTGTTGTAATGTAGAAAACGCAGCAGTCAATTTGCGCAGAGCAAGCTCCCACAAACAGCAATGTGATAATGGCCAGATAATCTGTTTTGTTATGTTTTTGTTATATATTAATGACTTGAATGTGGGTGTACAGGGCACAATTTCAAAATTTGCAGATGAGACAAAACTTGGAAGTATAGTGGACAGTGAGAAGGATAGTGATAGACTTCAAGAAGACGTAGACAGGCTGGTGGAATGGGCGGACACGGGGCAGATGAAATTTAACGCAAAAAAGTGCGAAGTGATTCCATTCTTTGTACCAAAATGTGAGGAAATATAAACTAAAATGGTACAATCCTAAAGGGGGTGAATGAACAGAGAGACATTGGGTTACATAAGAACATAACAAATAGGAGGAGTCGGCCATACGGCCCCTCGAGCCTGCTCCGCCATTCAATAAGATCATGGCTGATCATCGACCTCAACTCCACTTTCCCACCCGATCTCCATATCCACTGAGTCCAAAAATACGTGCACAAATCATTGAGGGTGGCAGGGCAGGTTGAGAAAGCAGTTAAAAAAGCTTATGGGATCCTGGGCTTCATGAGAGCATAAAAGCATGGAAATTATGAGCCACCTGTATAAAACACTGGTTCGGCCTCAACTGGAGTACTGTGTCCAATTCTGGGCACCGCACTTTAGGAAGGATGTCAAGGCCTTAGAGAGGGTGCAGAAAAGATTTACGAGAATGATTCCAGGGATGAGGGACTTCAATTACGTGGATAGACTGGAGAAGCTGGGGTAGTTCTCCTTGGAGCAGAGAAGATTGAGAGAAGATTTGATAGAGGTGTTCAAAATCAGGAGGGGTCTGGACATAGTGGATAGAGAGAAACTGTTCCCATTGGCGGAAGGGTCGAGAACCAGAGGACACAGATTTAAAGTGATTGCCAAAGAACCAAAGGCGACATGAGGAGAAACATTTTTACACAGCGAGTGGTTAGGATCTGGAATGCAATGTCTGAAAAGGTGGTAGAGGCAGACTCAAACACGGCTTTCAGAAGGGAGTTGGATAAGTACCTGAAGGAAAAAAATCTACTGGCTATGGGGAAAGGGCGGGGCAGTGGGAATAGCTGAAGTGCTCTTGCAGAGAGCCGGCACGGGCCGAACGGCCTTCTTCCGCGATGTACCCATTCTATGATTCTAAGCACAGAATACTAAAGGGCAATACTGCAGTTGATGAATAAAACGTAAAACAAATTGCCACCAGTGCAGCCACACCAACATTAGTCTGGGAATGTGGAGGGTTTACAAAACAGGTTACGAAATTAAGGCTTCAGAAGACAATCCTTTCTAGAATTAAACGTGTAATTGTCAGTGTGGAAAATGGTCTTAAAAGTCACCACAAAGTTGAAAATTATGATGCAAATAGAGGTTCTTTTCCCTTCCTCAAAGAGCATTCAGTAGAAAAGGTTTTAAAATAACGACCAAATGGAAATTCAGATGAATGAGAGCTCGTCGCTCATTACTGCAAGGTGTCTTCATTCTAGATCACGCTTTTCTGCAGCACCCTCTGCTTAAGTTAACAGCGCTGTCCGTCACTACGCACCGCTGAGGAGCTACAAAACTGTCTGCAGCATTTTTTTTTTTTTTTATAAAAAGTGATCTCTGAATTTGACAGCAGAGTCATGTTTTCACAGATGTCTACATTTAACCAAAAATAGCAAACGGTCATGAAAACGGAATGAGAGATTGAAAATTGCTGCAGTTTTGAACAACTGCAGCTGTAACCTCGGCTGGAAAGGACGCCGTAGATTTATGCATTTGGACAGAAAGCTGCGAGATGAATGGCCATAACGTAATCAACTCTATGACATTTCTGGGCAATGAGTCTTTTAAACTACCTCCCTCAGACAGAATCTAGTACAGACTAAAAGCTCTCCAGATTGAGTTCGGCATTAGTACACTGGAAAGCTGCAATATGCAAAATGATGGATATATTCCAGCACAGATGTGACGTCTACAAACAGCACAGTGAAATAACTCTGGCACCGGAAACCATTACAAAACGGTCAGGTAAATTAGTTCGCTGAAAATACAAGACACTACTTTTTAGTGTTGAGTTTCCAGAAAAGGTACATTCTGTACAGCAAGATATTTAATCAAAGCCGTGAGTAATTTTACTTTTTTCATAAAGTTTCCCTTCAAGGCGATAGATGTAAGCAGTGGGAATTGGAACACTTGGCTTCAGGGATCCAGTAGCAATGCCGAGCAAGCCTAGATTTTCTACAGCACAGGTTCGTTGCAGAGTAAAGCTCCCTCTGCCTTCCTCAATAAAGTAGCCCATCCCCAATCCCAAAGCAGCAGGCTTGCTGCACCAGTGTGCCATTTTCCACTTCCAACATCAGCTACTTAGCGACCAGAGTAAAATTGCCAGTCTCAATTAGTCCTAAATGAGGGCCACTGAATTAAGCTCGCTCAAACTCTCAACCAGTTTCCTAAATTATTGTCAATACTATTCACTGCGTCGCGCTGTTTCAAGAAACTTTCAACAAAGGGACTTGTCGTTGATAAGGTGCCTTTGGTCATCTCCCCAGACCGCCCTCTCTCCAAGAGCATAGACAGGCTATCACGAGGGAGGAAGAAGCAACTGAAAGCCACTTCAGTTTCTCCTCGACAAGGCATTACAGAGATAGTAACTCACCATATGGTGAACTACAAGCATATTCCAGTGCACTGCTAATCTATGGCACGACTTGGTGCTCCATCATTTCTCAAACAAATTATAATTTGACAGAATAACTTGATTTTTTATTTAAATGTGTTAATAAGACTTCCTTTTAAACTACTGCATCAACAGCAGCAGCAGAATTGTATTCCACAACAATCTGTAACCTCATGGCCCGGCATATCCCTCACTCTACCATTACCATCAAACCAGGGGACCAACCCTGGTTCAATAAGGAGTGTAGAAGAGCATGCCAGGAGCAGCACCAGGCGTACCTAAAAATGAAGTGCCAACCTGGGGAGGCTGCAACACAGGACTACATGCATGCTAAAAAGCGGAGGCAGCATGCTATAGACAGGGCTAAGCAATCCCACAATCAACGGATCAGATCAAAGCTCTGCAGTCCCGACACATCCAGTCATGAATGGTGGTGGACCATTAAACAACTAACGGGAGGAGGAGGCTCCAAGAATATCCCCATCCTCAATGATGGTGGAGCCCAGCACGTGAGTGCAAAAGACAAGGCTGAAGCGTTTGCAACCAACTTCAGCCAGAAGTGCTGAGTGGATGATCCATATCGGCTTACTCCCGAGGTCCCCACCATCACAGGAGCCATTCAGCCAATTCGATTCACTCCACGTGATATCATGAAACGGCCGAGCGCACTGGATACATCAAAGGCTCTGGGCCCCAACAACATCTCAGCTATCGTGCTGAAGACTTGTGCTCCAGAGCTAGCCGCGCCTCTAGCCAAGCTGTTCCAGTACAGCTACAGCAATCTATCTGACAATGTGGAAAACTGCCCAGGTATGCCTTGTCCACAAAAAACAGGACAAATCCAACCCGGCCAATTACCGCACCATCAGTCTATTCTCAATCATCAGCAAAGTGTTCGAAGGTGTCATCGACAGTGCTGTCAAGCGGCACTTACTCACCAATAACCTGCTCACTGATGCCCAGTTTGGGTTCCGCCAAGGCCACTCAGCTCCCGACCTCATTACAGCCTTGGTCCAAACATGGACAAAGGAGCTGAATTCCAGAGGTGAGGCAAGAGTGACTGTCAAATGCTGCCTTGATGTCAAGGGCAGAGTCTGGCATCAAGGAGCCCTAGTAAAACTGGTCAATGGGAATCAGGGGGAAAACACTCCACTGGCTGGAGTCATACCTAGCACAAAGGAAGATGGTTGTGGTGGTTGAAGGTCAATCATCACAGCCTCAGGACATTGCTACAGGAGTTCCTCAGGGCAGTGTCCTAGGCCCAACCATCTTCAGCTGCTTCATCAATGATCTTCCCTCCAACAGGTGGTCAGAAATGGGGATATCGCTGATGACTGCAGTGCTCAGCACCATTCGCAACTCCACAGATAATGAAGCATTCCATGCCCGCATGCAAGAAGACCTGGACGACATTCAGGCTTGGGCTGATAAGTGGCAGGTAACATTCGCGCCACAGAAGTGCCAGGCAATGACTATCTCCAACAAGCGAGAGTCTAACTACCTCCCTTCGACATTCAATGGCATTACCATCGCCAAATCCCCCACTATCAACATCCTGGGGGTCAGCATTATCTTAACTGGACCAGCCATATAAATACTGTAGTAACAAGAGCAGGTCAGGGCGAGTGTCTCACCTCCTGACTCCCCAAAGCTTTTCCACCATCTACAAGGCACAAGTCAGGAGTGTGATGGAATACTCTCCACTTGCCTGGATGAGGGCAGCTCCAACAACACTCAAGAAGCTCGACACCATCCAGGACAAAGCAGCCCGTTTGATTGGCACCCCATCCACCACCATAAACATTCACTCCCTCCACCACCGGCGTACCGTGGCTACAGTGTGTACCATCTACAAGATGCACTGCAGCAGCTCGCCAAGGTTTCTTCGGCAGCACCTCCCAAACCCGCGACCTCTTCCACCTAGAAGGACAAGGGCTGCTGGCGCATGGGAACACCACCACCTCCAAGTTCCCCTCCAAGTCACACACCATCCTGACTTCAAAGTATACCGCCGATCCTTCATCGTCGCTGGGTCAAAATCCTGGAACTCCCTACCTAACAGCACTGTGGGAGCACCTTCACCACACGGACTGCAGCGGTTCAAGAAAGCGGCTCACCACCACCTTCTCAAGGGCAATTAGGGATGGGCAATAAATGCTGGCCTTGCCAGCAATGCCCTGATCCCATAAACAAAACAAAAAAACAGTATACTCTGACTTTGATTAATTCTAAAACCTGGGTCATATCGCCTCTGATGGCCATTAATTCTGCCGACTATGGGTGTAATTGTGGGGTCCGAAGCAGCTCGTTTACGCTCACTGGTTTGATTCCTGGGATGAGAGGGCTGTCCTATGAGGAGAGATTGAGCAGAATGAGTCTATATTTCTGGAGTTTAGAAGAATGAGAGGTGATCTCATTGAAACGTGTAAATTTTTATTTATTTATTTTTAATACAGGGATTGACTGGGTGGATGCTGAGAGGCTGTTTCTTCTGGCTGGAGAGTCGACAACTAGGGGTCATAAGGGGGTCGGCCATTTAGGACTGAGATGAGGAGAAATTTCTTCACTCAAAGGGTTGTGAATCTTTGGAATTCTCTAGCCCAGAGGGCTGTGGATGTTCAGTCAGTATATTCAAGGCTGAGGTAGATTGATTTTTGGGCACTAGGGGAAATCGAGGAATATGGGGATAGGGCAGGAAAGTGGAGTTGAGGTCAAAGATCAGCCATGATCTTATTGAATGGCAGAGCAGGCTCAATGGGCTGTATGGCTTACACCTGCTCCTATTTCTTATGTCCTTAATACTATTCTAAAGATAACCTTCTATGATATGCGACCAAGTAACACGTACCTCTCCTCAAGATAGAGCACTCTGGTACCAGGGGAACAAGGACTACTTGCCCAGGCAAATCCGATCATTAGTTGAAGTAATAATTGAAAATGCCAGCGAGAGGTTTCCTTCTTCCCCAAACTTCAAACTTATTGCAATCAATAATTCACCAGCACTGTCATTAGACATATTTAATGTTGTTACCAACATGCTACAGGGGGGGGGCGGGGGGGAAAAAAAAAAAATCAGACTTAAGCCAACTTGCTTCAGTGTTGTGCCATACTCTTAGTTCATCTCAAGTCTTTCCCTACCACCAGTTGTTACCTGCAGCCACCAGTACATGTTTTAGAGTCTACTTCTCTTAATCTGAATGAAGCCACTTGGAATTTGATTTGAATTGAAATTCTACAAATAAATTGTCTCCTGCGCAGTTTTATTTAAATTGCTAATACAAACTTCAGGATGGTTCAATTTTTCTTTCAACATTAACAGGTGTAGAATGTACAGCTGAAGTTGTACAAAATCTGTAATTATTCTGCCAGACGTATGCTTTTTCTTTAAGTTTAAGCTGTTGCTACATTCAGTTACACTTTGAGGAAATCCTACAGCCAATACTCTACTATGTTCAATGAAATTATGCGTTTACAATTCCTTTCAGCTTCACATAAATCACCGATACGGAGAATTTTCACTCGGTGATGCAGATTTATGTACTTTCAGCAAATTACAATCCATATTTGGGCACGAGTCAGTCAGCTCGAGTATTATCAAGAAGTCCATCATAAACATCATGCTTCGTCACAGTAAAGTCCGAGGAGATACAGGTTATTGCACAGTGCCAGATTAGATGAAACCTTCATCTGAAAAGGAGAAGGCTCAAACAATTGTTTGTCTTGCCCACCACCCCATCCAATGAGTCACAATTTAAATCATTCCTGCACAATAAGGCCCCGATACCCAACCGATTACACTTTGTTACAGGTCTTCCTGGGCAGTCAGTCAAAACGATCAAATGCTAATCTGTTGAAAAGCTAAGATTAGTGCATTTTCCTAAGAAATGGAAGGGAAAGATAAGGAAGTTTGATTGCTTGGCACACCCAGTTTTTCCTTTGTATTCATTCTCGGGATATAGGCGTCACTAGCAAGACCGGCATTTACTTCCCATCCCGAGTTACCCTTGAGGAGGTGGTGGTGAGCCGCCTTCTTGAAGCGCTGCAGTCCGTATGATGAAGGTGCTCCCACAGTGCTGTTAGGGAGGGAGTTCCACGTTTTTGACCCAGCGACAAAGGAACGGCGATATATTTCAAAGTCGGGATGGTGAGAGACTTGGAGGGGAATTTGGAAGAGCTAGTGTTCACATGTGATTGCTGCCCTTGTCCTTCTAGGTGGTGCTGTTGACATATGTGCAGTCACAAAACATGGGTTGCACACTATATTTCCACAATGGTGGGGGGGTGGGGGGGAAGGGTTCCTGATTTCATCAATAGTTTTGGGGGATGGTGGACAAACAGAGGATAAGTGGCAGGTTAGTGCACAATTGGCAGAAAGCCCAGAACAGGCAGCCTGCCTAAACTTTTAACTGCCGATTAGTATGTTTAGAGTAGGGGCAAATGTGAGGGGCTTAAGTGAAACATCGAACAATCCATTAAATCATAGACAGATAGAATCATCGATACGTACAGCACAGGAGGCAGCCATTCGGCCCGCCGTGCCTGTGCTGGCTCTTTGAACGAGCCGTCTCGCTCAGTCCCACACCCCCCGCTGTGTGTCCGTAACCCTGTCAGTTCCTCATCCTCCAGAACCTGTCCAACTCCCTTTTACAATTATTGATGGAATCAGCTTCCACCACCTTTTCAGGTCGAGCGTTCCCGATCCCCACAACTCAGGTGAAAAAGTTTCTCCATCTCCCCTCTAGATCTTTTTCCAACGATTCTGAATCTATGACCTCAAGTTATTGACCCACTCACCAGAGGGAATATCTTTTCCCTATTTACTGTTATAAATTATAAAACAATTGGATGTTTTAAAAAAACGGAAGTGTCGCTGGCAATGTTCGCCCTAATTTTTTTTGGGTGCGCGATCCCTTTAACGGGCTGCGCGGCCCATTCAAAATTTCGTGCATGCGCGAAATCTCCCATTGAGAAGCCGGTAAGTGGCCTGCTTGGGATCTCCAGACATCTGTGCGGCTGCACAGCTTAGTGGGAACATTGGTCGCTGGTCCTTTTTTTTTTACAGAAATGGAAAGAATTGCCGTTTAGCAGATTGACGACATGGTCTATGCAGGTTTTGTGGAAGTTAGACTCTCTGAACTACAGCTTACATTGGAAAGAACAAGAGAAATTAGCAAGCAACAGCAAGCATATCAGTAATTGGGGTTATAAAAGCAGACTGCAAAAAACTGAAAAAAATCCAATTAGGAATGAAGGAACTTCTTCACCCAGAGAGGTTCGAATGTGGAACTTGCTACCACATGGAGTAGTTGAAGCAAACAGCAGAGATATAAGTACATGAAGGAGAAAGGAATAGAAGGGTATGCTGATGGGGTTAGGTGGAGCAGGGTGGGAGGAAGCTCATGTGGAGCATAAACACAATCACAGACCGGTGCGGCTGAATGGCTGGTTTCTGTGCTGTAGATTCTATGTAATATACGTAAAAAGGGAGAGGGAATCAAAAAAGCAGGAATCAGTAATCAGTTATACAAAGACAAAAATAAAAGTGTAGTTGAGTGGGGCCATTTGATCAAACCAGCTCAATCTCCCAGACACCCTACAGTCTCCCCAACACAGTACCCAACAGCCTTTTTAATGTGTGAATCTGGCTCTTCCACTCTACCGGGATGATTACTCCAGGTATTAAATCAGTGAGTAAGTGTGACAAACTTCCTTACTGAGCTTACCGTTAACCAGTTTATACCTACAGCCTCATTATCCTGCAGTCGTGGTTTAACTTTGCTATTCCAGAGTATCTTCTACATCTCCGCAAAGTCCCCAATTATTCACTCCCAGGTCACTAATGCATTTCCACGAGCCAGTTTGACACCATTTATTAATTACTCCTTCCTTCCCCCCCCCCCCCCCGCAATATGCAACATTTTGCAGTTAATTGAATTTCCTCCGCCACTGTTCTGCCCGCTTGCAAATTTTCTTCTCGATCCCTCTGTGGCTCCTTGACTGTTCCAGACTCGATTGCTTCCTCTACTCCAACTAGCCCTCTGTTATTCGATATATTTTCTGAAATGAACTAACTTGCATTTACTTCTGTGTCCAGGAGGTTTATAACCAAGCACCGATCCAGAGGGCACCTCTCCACGCTCTACATTTCCCCAACCCAACATCTTACCTAACGAGCGCCCACTGCTTCCCAGGATATCCACCATCTTCAGCTTCTGTGGCCTTTCATGCGGAAATTTATTAAATCATTCTGGAAATCTACATAGTGCTTCCCATCTCTAATTGAAACATTTAAAATCCTGAGGGGAATTGACAGGCTAGATGCTGAGAGGTTGTTTCCCCAGGCTGGGGAGTCTAGAACTAAGAGGCATAGTCTCAGGGATAAGGAGTCAGCCATTTAGGACTGAGATGAGGAGAAATTTCTTCACTCAGAGGGCAGTGAATCTTTGGAATTCTCTACCCAGAGGGCTGTGGATGCTCAGTCGTTGAGTATATTCAAGACTGAGATTGCTAGATTTTTGGGCACGAAGGGAATCGAGGGATATGGAGATCGGCGGGCAAGTGGAGTTGATATAGGAGATCAGCCATGATCTTATTGAATGGCGGAGCAGGCTCGAGGGGTCCAATGGTCTACTCATGCTCCTATTTCTTGTGTTCTTATGTTCTCAAAATCTATTTGGGATATCATGTCTCTTGGGGAAAAAAAAAAGGTCAAGCAAGTTGGTCAAGCAGGTCCTTTTTCCCCCCTCTGAAATGCCGTTAGCTGCTAATTGGGAATCTACGGAAGTGGTGATGGATGGCCTCTCTGAGGTGGCTTCAGACCATTGCACGCTGGAGTCAGATTGGAATTAGAAACATAGAAGATAGGAGCAGGAGTAGGCCATTCGGCCCCTCGAGCCTGCTCCGCCATTCAATGAGATCATGGCTGATCATCCAAATTCAGTACCCTGTCCCTGCTTTCTCCCCATATCCCTTGATCCCTTTAGCCTTAAGAAATATATCTAACTCCTTCTTGAATATATTTAATGAATTGGCCTCAACTGCCTTGTGTGGTAGAGAATTCCACAGGTTCACCACTCTCTGGGTGAAGAAATTCCTCCTCATCTCTGTCCTAAATGGCTTACCCCTTATCCTTAGACTGTGACCCCTGGTTCTGGACTCACCGACCATCGGGAACATCCTTCCTGCATCTAGTCTGTCTAGTCCTGTTAGAATTTTATAAGTTTCAATGAGATCCCCTCTCATTCTTCTAAACTCTAGCGAATGTAAGTCTAATTGACCCAATCTCTCTTCATACGTCATTCCTGCCATCCCAGGTATCAGTCTGGTGATATATGGTCACCACTTCTGCGCAACTGTAAAGTAAAAATGATTTCAATGTAACATGAAGGAGTGCCCAAGATCTCTGAACCAACAAGCACAAAAAGCTACTAAAAATATCATGTGGTACAATGCATTTGAAAACGAAGCATTGGTACGATCTTCCAGTTTTGCACATATTCAGCATGTTACGTAGTACAGTATAATCATCAGTAACCGTCATACTAATCGAGCCAAAATTAGCTCAGAACAAATTTTTCAATTAATTCACAAGTTAACTGCTCAGCAAATAAATTTAGGACTAAAAATACCTTGAAGGTTTGCTTTGTGTATCCAAGTGATATAAATCAGCGTGCCTTCTACCAAATAGGATCGAAATGGCTAGATCAACTAAGTGTACAGTAACATATCATGCATGTGCTGGAAGAGTTGACAGGGCAATTCATCATTTTTCTTTCCTGGCAATTATTCACTGAAATCAATTAGATTTGAACTGGGACAACCTTTAATATCACACTGCAACTGTTCTCACGTATGTCAGGTGTTAATTGCAGAAATTTACCAATGTGTTATTGTTCAAATGCTTATGGAGAAGGAGCTTGGCTGGTGCAGTGGGTGCTGGATCGCTGCATACCTTCAAGAGGGAGCAGGATCGGTTCTTGACTGGGGCAGAGAGCGCACCATGCAGAAAGTAAGTGGCTTTACAGATAACACATGGTCCATGTGATCCCCTGGACTGGCTTTGGTCACTGGAAGGGCGGGGGGGGGGGGGGGGGGCGTCGGAGAGGAGTTTTCCAGAGCAGTTTTCCCCTTATTGGTCCTGGGTTTTTGCCTCTCCCAGGAGACTACATGGCTGCGGGGCGGTGGGGGGCAGAGAGTGTCTAAGTCATGATGCTCCGGCCATCATGAGTGTGGGACAGGCTTGAAGGAGCAGCTGGTCTCTGTTCGTATGTTTAAAATGTTGAGACAACAGATGAGCTGTTGACCTCTCTGGACAGAACATAATGACTGCAACTGGGATCCAGACTATGATAGAGTAACATCTACTTGATCCCTGTGGCTTTCTTCATCTGTAGTTTCTAATATCAATCAATCTCGGGCCTTCTTATATGAAGATGCAAGAAGTCTGCAAACTACAGTAACTGCCCATACCCATCTATTGTACATAAGCTCACAATGATTCAAAAGGTTGTAGGGCCTCAATCTTTCATGACCAATGTCATAGTAATGGTAGTTGACTCTGTTTCTCCTCTCTTCGATGCTACCTGACCTGCTGAGTGTTTCCAGCACTTTCTGTTGTTATTTCACAGTAATGGTGTTTGATGGCAAAACAAATGTTTTATTTACGGTTGTTCAATTCCATTGTCTGAAGGACTGAAGTACACACGACTGAGATACCCCTGGCACCAACTCCAACACAGCTTAAAAGGCCCTGCTCATGACTGAGTACTGAGCCATTTATACCAATAAGGTCCCGAGCTCAGTCCCTACTCTACTGCAACTTACAACATCTGAGCTAGGAAGGAAGCTGCAAGAAAGGACCTCGTTCCTATTGTACTGATAGCATGAAATTCACTAACAAGCTGTGCAAACAGTTAGTAACTAGTGCTTCAATGTGAGCTAGCACTGCTTTCCTGTTGATCTGTCGAAATTAGCTTCCTAAGATCCAAGGGCCACATTATAAAGATGACAGCTGGTGGAGGACACTCAACTCACTTTCAATGCTCCACGCCGATGGTTTCTCCAACCCCCGCCTTTTGTCCTTATTCCCTCTTCGGATCGCCCCATTCCATAAATACCTCAACTGAAAACAGGGCACACTGCCTGCTTCTAGCTTTCACCAATGCCACAATATTTCTGGCTACTCAGAAATATGCATGGGCTTCTCCTTGATGGGAAAGGATTTGACCTCCATTTGACACCTCCCAGTCTGTTTTTTGTCTCTTCCAAGCTCAGGGACAAAGGACCTGCAGCACAACTACAGCTAATTCAGCACAGAAAAGGGATCGAGTCTGGGATGGTCTTGGTATGGGTTGCTCAGTACAGCACCACATGGTGTGTCCACTAAGCCATCAGGAGACCATATAATATCTGCATGGGTTTTATGTTCACATACTGCTGTTAAAAGTGTTCACAATTCTTCTCAAGTTCATCCATAATACTGGTCTTACCAACTTTGTAGTTGATGCAGTTAGTCTCAATTTCTCCTCGATTTCCTTGCCTACTTTCTGAACGGTTACCTGAGTCTGCTTTATTGCACGTTGAGCAGTATGAAGCCTGTAAAATGAGAATAAAAGAAAAGAAAAAATCAGAAATCTAATCCATCCATGCATCAGAACAACAGGAAGTCCTGCCCTTTGGTATCCATATCCTCGAGAAAGGGTGTAAAGGCAGCACGGGTTCACTTGCAGCGAACCCTGCTGATGTTTTCAGGATAGTTTGGACACTGCTCGGCTAATCCACAAAGCAACTGAAAAGGGAGGGGGAAACACAATCATTCTCCTGTCAAAGTAATTCTGCAGAAGATGAAACTATTTTGGGTTGGGCGGGAGGGAAGTAAGAGGAAACAAGGAAAGGAAGGAAAAAAGGGACTACCACAATTGGCATCCATTTTGGGAAAACCTGCCCAGCATTATAAGCTTATTATAAAATGGAGCACAACTTGATATAGAAGGACAGTGAAACCATTTAATCAGTAGTTTATCCTATGACTGATGCAGATTAAAATCTTGTTGGAATCACTGGCATGGGCCATTGGGTAGTTCCTTCGCACGAGTCACATTAACTGACTCTCCGCATCTTCTGGATTAAAAAATGCTAAGATTCATTGTAAAAGTAAGAATGGGGAGCTTTATTTCAGTTTGGAACACACCACTTCCAAAAAACCAAAATCACACTGATTTTATAGTTGCATTTAAAAAATGAATTATTTTACATTGGGGTGCAAGTTGTTTTCTAGTATTCAGTTGAGTAAAGATATAGGAAACAACTAGCACGAGATTTCACGGCATCTACAATTCATACAAAGATTATACATTTTGGAATATTTGTGAAATTGCCATAAAATGCTTTTCAAGTGATCAGAATGAAAGGCCAAAGCTGATATTGCATACTGCACAGTTCCAATTTCAACCTACTTCAGCTGCACTATCAGCAACAGATTTAATCAAAGTAGAATTTGGGATAAAATTGGCTACAAGTGGAAATTGTAATCTTAGCTATAATAATAGTCAAGTCTGTTTAGTTGTTAAAGCTGATAATATACTTACTAGGACTGGGGGGGTGGGGGGGGGGGGGCAGATGAGGAAGAGGGATTCCCACACCTAAACACTGACCAGAGACTCCATGCTGAAGAGCAGTAAGTTTAGTGTTCATAGTAGTATCACACAACACAGAAGGAAGCCATTCGGCCCATCGTGCCAGTGTCGGCTCCTTGGTAGAGCTAGAAGAATGAGAGGGGATCTCATTGAAACTTATAAAATTCTAACAGGACTAGACAGACTAGATGCAGGAAGGATGTTCCCGATGGCAGGGGAGTCCAGAACCAGGGGTCACAGTCTAAAGATAAGGAGTAAGCCATTTAGGACAGAGATGAGGAGGAATTTCTTCACCCAGAGAGCGGTGAACCTGTGGAATTCTCTACCACAGAAGGCAGTTGAGGCCAATTCATTAAATATATTCAAGAAGGAGTTAGATATATTTCTTAAGGCTAAAGGGATCAAGGGATATGGGGAGAAAGCAGGGACAGGGTACTGAATTTGGATGATCAGCCATGATCGCATTGAATGGCGGAGCAGGCTCGAGGGGCCGAATGGCCTACTCCTGCTCCTATCTTCTATGTTTCTATCCAAGTCGCGTTAGACGAGAACCTGATCGGACTCGGCTGTGGTGTGCCCCCTGCAGTGGGGCAGCCTGCCAGCATGCATTCCCTGGGCTCACACAGGAAGAATGGTCAGCTGAACATCAGAGGGCCAATAACAACAGTGGAACTGCACTCAGCATGCATCAACACCTTCCCAGAGAGAGGAAATGTATATAAATATATATATATATAATAAAAAAGAGAGCTTTAAATGAGAGTAAAATGACAGGAACATTTTCCGAATGGGCCCTGCTCACTGGATGGACTGAGTGGTAATTCTGAAAAAGAATTCAGAACAAAAACACAGCCCTCAAGCCACAGTAAATGAGTGGCACATTTTAACTTGCAGTAATCTTTGGACACATTAAAGTGAAAACCTCACTTTATTTATTTTGGTTCAGAAAAGCCATTCCAGTCCCCCACAGATTAATCTTTCAGAGCTCCGTTACAGCAAGAGCAATTTATGGCTGATTCTATTTGCTTAGTGCAAGCCTGTCAGAGCGGCCCTCACCCAAGCCAGATTTTATTACTTCTGGAGACGGGTACAGATACACACGTGCAGACGTTGGTGAACGCTCGAGATATTATGGTCTTGAGCCACACAGATCAGGGGGTCCTAGGTTTGATTCCTGATCTGTGCTGAGTTAGCTGATCTGAGTCAGGGCAGTCGTAAGCGTGACAGCTCCCCAGGAAGAAAATTACCAGCCAGGGCTGATCTGCTTGTAATTTTTTTTGCGAGGAGGAGAGAGAGAATTTAGCTGTACAGATAGACTATCCTTTATCCGAACTTCCGAAAACCTCTGAAAACCGAATGTTTTTTCGTTCAGCGTAAGTCGTGCGCACGACATGACCCGAGTGGCGCAAAACATGGCAGGAGTGGTCCTCCGGGGTCCATAACAAGAATTCCTGCAGATTGTCAACACGCCAACCTTCGCTCTCGATGTTAAGTGTGACTGAGGGAGCTCTGCCTTTCCCGGTGAGCAGGGCAGAGGGTCACAGAGTTCCCTCCTGGGTAGGAGATTGCAGGCCGAGCCGGGCAGTGCAAAGGAGGTACCAGGAGAGTGAACCCAACAATACAGCGGCCCGTCCAATAGCTGAAGCGGCCCGTCCGATATTCTTCTTCTCCCCCCCACCCCCGACCTGATTTGCAGGCCAGCTTAGCGTAGGAGTCAGCCGATATCCGGCTTTCCCACAACTGGCGGCGGCAGTCGAGCCCCAGACCCCCACTAAGTCAAGGAATTCAGAGAAGCAGGAAGGGGGAATGAGACACGGAGCAGGGGGAGCTGTAAACAGACTGTGAGCGGCAGCAGAGAAGCAGGAAGGGGAATGAGACACGGAACAGTCGCAAGAGGTAGCCTGAACTTTTAAAATTTATATTAAATACAAATACGAATTACCAAATTAATTTAATGTTCAGAGTTTCCCAGTCTGAAATAATACCTTCTGAAATCCAAAAACCGAAACACAGCTGGTCCCAAGGTTTTCGGATAAGGGATAGTCAGCCTGTATAACCCAACATTGTACATTTCCTTTAAAAGTTGGTGCAAAATTATACTGAAGTGTATATATCTTGTTATGCAAATTACTATCTAGCATAAAGATTGAATTGAAAAGAACTTGTATTTATATAGCGCCTTTAATGTAGTAAAACACCCCGAGGCGCTTCACATGAGTTTTATAAGACAAAAAATGGTGACGCCGAGCCACATAAGGAGAAATATGGGCAGATGACCAAAAGCTTGATGAAAGAGGTAGGTTTTAAGGAGCATCTTAAAGGAGGAAAGGGAGGTAGAGGTGCAGAGGGATTTAGGGAAGGAATTCCAGAGCTTCGGGTCTCGTCAGCGGAAGGAAAAACATTTGCAGAGCTATGGGGAAAGGGCGGGGGAGTGGGACTAGCTGAAGCCACTCTTGCAGAGAGCCAGCACGGGCTCGACAGGCCGAACAGCCTCCTTCTGTGCTGTAACCATTCTATGATTGAGCGATTAAAATCAGGGAAAAGCACATATGAAAATCACAATTGTCTATTGCATAGGTGAAATGCCATTTCAGTTCAAGTCATACATTTCTAGTTGCTTCCAATATTTTAAAAAACCAGGTGGGAGATGAGATTTTTTTTAATAAACGCAGCGAGCTGTTATGATCTTGAATGCATTCTGTCTGAAAGGGTGATGGAAGCAGATTCAATATTAACTATCAGAAAGGAATTGGGTATAGACTTGAAACTGAAAAATCTGCTGGTCTATGAGGAAAAGAACAGGGAGGAGTGGGACTAATTGGAGAGCTCTTTCAAAGAGCTGGCACAGGCACGATGGACCAAATGGCCTCCTTCTGTACTGCATGATTCTAGGTCTTTCTGGACGATGGCAAGTTTACAGCCGCACTGCAGGAACCAGCTAACGACCCCACTGATAATCCATATAAAAACAGCTGCTGTATTACTGACAAACGGTCATCTCCGTTGTACAGAGACATGACAGCGGGTTTTGAAACTTGGATAAAGTCTAGGGAATTTGGATTACCTCAGATCTACTCCAGTGTTACAGCTGATCCAAAAACCAGTCTGTTCCAACTGAATAGTGAGTCATAACAGGAATGTTTTTTCCCTCCTCCCTCCCTCAAAAATCCTCACCCAGCATCACCACTCTTCCAACAGGATTGTGTGGGCATTCAGGATCCAAAACCCTGATTGATGTTTCCATATTCCCAATCCCTAGTCTCTCACCGAAACACCCCCCTTGCTGCCTAGTTGAGGAAAGCCAATTCTGTACAGACCAGGGACCAAACTGGGTGGCACTAAACCATCTGGAACGCTAACCAGAATATTGGTAAGTACAACATCTAAACTAATCAACTGAAATAAGCAAAATGTCAGAGTTGCTACCTTCATCATCAACCAGAATGCAAATCAAGGTGCTTTTATACAATGGCTGAATCCTTCGCTCTCCCAGTTTTGCATTTGAAATCTGCCACTGGTCTCCTGCAGGCTGAATGGATTCACAAGTGAAGCTGCTCTGGCCGCAGGTCTGATGATGGAAAAGGTGGGGGTCTCCACTTCCACCAGAATGATAAAACAGGCAATTTGCACCCAGAAATTGGAGGCAAGCTCCTGACTCGGGTTAGGAATTGATTGGGAGGTTGGAGCCAGAATAGGGATAAAGGATTTGTTCTCTGATTGACGGGATGAGACAAGTGGTCTTCGCCAGGGATCTGTACTGGGGCCTCAGCTTGTCACCATATAATGACTTGTATGAAGGAATACAGAGTTGTATATCTAAGTTTTCAGATGACACCAAGTTAGGAGGCACAGTAAGTTGTGTGGATAGGAGCAGCAAGTTACAATGGCGCAGACAGCTAATTGGAGTAGGCAGAACTATGGCAGATGGTGTTCATTGTGGGGAAGTGGGAGACAGACAAATCAAAATATTTTCTAAATGGTGAGACCAGCAGCTGTGGAGGAGCAAAGGGATTTAGAAGTCCATGTGCACAAATCACCAAAAGCTAGTGCACAGGTACAAAAAGTAATCAAAAAGGTGTTCAGTTTTGGACACCGAACCTTAAGATATACAGGAAACTCTTATCTGGCACCGACGGGACCAGCGTGCTGCCGGTTGATCAAAAAGTCCAGATTACAGAGAGCCCCGTACACGACCACAGATCCAGGCATCCCTGTTGCATGGCAACAGGTGCAGGAACCGCTGTTACACGGCCACTAATATGAAGTAAAACTTACCTAAACCTACTCCTGAATTTTGCCGGTTAAGAGAGATTTCCGGTTATTTAGGTGCCGGTAAATCGAGAGTTTCCTGTATTGGTCCTGGGAGGGGTACAGCACAGATTCACCAGAATGATACCAGGGCTTAAAGGATTAAATAATGGGGCTGCATAAACTTGGGATGTATTCCCTCGCATTTAAAAGTTTGAAGGGTGATGTAATGGAGGTATTTAAAATGATACAGGGAATCGCTCGGGTAGATGCAGGGAAACAATTTCCTCTGGTGGGGGAATCCAGCACAAGAGAGCATAATCTTGAAATCAGGGAGCACTTTCGCCACACAAGGGTTGTAAAAATCTGGAACTTGCTCCCACAAAAGGCTGTGGATGCTGGGGTTAATGAAAGTTTTTAAGATCAAGGTTGACAGTTTTTGTTGGGTAAGGTTATCAAAGGATATGATCTATTTGAATGGCAGAACAGGCTCGAGGGGCTGAGTGGCCTCCTACTGTTGCTATGAACATGCGGTCTTTAAGGTAACCTCCTTTTGCTTTAATTTCGGTGACTGTGTACTCTCCCAATTCTCCATAAACAGCAGAGGGAATGTGCCTGCGGGGTCTCGGGCCAAAGGAAACAAGGACCGACTTCCATCTTGGGCCTCCACGGCCAATGCTTTTACAATCTGACAAGGTAGTTATTGCCTCTGATCTCATCGTTCTTTCAAACTTGTCAAGTCGAATTCATTTGGAGTGAGACTCACTCATTTTGGTTCAAAAATGTAACCTACTTTAATGCATCTCACTCTGAAAAGTAAACATTCTCTACGTTTAAATGGGTTTGCAATCAATTTCATTCTTTTTGATCGTAAATCTCACTCCTAACATTTCCCTTATGTTGACAGCTCTGGGTATAATGGGAACCACAAGACAAAAAAAAAAATTAAAAGAACTAAGAGAATTGCTTACTTGCTGTGCCCACATGAACGGGTGTTAATGATCTTTCTCTCACAGGGACAGGGGGAGTTAGTCAGAAAAGCGAGGATTTTTATTTATTCGTTCATGGGATGTGGGCATCATTGGCAAGGCCAGCATTTAGTGCCCATCCCTAACTGCTCTCGAGAAGGTATAATAAACCCTTCCAACTGTTCCTGACTTTTGGCAGCAATCCTACCTAGCTTCTTTTCTTGGTGTGTGGGAGCCTGTTCATTAAGGGCTGGTTCTGAAGATTGTCAAATGACTGATAGATTCCACCCCTCTTATGACCATCATGGAGTGGGGAAGGGAAGAGGTGGTGGAGGGGTGAGGGGAAGCAGCAAAAAAAAAAAAACACCGTCCTCAACGCAATTCCTCATTTGAAAGGATTGGATCGGCTGTAACCGACCGTACACAATATGAACTGGAGCAGAGTTTCTGGCATAGCCCTACTGGACTTCTTACCTCTCAGCCTTCCCACGCCTCCTACGATTTTAAAGTTTAAGCTTGACACTACTAATTACTATTTGGTTTATTTTGGCTTCGCTTTCAATATTGGTGGTGCCCTGCAGCCGTTCCTCAATTGAAAAGATAACTCCCTCCCAGCTTTCCCGCTGCCTTGGGCGAGTTCATTCTTGGAGATAAGTTAAATATTCAAAATAATCTGTGGGAATTTAGAGGCTAGGTAAAGGAGGCAGCTGTTGTGCAAATGTACTGAGACTGCAAATTATGCTTTCATGTAGGCAAGAGATTCTAACCACCTCAAAATTCTACAGGTCCTCTAACATTACAACTATCGGATATTAGTAGAACTGTGGTGGAGGGGGGAGCGAGGGAGGGAGGGGTTAAGGAGGAAGGGAGGGCAAGAGAGAGGGGAGGGAGGGAAGGAAGGAGGGAGGGAGGGAAGGAAGGAAGGGAGAGAAGCAAGGGAGGAAGGAAGGAAAGGGTGGGGAGGGAGGGAAAGACACACGTGCTTTTCGATAGCACCTTTCACAATCTCAGAATGTACCAAAGCGCTTTTTAGGCAATTATAAGTCTCTGTTGTAATGTAGGCAAACAATAGGCAACGTGCACATAAACAGCAATGAGATGAACAACGAGTTAATCTGTTTTTAGTGTTGATGGCGGAGGGATAAAAGTTGGCCAGGATACCAGGCCTGCTCGTTTAAATAATGTTTGGGAATTTTACGTCCACCCGAGTTTAACGTCTCATCTGAAAGACATCACCTCAGACAGTGCAGCACTCCCTCAGTACTGCACTGGAGTGTCAGCATAGATTGTGTGCTCAAGTCTCGAGTGGGGTAGATGGAAGTATGTTTTGGAATAGGTGAAATGGGAGACAGAAGAGATAAATGAGGCACTGATCAGTTAGGAATGCAACTACTGCGCATTTAAAGCTGGCGGTTGGCGTTGGGAGGGATGGGAAGATAGGAAATCAACATGGGGTTGAGCTGCAAGTTTCACTCCTGACTGCAACAAACCCCCATGGGCAGAAGTGTCACAATCCATCAGCAGAGATGAAGTAGATAATAATGTTGGTCCGTAGTGTGTATAGTTTTAAGATGGTTAATTTTTCAGATGCTGCAATCACCACCATTTTTACTGTTGGGGAGCCATGAACAGTCCTTTACCTGCAGGGCTCAGTTCTGGATCCTGAATTGTGTTTATAACAATGAACAATAGCACAATAGCACAGTAATTGTTTTTTTTGGTACGGAGTGCCAATAATGTAATCAAACTGAAATATTTTGAACCGTTGTTAACAGGAGGGCTGAGATAGTGACATTCTGCAGGAAGCTCACCTCACCGAGAACAGTCAAGGATGAGATGCAGTGACCAGGTCATTTTCCTTGTATTTGAAGGTAGAATTTCAAATGTTTGAGCTTTGGACTGACCAACAAGGGAGGCATATGGGGCTGTGTAATACTCTTAGTGGGCAGGTCTACCCTTTTTGAAAGACTATTGCTGTTTATTTTTTTGGAGCAAAAGAAATGTCAAATTATCAAACTAACAGATAGGGATTTCTCCTTACTCAGTCCCAGAACTGATAGTTCAAATCAAGCCACTTCAAATTAAGAGCAGATTGCATACTCCTCTGGCGTTTTCAAAGATACAGAGATACCTTTTTGGGCAGTTCAATGATGTTGCAGCCTTGAGGGAGATTGGCAATTAATTCAAGGAGCAGACTGCCTTAAAGATTGCAAAACCCAAAGATAGTGCCAGAGTTTGGTGGGGGGGGGGGGGGGGGGGGGGGAATAATCCCTCATGAATTCTGTGTGTTAGTTTATCCTTACAGGTGGGGGATGTCCACTTTCCAATTCCGTCTGACTTTAAGCAATTCATTGATGAATGAAAATAACTAACGAGCGCCATCACCTCTTATGGACACCTAGTCGGGGATTTCTGTGGAGGCACTGCATAAAATATTTGATACACAAAAGAGAGCTACACTCAAAACAGTTTTAACTTGAAGAAAAGATTGCTTCCTATTCAAATGTTCAATGAAGAGATTCAAAGACTAGGAAGAGAAAGTGAAAGAAGATGTGTTTATGTTGCTTAACCATGATCCCAAAAGACAGGCCCTGACTATCGAGAGCTGGCTGACATTTAATATTCAACAATATAAAATAGCTGATGCCTTTTGAATCAATCAGAATTTGCTGATAATCCTGATAAGCATCCTTAGGCAATTTGAGTTTGTCTTTCTCAAATGGAATTTAGCAGAAAAATCCATCTAATTTTCTTTTAACAAATATTAATTGGTTACTCAGCATCAGTGGAAGCCAACCCTGATATTAGACTGGGCATCGAAAAACATCACTATTTGCTGATGCCTCACTTAGTCATGTCCACGGATCTCTTCCTCACCATGAGGAGTTTAGGCCAAGGGGAAAACTGAAGCCAAAAGCAAAGACATGCATAATTGGAGGCGTGGTTCCCTTTAATGGTAACTACTGCTTTCCTTTTCAAATGTTCAATGAAGAGATTCAAAGACTGGGAAGAACTGACCTAATTTGATGATCTCAAGCTAACTTTCATTTCCCCCAAAAGCAGTGGTGGTCAGCTCTCAAGTGAAGATCAATGTTCATATTCTTGTAAAGTAGAACTTAAGTCAATGAAGATAAGCATCCTCCTAATGCTTCACTGTGTAGTCAATATGATCTCCAACAGTGTCCTGATAATTGAAGAACCTCCTGTTCCATTCCACATGGGCAGGAAGGAAACCCAGAACTTGTTTTCAAACATTCCTCCCAAATAAAGGCAAATACCCAGTGGGCTGGGAAGTTGTTTAACCCCAGCATTTATATTCACACTTACTCGATAAAGCCAAAATCTTAGCACATCAAACATTTATTACAATGGGTATGGTTGTCGTGTCATTTAACAGAGGAAGGGCAGACGCAATCCTTTTGATACAATATGAAAGCCTGTGGCTGGTTATTCCAATATTACTGTTGCCGGTCAGGTAAAGAATGAGGCTCGAGAAAAAGGCAGCTTCTGCTTCAGGAAGACTAATGGACAGGGATAGGATTAACTGGACAACTGATGCATGTGTTAAGGGTATCTAGCATAGGCCCAGAGGCAACACTTAGCAACAGATCAACCATGGAGTTAAAAAACTAAATATTACAGATTGAAGATAGCAAAATCATTCTATTTATATAGAGCACTTCCACGAGAAATGATTTTTAAAGTGCAGTAGCTATTACGCAAGCAAACAGCCACCAATCTGAATCAGCAGCATCACAGAGAGCAGTGAGACGAATCGCTAGTTAATCGGTTTTTAGGTGATATTAGTTGAGAAAGAAATGTTGGCCAGGATCATGTTGATCTTGAATGTTCACTTCAACTACCAAACAAGCAAATAGAAGCCCAGTTGAACGTTTCATCCAAATATTGCACTTCTGACAATGCAGCACTCCCTCAGTAATGATCAGCCTAGATTATGCACTCAAGCCCTGCTGTGGGGTTCAAACCCTCAACCTTCTGACCAAGAGGTGAGACTGCCACCAACTGACATCTGAATTTTGCAGTGGTATTTATGAGGGAACAAACACTGGATGATACTCTTTTGCCTAAAGCTTCCTAAGACACACACTCTACTCGAGAGACAGCCAATAGGCGACAAATGAAACGTTATAAATCGAGACTGCCAAGAACTAAATGTTCCTTGATGCGCTTTAACACAACTCTGCTGCCATTACTCAGTTTTTAAATGTTGACGGACTCTCATTTTTGCATTGCTGTTGTGACTCAATCATAAGGAGGTACTGAAGGAGGTGGCCCTAGAGATAGCGGATGCACTAAGGATGATTTTTCAGAATTCATTAGACTCGGGAACAGTGCCGATGGATTGGAGGGTAGCTAACGTTACCCCACTATTCAAAAAGGGGGGTAGGGAAAAAGCAGGTAATTACAGACCTGTAAGCCTTACATCAGTTGTGGGCAAAATGCTGGAGTCCATCATTAAGGATGAAATAGCGGAGCACTTAGCAAATGGGGACAGGATAGGACAGAGTCAACATGGATTTACAAAGGGTAAATCGTGCTTGACTAATCTATTGGAATTTTTTGAGGGAGTAACTGGTAGAATAGATGGGGGAGAGCCAGTAGATGTGGTGTACCTGGACTTCCAAAAGGCCTTCGATAAGGTCCCACATAAAAGATTAGCATGGAAAATTGAGGCTCATGGGATAAAGGGGAAAGTTTTGGCGTGGATAGGGAACTGGCTGTCAGATAGAAAACAGAGAGTTGGAATAAACGGCTCATTTTCTGAATGGCAGGCAGTAACAAGTGGGGTACCACAGGGATCTGTCCTGGGCCCCCAGCTGTTCACAATTTACATTAATGACCTGGATCAGGGAGTCGGATGCAGCATTTCCAAATTTGCAGACGACACTAAACTAGGAGGGGGGGTGGGCTCAGAGGAAGAGACCAGGAAGCTCCAGAGCGATTTGGACAGACTGGGCGATTGGGCGGATAAATGGCAGATGCACTATAATGTGGACAAGTGCGAAGTTATCCACCTTGGGTGCAGGAACGGGAGGGCAAATTATTATTTAAATGGCAATAGATTGGGAGAGGGGGAAGTACAGAGAGACCTGGGTGTTCTTGTACACCAGTCACTGAAGGCGAGCATGCAGGTGCAACAGGCGGTCAAGAAGGCAAACGGTATGCTGGCCTTCATAGCAAAAGGGTTAGAATACAGGAACAGGGATACCTTGCTGCAGCTGTACAGGGCACTGGTGAGACCACACCTCGAGTACTGTGTACAGTTTTGGTCGCCTCATCTGAGGAAGGATGTTCTTGCCATGGAGGGGGTGCAGCGGCGATTCACCAGGCTGATACCAGGAATGGCGGGAATGACCTATGAGGAGAGACTATGTAGTTTAGGGATGTACACACTGGAGTTTAGAAGATTGAGAGGGGACCTCATAGAAGTGTATAAAATTCTGACAGGTCTAGACAGACTGGATGCAGAAGGAATGTTTCCCTTGGCGGGTGAGAACAGAACTAGAGGACATAATTTAAGGATAAGGGCTAAACCATTTAGGACAGAGATGAGGGGGAATTTCTTCACTCAGAGAGTGGTGAACCTGTGGAACTCATTGCCACAGAGGGCAGTGTACGCCAGCTCATTAAATATATTTAAGAGGGAATTAGATATATTTCTACGGGCAAAAGGGGTTAAGGGTTACGGAGAGAAGGCGGGGACGGGATACTGAATTAAAGGATCAGCCATGATCTCATCGAATGGCGGAGCAGGCACGAAGGGCCGAATGGCCTACTCCTGCTCCTATCTTCTATGTATCTATGTATGTATCTATGTATAACACTCCTCCGTAAATATCAAGTTTTAAAACACATTCTTCTTGCTCTATTGTTCTGGCATCTCATCCTTCCCAACTCCCCAGGATGTTCCTGATCTGTCCAGTTGCCTCCTCCCTCATCTTGGTCAGACTTTCCTAATCTAACCCACCTGTCTCATCTATCTCAGACTCCAGTTCCAATGTGACCGGTCTTATTCACGGTAATCATCGAGGCTTGTACACAAACAAGGCAGCAGGATTGATTATATCACTTTATTGTAGTTTCTCTCGCTCCCCTCTCTAACTCCTACTACACCAACAGTTTTCACCTCAAGCTCCCTGAATTAAAAGGCGCTACATAAATGCAAGTCGCTGCAGTTTCTCTCCACTTGTGCTGGGTCTCCACTGTCCCAGCACCTGCAGATCAACAACAATCCATGAGGTTACCCTTCAGTCTCTAGATAAACTGGGCGTTCACTGTTCCCTGGTGTGTCTGCTTCATGTGCTGTGATTATATGTGAAACACACAACTGGTCTTGGGAGAAAAACATTTTCATAAAGGCCGATTAGTTATTTAGCTCCACATGCAATAGCTTTATTTAGTGTTATACTACTTACTGAGATCTAAAAGATAGAGGTAACCACCATCTAAAACCAGAACATATCAGTTCACAATCTGTTGTCTTTCTAATATCACAATCAACATCGAGGGATATCAAGATGCCCATGTAATATAAATTCTAAGAAGCATAACTATCTCCAAATGCAACAGATATTCAATGGCCCTCCATGCATAAAGTGGGCTGCCTTGTACGGTCAAAATATAATTCCTTTTTGAAGCCTGATCAGATTTAAAAGCCAAACAAATTAGCCCAAACCTTATTTGGGTTTTTTCAGACGAGTTCAGAAAACTTTTCATTAAAGGTGCCACAGCTGATTTTTCAAATAATCTCATTTGACATACACTGAATTTCATCTATTTAAAATAAAGGTTCAAGTTTTTGTTAAACCGATAGAAGTACACTGAACCAGGGAGCTTGTCACATGATGCTTGATAGCAGTAGGAGTAGATGTGGGCTGAAGATTCAATGGATATGGATGAGGAAAGCCATTGGTCCCATTCCAACCTGCCAGGGAGAGCTTCTGCAGCTGCTGGTTTCCTATTTGCAGCCCAATCACAGCAAGCACCGAACCCATGATATACGAGCACACATTATCATTCTGGACCTCAAAGAAATATCTTCCAGCAGCTATCGTCCCAAGACGCAAGAGTTTCCCGATCAGGTATATGTGCTTTCAGCGTGTTGGAAGGTGCTAAGCAGTAAAACTTGCAGTACATCAGCCATTTTGATGTTATAAATGTCCAAATCCAAACCGACATATCAGGCTTGCTCGTTACCAACTGCTCGATACAAGTTATGGGGCTTTAGCAAAGAGGCATCCACCTCCGCGTCCTTCCTCTGCCCTCCCGATGGCCAGTGCCAAATGACTGTACAGGGTAGAATCCTGCTCCCCTGCGACCAGGTCGCCCTCTTGGCACAAATCCACATCAGAGCATGGTCATGGACCTTGCACATAAGCATACAACAGAAGAACTTCTTTCAGCCTATGAATTCTGGACCATGAATGAGAACTGTTTGGAAATATCGTACACCACAAGCTTAGCCTGCCACTGAAGAGAGACGAGAGACAAAAGCAAACTTTACTACTTCTCAGCATGGTTCCCAAGGTATTGCGTTTAGGCTAAAGCTTGCATCCACATGGAGGTATCAATATGAAATCAGCAATGGGAAACACTGCCCTCATATCTTCCAAATCAGTTAGGAAACCATCTTGGAGTCGTATAGACCAGGAACGTCCAGGTTTGATCAACTGTCAGAAAAATGCTCACGTTTAGCTTGTTGAAATGGTAAATAAAATGCTTTCTCTTCTGTTTTATTAAAAATAATTTCAGTGGATTGAGGCAAAGAAAAGCATATTTGCAGAACAAGAACTGCGAACAAAGTAGGACAGGAGTGCAAGGAAGAAAAATGTCCCTGCAGAGGTAAAGAATTACAAACTTCTGCAGCTGCCAGTTTGGAATGTGGAAACTTTCATCCATTTAGGGATAAGTGAAAGCAAATCCTTCTTGGAGGCAGTAGATTTTCTTTTGTGTTTCCAGCAAAATCCCATTCAAGGCAAACAAGATTTTAAAAAATTGTGAATGCTGTAAATCTGAAATTAGAAACATAAAACAGGACCAGTAAAAACTTTGAAATCTGTCCGTCCAATTCTAAAAATGAATCCATCTCAATTGCCCGCCTCTTTCAAATACCTATCTGATTTTCCCTTGGATGTTTCCACACTCAATGCCTGAACCATCACGTTCACCAATTTCGGTGTATGGTCGATAAATTTGAACTGTCTGCACAGCTTCCTTCTTTCTAAGCATGAGCACGTGTCCCCTGGTTCTGGAGAGTGTGTGGGGGCAATCAGGGTCAGATTTATCCATTCCATTAAAGATCTGGAATACTTTAACATTTCCTGAGCTTCCTCTTCTCCAGTGCAAACAACCAAAATTAAAACCGAAAATGCACGACAGCCAACATCTAAAACCCTTCATTAGAAAGGACACAGCCAGGGAGGAGAGCGCCTTTAGAACACTGATCTAATCAGAAACAATTAGAAGGACCGGTTAACATTTCTGTTGGGGTCCTTTTAGAATTATCGAAATAGCCTCTTCGTAGGGCTAAACAAAAAGGGGTCAAGAGTGTATGCTCTAACTGCTTTAAGAAACAGCTAATGGATTTGATAACCTGTAAATAGTTTTTGAATGGTTTAATATTTGGAGGGGTGGGGAAAGAGAAAGAGGAGCCTGAAATAACATACCATACTTTTTAATAACTCTAGTTAAGTCTACAGCACTGTAATCATTTGCATCAGCAGGCTGTTGTCATGGGATCAACAGCTCACACCCAAACAAATGAGTACCTAAAATACGCAACCAGCTGTTCAGATGCGTTACCACAACCTATTCTGCATGTGTGGCAAACACAAAGCTGAAACAAAAGAGCTTCTGCTGCTGACAGTTGGCTGGCAGCCTGAAAGAGTGTACAAATAATTTTCTTTGCGAGAAACTTTTATTACTGTTGGTAAAAAGGACCCGTCAAAGCACGCCACTGTCTAGACTCATGGCCTAGTTATAGTGCAGCAAGAACTCCAGTTCTCAGGTGCTTCCAGAGTAACAGCCATGCTTACACTCCATTCAAACATCACTGTTTGTGCAGGGGGAGGTGGAGTTCAGTACAAGTGGGGAAAACGTTACTAGGGACAGAAATATTAAGTACCATCAGTGATGGTAACTAGGAATTTAACAATAAATGTCCGTTGGCTTTGACAACACTGCAAACCCCCAACACAATGCGATTCAAGGGTGAATTGTTAATAGCAACAGAAACATTATACACAGCCCAGCACGACCAACCACAGAAAATTACCAAGCAGGAGACAGCATTTGGCCCATCACGCCAGGGTTGGCTTTCTGAAACGGCTATCCCCTGTCCTTTCCTCATACCCTTTTCATTGTTTTCTGTTAAAATGTCCATCCAGTTCTCTTAAGAGCAATTATGGATACTGCTTCCATCTGTGTTTGGGATTTCCATGTCCTAACAGGGTAAAGAAAAGACTTTCCTAATCTCACCCACCTTTCTTTAGTCAATTATCTGAAATTTGCGCTAATTACCAATTTTCCCCTATTTATCTCAAGCTCCTCAATTTTAATCACCTTAATCAGAACTCACCCTCTACTCCAGTGAAAAGAACCCAAGTTTCTCTTGTCTCTAATCACTAAAACCTTTCATCGCTGCTAACATCTAAGTCATGAGCAAATGAACCTGAAGCGAGATGAGAATTTTTTTTAATGCAGTGAGTTGTTGTGATCTGGAAGCGCTGCCTGAAAGGGCGGTGGAAGCAGATTCAATAGTAACTTTCAAAGGGGAATTGAATAAATACTTAAAGGGGAAAAATGTGCAGGGCTCTGGGGAAAGGGTATGGGACTAATTCGATAGCTCTTTCAAAGAGCTGGCACAGCCACAATGGCCTCCTTCTGTGCAATATCATTTTATAATTCTAAATGTCTGCTAAATCACCTCTATGGCCTGGACAGCCTCCCTAAAATGAAGGGCAAAAACGGGACACGATATTCTGACTGCGGCCTAACCAACAATTTGTTTTGGTTTAGCACCATCTTTTTGCTTTTGTATTCCATGATCCTATTTATAAAAGTAGGGAATCCATAGGCTTTGACACCTTTACTTCCAATATATACAATGCTAACTGTGGCCTGCACATGTGATAAGTCTGCTAAATCTTCAATGCAATGTACATAGTTCAATCACATTTATCATAAAATAACCCAAGGTTCTTCATATAGAAGGGAGCAGGAATGCACCTCACATTAAAACTGTAGCATGTACTCGCTGCTCGTTTTGTATGCACTCACACAGAAAGCAGTCAAAGTAGCACATTCTACAGAATTATTCCATAATCCATTGTTCCATAAACCAAGATGTTACAGGAGATTATTTCCACTGCTGGTGGCTCTTGTTGCTCATCCTTGTTTTATGCTCTCAATGCAACTCGGAACTGATAATGTGTGTAGAACTCTACCCACGAGTGGAACAGCAGGCTGAGAGCAGCCCTCTACAGTTAGTCACTAATGTGTACCTGGGGACCAGCAAATTAGCAGTTAAAAGGGCCTCATACAGAAGGGGTTGAATTACAATGAAACACAAGATAAATTCTGTTGCAAGGAGACATCTGTAATAAAAGGTTCCACTGTGCTATTTGACGAAGTACAGGTAGGTGCACTGGCCAGGGTGTTACTGAGCCACATAGAGCAGGAATGTCTCCGATTCAATCCCCGGTATGTGCCAACGTAATTAGTCTCAGCCAGGGAAACAGGTAAGGATTCCATAATGGCCACAGTTTCAACTGCAGTGGGGCAAAATAAAGACAAGCTGCTGGTAATGCTGCAGAGGTGGAATAAAGCAGTCTTGCTGATTGATAGCATATCGGGTTTGAAGCTCAGTGCAGGATTGAACAAAACCCCAATATTCTGCAGCACTGGGTTCAGACTGAGTGCGTGCCCGCCCAGGCAGAATGAGATATTTTTTTGGTGGGAGTCCAACATGATTGCCTCAGTATTACCCATGTTAAGTCGGAGAAAGTTCCGACTCATCAATGACTGAGGTCAGGCAAGCAATCTGATGCCACATGCCAGTAGAGGAAGGGAACAGTGCTCGGCAAAGGGAATTATTAACAATGTTAGCAAGTATTGGGGCAAGGAAATATAGCAAGGAGTTGGGTAGGAAAGGGCTCTTGGAGTTAGCAAGCCTGGTGAGCTATGGGGTGGGGATTGAACGAGAGAACAGCTACAGAGTGATATAGGTTTAGGATCAGAGTAGGAAGCGGAGGTGCTGAGAAGATACTAAATGAAAAACACTCACACTTGGCGTTGGGGAGAAAGGAGCCACTGGAGAGGTTCAGCATCGTTATCACCCTCTAAGGTAAGCCTGAAGTATTAGGAGAACTTGGATTTGCAGAGGGAGCAGTGATGCTTTTGATCAATCCAGCTCTGGCAGTGCATGGCCAAAGCCAGTCCGCAGCCCTCATACTGGAGGCTGTGGAAGAGGCAACTGTATTGAGGGATGGCTGGAGTAGGAGGTTACTAAGTTTAACCCCTCCCATACCAAACTAGGAGAGCGAGAATCAGCCGTTGGGGTTGCTCTTTTGAAAGCGCCAGCAGTGGGTGCCTATAGTGGAGCAGAGGGAAGACATGGGCTCGTCCAGGAGGACTCGAGCCTGGGATGCTGGCAGCAGTTGAGGTCAACCAGGAAATGGCATCAAGTGGGGTGTAAAACCAAGAGGTGTGTATTACAGAAAATGGGAGGGAGGGGGAGGAGGGAGGAGGGGGAGGAGGGAGGGGGAGGAGGAGAGAGTGGGAGTCCAAGCAACAGAAGGATGGAAGAGACAAGAGACGACGAGGGAGTAGACAGGCAGACAACTGTAATGTAGGGAGTTTACATCTAGAGAAGCACCCAATATGCACACATGGATGGACACAGAGGCAGAACCTTTCATTTACTATAAACAAATGATGTTGGATAATGCTACGACTGAAAAACTGCCACAAATGAGAGTGACTGCATTGCCAACAAAAAGGAGTATTGCCCTACCAACTGATTTATTACCATTTACTGATCTGGTGGGTTTTGCCACCAATTTCCTTGGTGTATCCCAATATCACAGGACTGTATAATGACGGCAAAAACGACTTAATACAAGTGTAACGGTTAAGCTTCTGGGTTGAATTCTAATGGCAGACCACGGCTCTGTGATTAGCAGTGCAACCAATTGTATTTGTACCGGATAGGGTAGATAGAGAGAAACTATTTCCGCTGCTCGGGGAGTCTAGGACTTGGGGGCAGAGTCTAAAAATTAGAGCCAGACCTTTCAGGAGTGACATTAGGAAACACTTCTACACACAAAGAGTGGTAGAAGTTTGGAACTCTTCCGCAAACGACAACTGATGCTGGGTCAATTGTTAATTTCACATCGGATATTGATAAATTATTGTTAACCAAAAGGTGTTATGCCATATGGGACAACAGTTGCTGTATGGAGTTAGGGTCACAGATCAGCCGTGATCTCACTGAATGGCGGAACAGGCTTGAGGGGCTGAATGGCCTCCTCCTGTTCCTCTGTACCCGTTATTCTTTGCAGCATCTAACAGAACATACCTGTTGTACATTCTATTTAAAACCATTGCTTGACCCTGCTTAATAATAAAAAGGCACGACAATCTCACAAAGATGCACAGTAACATCTTGTACTCAGTGTTGCAGATCTTCTTTCTTCACCACTGTATACAGTTTCTCCCAAGGCCTCAGGCAAGAGTTTCACTGCTCTTGTGCGCCAGCTGTCAAATTGGTTTCTTAATTCCCATAGAAACCTATATCCTATGACTTTTTTTTTTAAATCAACAGCTTCTACCACAAATTGACAGCCTCAAGTGATGAAGCTGAGTGTCAGAAACACCACAAAGTGATAATTACAGGATGTGTTTTTCTCATCCCAGGTATTACAGAACCATAATATCCTGTCAATCAGAAACAATAACATTGGCTTTGTTTCTCATTTAAGGTATGGAAAGCGATCATAAAATATTGCTTTCATTTTGACCATGATGATGAATATTCTGTGTGGTCTATTAATTATCTCATTAACTGGCACAAGAAGTAAACAACAACGATGTCTCTGGCGCGCTATAACACAGGGTTAGGGTTAGGGCATAACCCAAATGAGAACTTCATTACAATCCTGTTCTCTCCTTGCGTGACTGTTTCCCTCTCCCTCAGCCCTTTATTCTCCCTCTCCTTCTCCAGGCACCCACTCACCCTTAATTAGTTTTTCCTTCCGTCTCCTTTTTCTTGCTCAACTTATCTCTTCCATCACCTGCTCTCTCTAACTCCTCCTGTCCCAGCTCCGGACCAACCCAACTTTACCTCAGTCCCATTATTTAGAGACATGACAAGGTAATTACAGAGAAGGTCATTCGTCCAATCTTAGCTCACCCATCTAGAAAGCCCCTTCATTCCCCCACAGCCATACTTAATTGTTGATGGTTTTCACCTCCATTCCAGCATTTGGAATATTCCAGATATTGAACACTATTAAGAACAATTTTCTGTTATCAGTCCTAAACTTACCTGTTACTGGTTTGAACCTGTGCCCCCGGTACTACACTCTCCATTTAATTGGACATCATTTTCTAGACTTAGCTTTTCCACACCCTCAATTATCTTGTATGGCTCCACAGGATCACTTCTCGGGTGTAGACTTTCCAGGTGGAAAACACAAGTTTCTCCAGTCCTTCATCGTAGCCAGCCCTTTCACATTACGGTGTCATTACCTCACAACAACACTCCCACCTCTCCCTGTTTTGAGCCCTACAGTCAGCTTTACATCCCACCACAGCACTGTAGTTGCCAAAGTCACCAACATGCTGAAGGAGTGGCTGCCAACGATGCTGCAGAAGGAAAGCTACTTGCTGTCACTCGTTGACCTCTCTGCAATCTTTGAGACTGATCGCTGCCTGTATCCCAACTCGCACCAAGTCCCGTTCACCCGTCAGCCCCGTGCTCACTGACCGACAGTGGCTCTTGGTCCGGCAACGCCTCAATTTAAAAATTCTCATCTTCGTTTTCAAATCCCTCCATGGCCTTACCCCTCCCCATCGCGAACCTCCTCTAGCCCGACAACCCTCAGATTTCTGCACTCCTCCAATTCTGGCCTCTTGCACATCCCCCACTTCCTTCACCCCACCATTGACAGCCATGCTTTCAGCTGGCTCGGCCTCAACCTCTGGAATTCCCTCCCTAAATCTCTCTCCTCCTTTAAGACGCTCCTTAAAACCAACCTCTTTGACCAGGCTTTTGGTCACCTGCCCCAATATCACCATACGCGGCTCGGTGCCAAATTTTGTTTGACAATGCTCCTGTGAAGCGCCTTGGGATGTTTTACTGCGTTAATGGTGCTATAAATTCCTACCCACAAATTCCTAGATTGCCAGGGTAGGATTTGAATTCTCCGAGTTGCTAGTCCAGTACTATAACCACTACCCTACCGTAGCAATGAGTCACCATGCTTGCCTTCAAACTCCCTCCCTTAGCATCAGCACCGGTCACCATTCACCCGTCAAAAACTTCAAGACCCTTTTCTTCAACCAATCTCACCCCTTCCCCTTTCTCACTCTTGCTTGTTGCCCACGTCGTTATCCACTGCTTTGCAAGGCCCTCGGCAGTCTCGCTGAGCCCTCCAGAAGTTGTTCAGTGCTGAAATTACAGATAGTTTTGAACTGTGGGCCAGAAGATTGATTGATACAACAACTAAAACAACTTCCAACCTAGTGCGGAGGGGAGCGGGCAGGTCGGAGGACCTCCTCGTCTGTGTGTTCCTAGGAACTGGCCACGGTGTTGATCAACAGGTCCAGCAGGGCGCGATCGACGGCAGGGGTGGTAGCTCCGGCTGCCTGTCTCTCTTCCACAGCTATGTTTGTGCCTGGGTGTCCCGGGTGAGGAAGCCCGTTGTGTCCGCTGGTACCCTTGAGGCTTTCCACGACTAGTGGGCAGCGGAGGGACTAGAGTGCATCATGGATGCACAAAAAGACATTTTGATTTAGTTCCACGTACAATTTGGATTTATTGCTTGTGCACCTTTACAAGTGCACAGGAATTTGCACGATTACATACAAGTTGTATTTTTTTCCGTGTTGTACAACTGGCATCTACAATACGAAACAACTGCTCACAGCAAGTCTGCAGGGGGGCAAAATATTGTTTTAAGCTGCTCAGTTTAGATACCAGTCAGGACTGACAACATACACATTTGCTATTCACAACACAGTTCTGAACTGCAAATACCAGTAACAAATAAATATTCATATGGATTGAACTGTGCAGTTATTTACCACCTATTACATTCCAGTACAATTCTCTCCTAATCCAAATAAGACAATCACATGAAAAATGCTATTAGATTCAATTGGGCATCAGTCCGACAATCTGCTGGGGCCTCGGAGCGGAGTGTTCCTGATCAGAGGGAAGTCACCGGTTACTAATTGAAAAGTTGGCTCCTTGGAGAGTATGGATGTTATCTGCTCTTGGAACACAGTCGATGCTTTGGCATGTTTACAGTTTTGGGCACCATATTATTGGAACAATTTTTAAAAAGCAATGAGAAAAAAGGTCACCGATTCACTGGGATGTTACCAGTGATGGAAGGTTACAATTATGGAGAGACTGGAAAATTAAGGTATTTTCACTGGAGCCAAGAAGGTGAAGGGGTAACCCGACAGCTCTTCAGGTTTCGAAAATAAATGGTCATATCTTGTTACCACTGATCTGTGAGGTGGTAACGAGAGGGCACAAATTTAAGGTGATCACAAAAAGTTGAAGGGGCAGTTAGAATTGATTAAAAAAATTTAATACAGAGGCTGGTTAGAATAGGGAATTCCCTGCCACAAACTGATGTTACAGCAGAATCCTTTATTTCTTTTAAAAGGGAATTAGTTACTCAAGAAAGAGGAATATTAAAGTATATGGGACACGAGTGAGACTGTGGATACGAGTGAGACAGTGGGGCTAGACGAGGCAGCTCATGTGGAGAACACCAGCACAGATCTGATGGACCAAATGTTGACTGATTCTGTGCTGCAACAATCTCTCGTATTGGTTGGTGCCGACATTCTCCGTTCCCATGAACTCTTGCACCAACAACTTGCATTTATATAGCGCCTTTAACATAGTAAAATGTCCCAAGGCGTACCAGGAGGACTAAGGGTTGCTGGCAGAGGCTTAAGTCAAGTTCTTGGATTCTTTGGCTAACTGTACTGGTTTCCTACATTACAACACTGACTACACTTCAAAATTACTTCATTGGTCGTGAAAGGCGCTGTATAAATACAAGTCTCTCTTTCTTTCTTTACCTTATTTAAATAATAATGCAGGAAATATAATATTCTTTACAAACCCAAAGCAAACTTAGCAAGTTGGAGTATGAAGTTCACATGGCAAACATGCTGCGTAATGACCAAGACTGGACTAATGCACTTTCAATAGCATTTACAACTTTGACCGATGTTACTGCAGATATGCTGATCCAACAATGACAATAGATTTGCCACAGGTGAGGTGTTGCATGCGTCTGCGCAGCAGTCCGCACTGTATGACCACAGCTTGGTTGTCCGTACTGTAGACACACTCGAGAGTGTAAAATTCCAATGTGTGCGTGGAGGACGTGAAGCAAGAATTTAATCACTGCATATGTATTGTACACAATATTAGTGCCTGTGGGCAAAATTAAGTCAGTAATTTAATCTTGGGTTTCATATGATAAATATCGATCACTCAATTCTTCAGTCTATGGTGTTATCTGAATTAGATTACCACCTTGTCACACACAGAGCTATCCAGCGGCCTCTACATTGAAGGAATCTGAACACGCCCGTCAATGAAGCAAGAGCTTCAACACAGTGATGGAATATGTTCTAAATCTACACACCAATTTAAAGCTCAACTTTTCCTTAAATTGAAATTGCATCGGGGTTAAATTGCTCTTTTCAATAGCTTTATAGATTAATAAATCAGCTTTAAGGGAGCAAGACGGGGCCCAGAGAGCATCCAAAAGCAAGCCAATACCAAATAGACACACACGCAGAAAGCAAAAAAATAGAAAGACAGAGTTGCACATGTTTCAGGTCCTAGGAATTTGAGTCGGTCAGTATGCAAATAGTCAGTGGGAAAACCGCATCCAACTACAAAGGGAACGGTTTCATAGTCTACACTATCAGATGATGTCATCGTTAATATTGCAGGAATCAAAATGAATAGCTTTCAAGTACAAGAACGGGTTAGATTTATGCTATTATTGCTTTTCAAGCAGAGAACAAAGACGTCCCCTATTTATGCAGTACCGCAAAAATCTCTAGGGCTTTGTGTTCAAGCCCACCATGTTGTACAGGGTTTAAAACACGTACTGTTTTCACAGCACCTGTCTGTTGCTGTACAGAAACATTATTAGAGCTTAAATGATTGTGGTTAAACTGGAAATTTTGCAGACCTGAGTGGGGAAAATATAGCTGTGATCTAACAATATAAACTGCACCTATTAAAATCTACACACAAATTTAATAAAGTGGCTACCCAAGGGGGCATGGGAAGAAACAACACAACATAATATTGTGTTGGCATGGTGCAGTGGAATGAGATAAGAGTGTGAGCAACCATGGTGAACACAGGTTCGTTCGCCTCCTTCCCATCCCATGTCACCTTGCTCTTGGCTGCTGCCACAACACTAGATCAACTAGAAAAACAAGCACTTTCACCTGGAAGAGAGGAAGCGCGAGCGAGGGGACGCGCGAGCGAGAGAGCGAGAAGCGAGGAGCGAGAAACAAGAGTTGCAAGGAACCAGTTCAGAGCAAACAAGCTGCCCAGCCTGCTTGGCTGAAAAAGTGTTACACCAAAAATATCAACTTTTAATTGGATTGAACAAGAACAACTTGTATTCATATAGCATCTTTAATGTAGTAAAACATCCCAAGGCACTTCACAGGAGCATTATAAACAAAATTTGACATCCAGCCACACAAGGAGATATTAGGGCAGATAACCAAAAGCTTGGTCAGAGGTAGATTTTGAGGACCATCTTAAAAGGAGAGGGGTAGGGAGGCGGAGAGGTTTAGGGAGGGAATTCCAGAGCTTGGGGCCCAGGCAGCTGAAGGCACGGCCACTAATGGTGGAGCGATTAAAATCGGGGATGTGCAAGAGGCCAGAATTGGAGTAACGTAAAGATCTCGGAGGGTTGTGGGGCTGGAGGAGGAGAGCTAGGGAGGGGACGAGGCCATGGAGGGGTTTGAAAACAAGGATGAGAATTTTTTTAAATTTTTTTTTTTATAAAAAGGCCCTAAAATGCTGGGAGAACCAACATACCACAGAAGCAGAAAAGCTATGCAACTCATCATTCGAAACCTTCTGCTCAGTTTATCTTGGCACGACTTAAAATGTTGGTTTCTATGTATTAAACATTCATTGGATTGTAATTTGCTTATACAGTGCCAACTGTAACAATGACAGAAAAAGTGATGTGTGGGCTCGTCCACAAACCTCAGCAATACTCGATCACAACGCCATCTTCAGTTTCAAAAAAGTCCTCTGACGTATAAACATCTGCCAACTAAAACCAAGCAAAGTCCCGACCTTTGTTTTATGATTGCTTGTTGGTAATCGCCCTCGCTGAAATGGAAGAAGCATGGAGTGTTGGGGCTGTTGGATTACTCGCTGATTGAGGGGAAAGGAGAGATGCGCGTGTTGAAAGATCGCTCTCAACGTCCAAAGCCCCTCTCACCGGCGCGAACACCTTATCCAAGGGTGTTTCAAAACTTTAAACAAAACAAATTCAACCAGCACTTCAGTTATGTGGAGAGACTACAGAATCTGGGGTTGTTCTCTTTAGAGCAGAGTAGGTTAATGGGAGATTATGCGGGGTTTTGATAGTTAATAGGGAGAAACTGTTTCCAGTGGCAGAAGGGTCAATAACCAGAGGATACAGATTTAAGATAATTGGCAATTAAACTGGAGGGGAGATGAGAATTTTTTTTACACAGCGAGTTATGATCTGAAATGCACTGCCTGAAAGGGTGGCGGAAGCAGATTCAATGGTAACTTTCCGAAAGGAATTGGATAAATACTTGAAAAGGAAACATTGTCAGGGCTGTGGAGGAGTAGTGGAGTGGCACTAATTGGAGAGCTCTTTCAAAGAGCTGAAACAGGCACGATGGGCCAAAGGGCCTCCCTCTGTGCTTTATGATTCTATACTTATTGGACATAGGCACAATTCTCACTTTCATTTAAGACTGTCCACCCTTTTTTTTGGAGGCAGAGGAAAGCAAAGGAACAAGGAAAGAATTCAGAAATTTGACTCTGCTGCCATCCAGTGTTGAATAAAATTAAGGACATTATTTTGATTCGGAAGATCTCACAACTTTGTCCACATTTCAACTTGACAAGGATTGGACAGAAAGATATTTCCGATACATGAAATTTGTGCTTCAACTGTTTAACTCGACATTCAAATCCGACGTATTCAACCACCCTCGATGACCTAGTGGATAAATGCTCACAGTGAAGCACAGAGCCCAAGAGAGCAGATGGTTCTGGGTTTGATGCAATCAGTTGAGTTATCTGGGGTAGCAACTGAACCACTGCATTTATAACGACAGTCTAGGGAGGATGCAGGAGTGGGCGTGGAGCAGGGTCGGGGGTGGAAGGAAAAGTTAATGTCAGCTAGGGTTGCAACTCCTGGTAAGATTGACAAGTGACAAGACTGCAACATTTAGGAAGAAATTGAGATTTGTAAAACGACATCACACCGAGGATAGACAGACTCTGCAGTGAGAAGCAGGCATGCCCATCGCACTGATATCTGTAAGTAAATACCTGTTTTCTTAAAAGCATTATTAAAACACTTTACATGCAGCACTTCCATATTATGAACATTATATAGTATTATCATTTAGATGGGGGGGTCCATGATTACTAATCCATGATTACTAATCCATTTGTAAAGAGGTCCTTCAACCAAAAAAGTTCGAGAACCACTGACTTAGGCCAACACACGGAGAATAGCCACTTGGGTGAGGAGGCTGCTGCCAACCATGGAAATGTAGCTTGGAAGGAATCAACATCTTCAACAGAAGAGGAAAAGGTGAAAATCAAGAAAAGAAACATTGGCTATGTCAGGATGGAGAATGCCACTGGATCCAGGACAGGCAATTTTTTTTTAACTAAGACTTAGACCACAGACATTCCTTGGCTTGAAGTCCAGTGATATAGCGTAGAAACATACAAGTGTTAAACATACTACAGGAAACTTTTTTTTTTAATCCGGCACGGACGGGACCGACGTGGTGCCGGTTCATCAAAAATTCCAGATAACCGAAAGCTATAGTAAAGCAACAAACCCTGTTGCTTAGCAACAGCTTCAGAACAATGGCCACAAGTTGCAAGCGTCTCTGTAGCTTAGCAACAGCTGCAGCCACACCCTTGCACAGCAACAAATGGAGGAAGGCAAGTAATAAAAGTTACCTGAACCTACTCCTGAATTTTGCCGGTTAACCGAGATTTCCGGTTATTTAGGTGCCGGTAAATCGAAAGTTTCCTGTAGATCAATTTAGGCAGCCAAGTTCTGATTAATTTTTTTTTTTTTTTAAAGCTGTGTACATATAATTGCACCAATGTTATAGTACTTCTGTAGTGCTACCAGATGCCAGCAATGCTTTAAACCTAGAATTCCAAGCACCGTTCAATATTCAGGCTCAACTCTGTCACCTAGTTAGTGTCGTGGTTGTGTTACTGGACGAGAAATATAGGAACAGGTGTAGGCCATTCAGCCCCTCAAGCCTGTTCCACCATTCAATCAGATCATGGCTGATCTGTGACCTAACTCCTTATACCTACCTTTGGCCCATAACACTTAATAAATTTAGTTAACAAAAATCTATCAATCTCCGACTGAAAATTAATAATTGATCTCGCATCAATTGCCGTTTGTGGAAGACAGTTCCAAACTTCTACCACCCTTTGTGTATAGAAGGGTTTCCTAATTTCACTGCTGAAAGATCAGGCTCTAGTTTTTAGGCTGTGCCACCTAGTCCGAGAATCCCCAACCAACGGAAAGAAAGAGAAACTATCTACCCTATCTGTTATCCCTTAATATCCAATGTATTTAAGGAAGGAAACGACCGGCCTGCTCGGCCTTCCCGATACTGCACTATTAACTATGGAGTCCCCCGAAGAATCTATCCTCAGCCCACTCCTATTTCTCATCTACATACCGCCCCTCGACATCATCTGAAAACACAGCATCAGGTTCCACATATACGTTGGCAACACCCAGCTCTACTTCACCACCACCTCTCTTGGCCCCTCCACTGTCTCTTATTTGTCACACTGCTTGAGCAGAAATTTCCTCCAACTAAATGTTGGGAAGACCGAAATCTTTGTCTGCAGTCCACATCACAAACTACGTTCCCTAACCACCGACTCCATCCCTTTCTCCCCGGTGCCCTGGGGCCAATATTTATCCCTCAACCAACTTAACAAAAAATAATGATCTGGTCATTATCACATTGCTGCTTGTGGGAGCTTGCTGTGCACAAATTGGCTGCCGCGTTTCCCACATTACAACAGTGACTCCACTTCAAAAGTTCTTCACTGACTGTAAAGCGCTTTGAGACGTCCTGTGGTCGTGAAAGGCGATGTATAAATGCAAGTCTTTCTTTTTTTGCCGCTCACTGCCTGAGGCAGAAAGGCTGTTAGCAACCTTGACATCCTACCTGACCCTCAGATGAGCTTCTGATCCACAGATCTGTTCCATCACCAAGATCGCCCACTTCCATCTCCGTTACATCGTCTGTCTTCGTCCTGCCTCAGCTCAACTGCTGCTGAAAACTTCATCCATGCCTCTAGACTCGACTATTCCAACGTTCTCCGGGCTGGCCGCTCGTCTTGCACCCTCTATAAACTTGAACTCATCCGAAACTCTGCTGCCCCGTGTCCTAACTCGCACCAAGTCCATCACCCCTGTACTCGGTGACCTACACTGGCTCCCGGTCCTGCAATGCCTCGATTTTAAAATTCGCATCCTCGTTTTCAAATCCCTCCACGGCCTCTCCCGATCCCCATCTCTGTAATCTCCTCCAGCCCTACAACCTTCTGTGATCTCTGCACTCCTCCAAATTCTTGCCACTTGCACATCCCTGATTTTAAAATCGCTTCACCATTGGTGGCTGTGCCTTCAGCTGTCTGGGCCCAAAGCTCTGAAATTCCCTCCCTAAAGCCTCTCCCTCTCCTCCTTGAAACCTACCTCTTTCAGATTGATCATTTGCAGCATTTTGTTGGGGGGTTTTTTGCTCCAGATTTCTCCCCTCTGCTCCGCAAGGCTGATTTAGAGAGGGGTACTGCTTGTAAGGCACGAGGTTTTCTCTGCTTCCTTCCCCAAATGGCTATGCTTGAGTGAGCCTGGACACTAAGGCGGTTATTTTAACCTAACTGAAGGACACGGCATTGGGTGGAACGGTGCTTTTACACTCGGCCTGATATTACTCTCAATTGACTTTCAGCGGAGAGTAAACTTGGGCGGGGTGTAAAAACCAGCGTCGCACCCGATCCCATCAGTTTCCTGATAGGTGGGTTAGGTTAAAATTGTCCCCCACTTCAGCAGGTTATTTCACTGTGACGGTAGTAGTGAGAAACCACAAAGTCGATTTGGAATTTATCCAGCAGAAGTCACTGGGTAGAGATCAGGAGTGGGAAGCCTTTGACTTTCCCACCACCTCGCCCCACCCCAACCTGCACTGCCTCACCTAGGGTGCTGAGGCCAAGTGTAGCATCCCAGCTGAGATCAACACACTCGCCACAGCCTAGCTCAAGAATCAAATTGGGACTTTTCTGAGCTACAAGTCTCAGTTCTTTATTGACTGAGCCATTAGATATGCCCCAGCATTTATGTAGTGCCTTTCACGACCACTGGACGTCTCAAAGCGCTTTACAGTCAATGAAGTACTTTTTGAAGCGGAGTCACTGTTGTAATGTGGGAAACGCGGCAGCCACATTGCGCACAGCAAGCTCCCACAAACAGCAATGTGATAATGGCCAGATAATCTGTTTTTGTTGTTATGTTGGTTGAGGGATAAATATTGGCCCCAGGACACCAGGGACAACTCCCCTGCTCTTCTGCAAAATAGTACCACGAGATCTTTCACGTCCACTTGAGAGCGCAGACGGGGCCTCGGTTTGTCTCATCCGAAAGACGGCACCTCCGACAGTGCAGCACTCCCTCAGCACTGCACTGGGAGTGTCAGCCTAGCTTTATGTGCTCAAGTCCCTGGAATGGGACTTGAACCGACAACCTTCTGACTCTGAAGCGAGTGTGGTGCCTACTGAGCCACAGCTGACACTAATACAGGAATATATGATACAAATTAGACATCTCATAAGTTGATCAAAACAATTTTACATGCAATCAAACAACAAATGAACCATTAAATCGGTGTTAGCAATGCTGACATGTTCCTTCCAGTGTAGTCTGGGTTTGAAAGATACATCTTGGTCTATTGCTTACCTCAGCAGAGAGAAGACACTGTACGAGTTCCTCACAGAGCTCTGGTCCACCTGCAGAAGGCTGCTCCTCTTCTTTTCAGCGAGGTCCTGCGTAAAAGAAACAGATCTTCTCACCGGTCAGGGCTCAATTAATTTGGAAACAAAAGGCTTTTTCCTTCGGTTTCAATGCAGGCCCAAGATTCCTCTCCATTGCAAGTCTATGGAAAACTGCAACAGCACCCTCCTGTGGCTTAAATCGCTTAAAGCTACACTAGAACATGCTTTATTTTCCACCCGAAATGCAAGTATGGAAATATAACTAATGCAATATCCCTCGTCTGCATTCCCTGTTCGGGCATGTACTTTCAAGGTGGACTCTTACACAGGAGAAACATTTCAAGATGCAATGCATTTATCCCTGCTCAATGTTAATAAATACAATTGACCTACATCCTTATAACAAACTTACAGCTGTATCAAATTAGAATAGGCAGTCAAATTAGCTAGTTATTTCGAAACTAGGATGGTGTCTGCTGGTACAGGGCACTCTAGCTTGCTTGGACAAATGGATAAACCAAACAAAATATACCTACTGCGTGACCACAAAAAAAAAGCATGTGCCTCGCTGATCGAGAATGAAACAGGAACTGATCAGAGTGTGCGGAGGTGTGGAGAGCTGGGGAACAGTGGCCTCAATTTCTGAGCCTGACCAACATGTCCAATTACACCAGGCAAACGCACAACGGAGGCGTGAGCACATCAGTCCGCAATAAGCAGCACAGTGTACCACATTAACTTGGCAACTGCTGCAACCCAGTTAACCAGTGTAAGCTGCAAGTTTGCAAATTAATGCTCACTGCTTCAAATCAACGCGCTGGTAACCAATTTAGGCAATTGCATCAAACACTGCAATTTAAAAACATTTCAGGGCAGCGCAGCAGCACGGATTAGTGAAGTGCAGGTTTAAGCCACAATTCAGTGAACAGAAGAATTGTTAGGAACAGAAAAGGGTCTTTAGACCCAAACTAGCCCATCCCTGTTTGATGCATCAACCCCAAATATCCACCTTCTCAGAATATTCTTCAATCCCTTCTCTCTTTAACGAGTTGTTCACGCCTCAGGGTAGGGCAGCACAGGGGGTGACCATCAGGCGGAGCAACAAAGGCAGGCAGGTAGTGCAGGGAACCCCTGCGGACATCCCCCTTTCAAACAAGTATACCGCTTTGGATACTGTTGAGGGGAATGACTCACCAGGGGAAGGCAGCAGCAGCCAACTTCCTGGCACTGGGGGTGCTCCTGCTGCCCAGGAAGGGGGGAAAAAGAGTGGGAGAGCAATAGTGGTAGGGGATTCTATAGTAAGGGGAACAGATAGGCGTTTCTGTGGCCTTAGACGTGAATCCAGGATGGTTTGTTGCCTCCCTGGTGCCAGGGTCAAGGATGTCACTGAGCGGCTGCAGGGCATTCTGGAGGGGGAGGGTGAACAGCCAGTGGTCGTGGTCCACATTGGTACCAACGACATAGGTAAAAAGAGGGATGAGGTCCTGCATCAAGCATTTAGGGAGCTAGGTAACAGATTAAAGAGCAGGACCTCAAAGGTTGTAATCTCTGGATTACTCCCAGTGCCACGTGCTAGTAAGTATAGGAATGGGAGGATAGAGCAGATGAATGCGTGGCTAAAGAATTGGTGTAGGGGGAGGGTTTTACTTTCCTGGATCACTGGGCCTGCTTCTGGGAAAGGTGGGACTTGTACAAGTCGGACGGGTTGCACCTGAACCAGAGCGGGGCAAATATCCTTGCGGGGAGGTTTGCTAGCACTGTTGGGGGGGGGGGGGGGGGGGTTTAAACTAACTTGGCAGGGGGATGGGATACAGAGGGGAGCTGAAATAGGGGGGGGGGGGGGATGTGCTGCCAATTATAGAGAAAAAAAACAAGTCAGCTTGGTAGACAGGGCAAATATATAAGGGCAAGGCTGGATGGCATCTATTTTAATGCAAGGAGTCTTGCAAATAAGGTGGATGAACTGAAGGTGTTGATAAACACATGGGAGTATGATATTGTTGCTATCACGGAGACATGGTTGAGGGAGGGGCAAGACTGGCAGCTCAATATTCCGGGGTACAGAATCTTCAGGCGAGACAGAGGGGGGGGTATAAGAGGAGGGGGTGTCGCAATATTAATTAAGGAGTCAATTACTGCAGTAAGGAGGGATGATATATTAGCAGGGTCCTCTAATGAGGCCATATGGGTGGAGCTTAAAAACAAAAAGGGGGCAAGCACTTTGCTGGGAGTGTCCTATAGGCCTCCAAACAGTCAGGGGGAGATAGAGGAACAGATATGTAGGCAAATCTCAGAGAAATGTGCAAATAATAGGGTAATAATAATGGGGGATTTCAACTTCCCCAATATTAACTGGGATAGTCAGAGTGTGAAAGGCTCAGAGGGTGTAGAATTCTTAAAGTGCATCCAGGAGAGCTTTTTGAGCCAGCATGTAGAAAGTCCTACAAGAGAGGGGGCGGTACTGGACCTAATTCTAGGGAATGTGGCCGGCCAAGTGGAAAAAGTGCTAGTAGGTGAGCACTTTGGTGATAGTGACCATAATATGGTAAGATTTAAGGTGGTCATGGAAAAGGACAGGGATGGGCCAGAAATAAAGGTTCTAAATTGGGGGAAGGCCGATTTTAATAGGATAAGGCAGGATCTGGCCAAAATGGACTGGGATCAGCTACTTGTAGGAAAATCCGCATCGGAGCAATGGGAGGCTTTCAGAAGGGAGATTGAGATCATACAATGGCAACATGTTCCCGTAAAGGTCAAGGGTGGTTCCAAAAACCACAGGGAACCTTGGATGTCAGGGGATATACGGGAATGGATTAGGAAAAAAAGGAGGGCTTTTGGTAGATACAAAAGGCTAAAGACGGAGGAAGCCCTAGAGGAGTACAAAAAGTGCAGGGGGATACTTAAAAAAGAAATTAGGAGATCAAGGAGGGGCCATGAAATAACACTGGCGAGCAAAATAAAGGAAAACCCGAAGATGTTTTATAAGTATATTAAGGGTAAGAGGATAACTAGGGAAAAAATAGGGCCCATTAGGGACAAAAGTGGCAATCTGTGTGTGGAGCCGGAAGATGTAGGAGGGGTTCTAAATGAATTTTTTGCATCTGTTTTCACTATGGAGAAGGACGATGTAGACATAGAAATAGGGCGGGGGGACTGTGATATGCTCGAACATATTAACATCGAGAGGGAGGAGGTATTGGCGGTTTTAGCTGGCCTAAAAATGGATAAATCCCCAGGCCCGGATGAAATGTATCCCAGGCTGCTGTGTGAGGCAAAGGAGGAGATTGCGGGGGCTCTAACACATATATTCAGGACCTCTCTGGCCACAGGGGATGTGCCAGAGGACTGGAGAACCGCTAATGTAGTACCATTATTCAAGAAGGGTAGTAGGGAAAAACCGGGGAACTACAGGCCAGTGAGCCTAACATCAGTGGTAGGAAAATTATTGGAAAAAATCCTGAGGGACAAAATTTGTCTCCACTTGGAGAGGCAAGGATTAATCAGGGATAGTCAACATGGCTTTGTCAAGGGAAGATCATGTCTGACTAATTTGATTGAATTTTTTGAGGGGGTGACTAGGTGTGTGGATGAGGGTAACGCAGTGGATGTGGTATACATGGATTTCAGTAAGGCCTTCGATAAAGTCCCGCACAGGAGACTGGTCAAGAAGGTAAGAGCCCATGGAATCCAGGGTGCCTTGGCACATTGGATACAAAACTGGCTTAGTGGCAGAAGGCAGAGGGTGATGGTCGAAGGTTGTTTTTGTGACTGGAAGCCTGTGGCCAGTGGGGTACCACAGGGATCGGTGCTGGGTCCCTTGCTGTTTGTGGTCTACATTAATGACTTGGATATGAATGTAAAGGGTATGATCAGTAAGTTCGCGGATGATACAAAAATTGGTAGGGTGGTAAATAGCGAGGAGGGTAGCCTCAGTCTGCAGGACGATATAGATGGGTTGGTCAGATGGGCGGAACAGTGGCAAATGGAATTTAACCCGGAAAAGTGCGAGGTGATGCACTTTGGGGGGACTAACAAGGCAAAGGAATACACAATGAATGGAAAGACCCTAGGCAAGACGGAGGGTCAGAGGGATCTGGGTGTGCAAGTACACAGATCCCTGAAGGCGGCGGAACAGGTGGATAAGGTGGTAAAAAAGGCATATGGGATACTTGCCTTCATTAGCCGAGGCATTGAATATAAGAGCAAGGAGGTTATGATGGAGCTGTATAAAACACTGGTTAGGCCACAGCTGGAATATTGTGTGCAGTTCTGGTCGCCACACTACAGGAAGGATGTGATCGCGTTAGAGAGGGTGCAGAGGAGGTTCACCAGGATGTTATCAGGGCTGGAGCGCTTCAGCTATGAAGAGAGACTGGGCAGGTTGGGTTTGTTTTCCTTGGAGCTGAGGAGGCTGAGGGGGGACATGATTGAGGTGTACAAAATTATGAGGGGCATAGATAGGATGGATGCTGAGGAGCTTTTTCCCTTAGTAGAGGGGTCGATAACTAGGGGGCATAGATTCAAGGTAAAGGGCGGGAGGTTTAGAGGGGATTTGAGAAAGAACTTTTTCACCCAGAGGGTGGTTGGAGTCTGGAACTCACTGCCTGAAAGGGTTGTGGAGGCAGAAACCCTCACAACATTTAAGAAGCATTTGGATGTGCACTTGAAATGCCATAGCATACAAGGCTACGGGCCAAATGCTGGAATATGGGATTAGATTAGACAGGGCTTGATGGCCGGCGCGGACACGATGGGCCTCTATCCGTGCTGTATTACTCTATGACTATGACTATGACTCTCCAGAAATGCATCCAAGTGCCTCAAGCCCATTTATACGCTCCGTTTGAACAGCCTTCTCTGGTAACTTATTTCATAACTTAACTGACCTTTAAAAAGTCCACCTGATTTTATCCGTCTTCAACTTCGGGACTCGAGAGAAGGGATTATTTTTTGCTTTTGGTGAGAATCTGATCGACATGAAAATAGAAGAAAAAGATTTTACCTTGTGATCAAAGGGTGTTCCGTAGTAGCCATCGTTCAATCCAAATATTACTTCGTTGGGATTATGTGCACGAATCTAAGCCAAAACAAATCCATCTCTAGTTAAAAAAAAGCAGCACAGGCAGAGTGTACAATATAATGGGACAGCAGTATTTGCATTTGGCATTTCCTTCTTTGTTTTCTCCTTCACCCAAAGCCATGATCTCTTCGCTTCTTCAGACAAAAGGCTCACAGAATATTGCTATCGTTTACTGCATTACAACAGCAACTACACTTCAAAGGCACTTCATTGGCTGTAAAATGCTTTGGGATGTCCCGAGACCGTGAAAGGCGCTACAGTATATAAATGCAAGTCTTTATTTTTCTTCTTTCAATAATTCGGAGTCATTTTTTGCACCATAACAATTTGTAATATCCAGTAAATTGAATTAAGCGGCCTTGAATCATCAGTAATAGACTGTATTTGTCACTCGTGGATGCTCCACAGTAACATACCAGAATTCGGAGCAGGTGACTGACTCTACTGGCAGAAAGTGCATTCTCTTCTTAGGCAGTCCCTCGGAACCGAGGATGACTTGTTTCCACACTAAAAATGAGTTCTCAGGTGACTGATGGGTCCAGTGCGGGACCTACAGTCTCTGTCACAGGTGGGGCAGACGGTGGTTGAAGGGGCGGGTGGGTGGGGTGCTTGGGTTGACGTGCGTGCCTTGCGCTGCCTGCGCTTGCTCCCGGCGAAGAGACTCGAGGTGTTCGGCGCCTTCCCAGTTGCTTCTCCTCCGCTTTGTGCGGTCTTGGGCCAGGGATTCCCAGGTGTCGATGGGGATGTTTTTCAAGGAGGCTTTGAGGGTGTCCTTGAAGCGTTTCCTCTGCCCAGAGTGCATTAATCTTGAGCAAAAGGGCTGCATAAATATATTGCGATTCTTAAAGGTAATCTAGCAAAACTACAGAACATCCAACCATCTTGACATCACTACTGATCCGTGGCCTGCAGCCTAAAGCTTCCCCTGACCCAACAGCCCAGCGACCACGTGCCCCACAGAACATTTTACCATCGTGCTCCAGGCATATTAGTTATTTATGACCAGACCCAAGTATGACAGTTTTTTTTATAGCACCTTTCACAACCACTTGGATGTCCCTTGAAGTACTTTTGAAGTGTAGTCACTGTTGTACTGTAGGAAACACAGGAGCCAATTTGCGCACAGCAAGCTCCCACAAACCATAATGAGAAAATGGCTGGAATTTTTTTCCTTCTTAATCTGTTTTAGTGATGTTGGCTCGGAGATAAATATTCGCCAGGACACCAGGATAACTTCCCTGCTCTTCTCTGAAAAGCACCATGGGATCTTTTATACCCACTCGAGGGGGAAGCTGGTTTAACGTCTCATCCGAAAGATGGTGCCTCCGACAGTTCAGAGCTTTCTCAGGACTGCACTGGGACTGTCAGCCTAGACTATGTGCTCAAGTCTCTGGAGTAGGGCTTGAACCCGTAAGCTTCGGACTTAAGAGGGGAGAGTGCTGCCACGGAGTCAAAGCGAACATCTAAAAAAGATCCCATGGCCCTATTCAGACAGCAGCACGGAGCTCTCCCATAGCCCCGATCAACATTCCTCTTTCAAATCACCAGGACAACGGGTCATTCGTTTAATCTGCTGTTTATGGGACCTTGCTGCACGTGCAATTGGCTGGTGTGCATAACCACGTTAACAGGAAGTGCACTATCTGCAAATTATTTTTTAAAGTGCTTTGGGATGCCCCAAGAGATGTGATATGGTGTTACATAAATGCAAGCTCTTTCTTTCCAATTTAATACATTTTAATATAAACAAAGGTGCAGATTTGTTTAAAGCTGGTACGTCACCTGGGCAAGACTATGACCACAGGCAATCTGCAGCCATTGATCACTGCCTCGCTCATGCGCAACCCCAATTAATGCTCCAAGATCCAAAACTTCAAAATATTTATACTACCTAGTGCAGTGGGCTTTGACATACACCCTGCAGCTACTATATGGCCGAGTCTGACACTATGGTTATTAGCTCATATCAAGGTCACAATTGCGCCCGTCAAGCATGGCCACTTTCTCCATTCGTGAGGAAATGCAATCCACAGTGAATGCATGCCTCATTAGTGAACAAACTGGGTGTAGGTGGTTCAAGGAGCCAAGGAAGGCCCATTTGATCTGCTCAGCTGAATACGAATGCATGGACGTGAACCTGAAGATTAAAATAAAACACAAAATGGCAAGTCAATTTAAAAAGTTAAAAAAAACAAATGCAAAAATATGAATGCCAAGTCAAAAACTTAAAAATCACTAAGGATTGCCCTCTTTAGAGCGGTTAACTTGTGGCAGGGGTCAGAGGGGAATGCACTGGCCCAGAATTTCCACTTCAGCTGAATTGGGGGGTATCGCCAGTGTGATGGGACATGTGCCCACATGACTGCGCCCCTGGCCCAGGGCAATCTTCTGGCCTCAGGATCATTAACATATCGTTAGCGGAGATTTGCGACGGCAGGAATCAGCCTTCAAGCAGCTGGTAAGACTGTTTTCTTTTAAAATTTTGATTTGGAGCCAAGTTCTGTGCAATTAATTGCACGGGCTTTCTAGATTTACAAAGTTAAACTCCCTCCTCCGCCCTAACATGACTAGATGCCAGGGATGAACGGGATCCCGAGCTTTCAGCATTGCCACTGTTCAAATGACAGGAAATACATTGGATGGCATACTTCCCCTCTTTACATGTGTTTACAGTAGAGCCCATGGGAAATCAGAGGTTGTAAACAGAGACATTCTTTGACACATTTCCTGCCCCACCCACAATAAATAAATAAAGCGAGCGGCAGAGGGAAAGCCGCTATATTTGAGATGGGGGGACAGGGAGGTTTCCAGGATGCAAGCACAACAGCTTGGATTCCCTGTCTGTGCCGAGGTAGCTATCAGCAGTGTCAGTGTAGGGTCAAACACCATTGGTTTAAGCATTCCTGGGGGAGGGAGAGCGCCAATATTGCCACACCAAATCGCTACCTAGTGACACTTACTGGAAAGGGCACCTGTACATACAATGGCCAAGAACCCAAATTGTATCTGACGAGTAATGCAGCTCCTGCTCCTCTTCTACCCACCCACTCAATGTTTAAAAGTTTGAAAATTTTGACCAAATTATCAAGATTCTAACTTTATTAAAAGGACAGCACAGTAACTGTTCAGCATTGAATTCCTGCATCAAAAGTACTACACATTCTTAAACAAAAGCAAAGTACTGCAGATGCTGGAAATCTGAAATAAAAACAGAAAATGCTGGAAATACTCATCGACCTGAAACGTTAACTCTTTCTCTCTCCACACCTGCTGAGTATTTCCAGCATTTTCTGTTTTTATTACACATTGTTAAAACTATCTTTAGTAACTCAAATTCCCCTGTGGAGTACAATCAAGAATACATCGGATGTGGTAACAAGGGTATAGTGGTCTGGGGAAGGGGCTGGAAGAACATTTCATTCACCTCATCTGAGCTCACGAGATGCACTGGCATGCTCTTCCAGATCCTCAGAAACCTGTGGAGCTTTTTTTATTTTAATGCTGAAACTGTTCTGTGACAAGCCAAACACTCGGTTTGCTTGTTCCAATGCTTCATCGTGTCAAGGTTTTAATATCAGCTCAGGTGATGACATTTCCGATCGCTCAAACGACTATACATTTCTCAAATACTTCAAAGAGAAACTGGTTTCATTTGGTAGCCTGCTCTGGACAACATCTGGATAGTGCATTTGCTGCCATCAAATGAAGGTAAAACTCTGCTGGATTTCTCAGATACAAAATGGATATCATGTAATACAAAGGCATAGCAGTTAAGTAACAGTTAAATAAAGCCCTGGTTAGACCCCATTTAGAGTACTGTGTTCAGTTCCGGGCACCGCATCTCAGGAAATATTTATTGGCCTTGGAGGGGGTGCAGTGTAGATTCACCAGAATGATACCCAAGGTAAAAGGGTTAAATTATGCAAACAGGTTGCATAGACTAGGCTTGTATTCCCTTGAGTATGGGAGATTAAGGGGTGATCTAATTGAGGTGTCTAAGACAATTAAAGATTGGATAAGGTAGATAGAAACTATTTCCTCTGGTGGTGGTTGGGGGGAGGGGGGGGTTGGGGGAGTCCAGAACGAAGGGCGATAACCTTAAAATTAGAGCCAGGCCGTTCAGAGGTGATGTCAGGAAGCACTTCTTCACACAAAGGGTGGTGGAAATCTGGAACTCTCTCCCTCAGAAAGCTGTTGAGGCCGGGGGGTCCATTGAAAATTTCAAAACTGAGATTCACAGATTTTGTTAGACAAAGGGTATTAAGGGATACGGAACCAAGGTGGGCAGATGGATTTAGGATACAGATCAGCCATGAATGGCGGAACAGGCTTGAATGGCTGAATGGCCTCCTCCTGTTATTGTGCATTACCAATTGAACTACTTTTTGGATAAATAAAATAATGATGCACATAGAAAGTTTTTTTTCTTAAGTTTCCAGGTTTTATTTTGTAATTGCCTTATCAACGGCAACTACAAGGACTGATATAACAATTTAAATATAATCAAATGTCCCAAGATGCTTCAACGAGTGTGGGTTTGAGGGGGACAGAGGAAAAGAGACATCGTACATTCATTGCATTCGTTGAATAAATATCGAAGGATACAGGAAAAGAGCAAGGAAATTGAAGTATATGTGCTGAAATTTCGAGCATAGAATTGCATTTGAAAAGTTGTCTGCTTTTGTCTTCCTTTTGTTTGTCCCACTGACCTCTGGGACTTTTGAAGCCCCAAACTTCACCAGCATAGTCACACTGCAATTCCCCGAGACCCTTTACGAAAGTCCTCAGTGCCGGTTCATGCTGAGCCACTGGTCTGCAGCGACTGCCAATTATTGTTTCATTGCCCTGATTCTGAATTCCTACTCAAAATTGTTTCTATTTTCACCTTTTCTTCTGCTGTGCCTGCTCCCGTAGTCCTTTCCAATAATATACTCTGCTGCCTAGCTTAATTGATTCCTTTGCAAAACATTATATACTTCCATCACGTCCAACTGCTTAGTGATGCCGACAACGTATTTTGTTAGCAGCTTATACCTCTAATTACAGAATATTCCAATGCTTCTTGCAGTAATACAAAAATTTTGAAGTTTACCCCTCGACGCCTCTATTTGAACCTATATTTTACCCCCTGAACCCTCCCCACCTGCCAATTCTACTTTAAAAGTCTTTTTCTGCTTACTTACTGACTGAAAAGAGTGCTGCTAAGTTCAACATTTTGTGCACTTGAGTTCCTGACCACAGTCTGATGTAATGATAAGTTCCCCTCCAACCACCAGCACTTAAAATATTTACTTGACACCTTATGGTTTTTACACTGTGGTTTCCAACAGAAACTATGATGTTCACTGATTCTCACCAAGCCACTGACCAACCCCCACCACACGAAGGTTTTATCAGACTAACATTTTGTTTTGGCTTCCTCAGCAATTATAGTGAACAGTGAGAAGGATAGTGATTGACTTCAAGAGGACATAGACAGGCTGGTGGAATGGGCGGACACGTGGCAGATGAAATTTAACGCAGAAAAGTGCAGTGATACATTTTAGTAGGAAGAACGAGGAGAGGCAATATAAACTAAAGGGTACAATCCTAAAGGGGGTGCATGAACAGAGAGACCGGGGGTATGTGTGCACAAATCATTGAAGGTGGCAGGGCAGGTTGAGAAAGCGGTTAAAAAAGCTTATGTGATCCTGGGCTTCATAAATAGAGGCATAGAGTACAAAAGCAAGGAAATTATGATGAACCTTCATAAAATATTGGTTCGGCCTCAACTGGAGTATTATGTTCACTTCTGGGCACCGCACTTTAGGAAGGATGTGAAGGCTTTAGAGAGGGTGCAGAAAAGATTTACAAGAATGGTTCCAGGCATGAGGGACTTCAGTTACGTGGATAGACTGGAGAAGCTGGGGTTGTTCTCCTTAGAGCAGAGAAGGTTGAGAGGAGATTTGATAGAGATGTTCAAAATCATGGGTCTAGACAGAGTAGATAGAGGGAAATTGTTCCCATTGGCAGAAGGGTCGAGATTTAAGGTGATTGGCAGAAGAACCAAAGGCGACATGAGGGAAAACTTTTTTACGCAGCGAGTAGTTAGGATCTGGAATGCTCTGCCTGAAAGGGTGGTGGAGGCAGATTCAATTGTGGCTTTCAAAAAGGAATTGGATAAGTGCCTGAAGGAAAAAAATTTGCAGGGCTACAGGGAAAGGGCAGGGGAGTGGGACTAGCTGAAGTGCTCTTGCAGAGAGCCAGCACGGGCTCGACGGGCCAAATGGCCTCCTTCTGTATTGCAACCATTCCATGATTTTACTTTGGGCATCAGGCATGGCTCAGTGGTAGCACTCCCAACACTGGAAAAGAACGAACTTGCATTTCTATAGTGCCTTTCATGACCTCCGGTCATCCCAATGTGCTTTACAGCCAATTAAATGCGTTTGAATTGTAGTCACTGTTGTAATGTAGGAAATGTGGCAGCCAATTTGAGCACAGCAAGCTCCCACAAACAGAAGTGAGATAATGGCCAGATAATCTGTTTGTGATGTTGGCTGAGGGATTTCCATTAGCCAGGACACTGGGGAGAACTCCCCTGCTCTTCTTCAAAATAATGCCATGGGATCTTTTACATCCACTTGAGAGAGCAGACGGGCCTCAATTTATCGTCTCATCCGAAAGACAGCACTTCCGACAATTCAGCACTCCCTCAGAACTGCATGTGCTCAAGTCTCTGGAGTAGGACTTGAACCCCAGGGTCTTCAGAGGAGTGACTGCTCCCATTGAACCAATTAAAAGGGATCCATGAGTCAGTCGACACTCGAGGCAACTTGTAATATTACTGATGAAAGCTGGGACAAGATAAAGTGCTCACTCGGGGAATGGAGAGAGATCAGGAGAAACCAATAAAACAAAGAAGATAGTTGCCATAGATTTCTAAGATATACAGGAAACTCTTTTATCCGGCACCGACGGGACCGGCGTGGTGCCGGTCTATCAAAAAGTCCGGATTAGAGAGAGGTATAGTAAAAGGTACAAGAGCCCCGTACACAGCCACAAATCCAGGCGTTCCTGTTGCATAGCAACAGGTGCAGGAACCCCGGTTACACGGCCACAGATCCAGGAATGGCCACTAATATGAAGTAAAACTTACCGGAACCAACTCCTGAATTTTGCCGGTTAAGAGAGATTTTCGGTTATTTAGGTGCCGGTAAATCGAGAGTTTCCTGTATCTCAATATCTTAGGCTCATTTATTTGCAGTAGATACAAGATGTACATTTTACCTGCTGTCCCAAGTATTTGAGTCCATCAAGATTCACCCTCCACTCAATGACTAGATGATATTGTCCCTTCTTTCCTCCCCAGATCCTCACCAAGAAAAAGGAAACTGAAGTATCCAGGCGGTCTGGCATCAAGCCAAAGTCTAGACTCCTCCATGTTGGATTCTGTAACAGGGAAAAAAATGTCAGTGAAACCTGTGTATAGTATGAAACTGGGAGGAAGCAGAGCTAGTCATTTTCATTGGGGGGGGGGGGGGGGGGAAAGTGCTGCAGAAATCGAATTTACAGAATCACAGAATCTACAGTGCAGATAGAGGCCATTTCGGCCCATCGAGCCTGCACCGACACATATCCCACCCTATCCCCGTAACCCCATGTATTTAATCCCCTAACACTAAGGGTCAATTTATCATAGCCAAATCAACCTAACCTGCACATCTTTGGACTGTGGGAGGAAACCGGAGCACCCGGAGGAAACCCACACAGACACAGGGAGAATGTGCAAACTCCACACAGACAGTCGCCCGAGGCCAGATTTGAACCCGGGTCCCTGGCGCTGTGAGGCAACAGTGCTAACCACTATGCCACCGTGCCCCCCATCAAAAGCATTTTAGTTTCCTGCATTTCCTTTCAATCTTTTTAAAAATGTATCACTTGCATCCTAGTCTTAAGTGGAGCAGCCTGCCAAGCTGAGACAGATTGCGACAAAAAAATCAGCAATGGAGCTGGATAGTTTTTTGATGAAAGTAATCATTTAGGGTATGAGCGCATGGTACAGTATTTCTGGAACTTGGAGACAAGCCAGATGGACCACAATGGTTATGTCTGGTCCTGTTCTCACCAATACCCATATTTTAAAAACCCATCAAAGAGAGAGAAAGAAAATTACATATCCATCAGCATCTGTAAAGAGAAGATACAAGTCTCTGGTTCAGTGTCAACCTTTCATTGTAGCTCCTGTACGGTTCTATTACTTTCAAATGAATTTTAATTACCCACAAATGTGCTTTGAAGTGAAAAACTTGTAGGGTGGACAGCTTGAAATTCCTCGGAGTCCACATCACGGAAGACCTCTCCTGGTCCCTCAATACCTCCTCTCTGGTGAAGAAGGCCCAGCAGCGCCTATATTTCCTAAGGAGGCTGAAGGGATGTAACCTGTCACCCCTGATCCTCTCTAACTTTTACCGCTGCACGATAGCATCCTGACGAACTGTATCACAGTATTGTATGGCAGCTGTAGCTACTATGACCGGAAAGCCCTGCAGCGGGTAGTCAAAACTGCCCAACGCATTACCGGCACCGGGCTACCGACCATAGAGCACATATACCAGAAACGCTGTTTACGGAGGTCACGGTCCATCATCAAAGACCCTACCCACCCCAGCCACAGTCTGTTCGCCCTCCTGCCATCTGGGAGACACTACAGATGCATTCGCACCCGTACAACCAGATTTAGAAACAGCTTCTTTCCCGGGGCTGTCATCCTACTGAACTCCACAAATAAACTCTAAAGCCTGCACATCTGCCAATGCACTTTATTATGGTTATGTTTATGTTAATGTATTACAAGCCAAATGTATGTGGAATGTTTAAATGTCTTAATCTAAATGTACACTCTCGGGAGTCGCAAGCCTACATTTCGTTGTACTGCACTTGTGCACTAACAATGACAATAAAAGTTGATTTGATTTTCATATCTCCCTAGATACTCACCACTGTATTTGTGGCATGCATTTTCTATTGTTAATTTGATCTAGTTACTGTTTAATGTACAGTGTAGCAGATTAGAGATTTTTCTGTTTCATATTACAGTATAAGGAACACTGGGACCCATTTTCAAGTCAGTCCAAAAGAGATGTGAACAGAGCCTACCTGAACATTTCTGAAGCCACCTGTACTCGTCGGTTTATTTGCATGATTTTTTCAAGTTTGTCGGCATACAGCGGCTTAAAGGGACAACTGGAAGCGCTGTTACATTTTGCTGCTAATATAAGTGGTAGAAACAATTCGAGGAGAAGGCCGGAGAAAATTGATGGAGCTGTGCGCTCCAACAAACACCGTATTAGTCTTCTGCTTGGTGTATTTATGGACTGCAGACTGACTGATGAGCCCTGTGCCAGCCTGGAGAGATCAGAAAGCACAGAAGTTCAGGACTGAAGTGGCCTTGACAGACACTGGCAGTGCCATGCGGGCTGTGAAGGTCTTTTTGAAGAACACAGCCCAATTCACAATTGGTGAAGCTAAGCTTTTGCATTGTTCCTCAGCCAAGCCGACAGATGCAACCTGAAGAATAATGCTGGGAAGGAACCCTCCCTACAACTTAACATGGCTTCCCTGGCATCACTGGTTTCTTCAACCTTCTCCAAGTAACAGTAATAAAGTTAGATGCGCATAGGGATACCCACTGTGTGAAGGGATACATGGGAACAATGAATAACCCTAGAGCTGCTTTATAAAGCCGCTTCATTGACAGAGTCTAGCAGAAGGGGAAAAAAAAAGTTTGAAAAAAACTCAGCCACAGTCAAAGTAGCTAAATTTAAATTGCAACTGAGTGTTTCTGGCTGCCTTTTACTTAAACTATCTTTTAACTAAAAGTAGAGCCCAGCAATAGTCAACAGCTATTTTTTTTTAATGGCTTCCATGGAAAGGAACATCAGGTGGTTTCTATAATGGGCGGCCAATCCACTGTTCTAGTTTTGCGCACAAACAGCAAGCTGAAAATCTACCTCCATTGCCACCACTGAACTAATTTTAGGTAGTTTAGTAAGCAGTTCCCATTTGCAAGGCTCGCGGCACTTCCTATACATGAACCTCACTTCCCCCTACTAAGCAGAAGCTGCAGCCCTGCAGTCACCTGCCACCGGAGCAACTCTGTACCCTTTAGTACTCGCACAATCTCAGGTTCACAATTAACAAACTGGATTTATTGACAGATATCAGGCTCAAGGACAACGATAGCAGAAACTACCAGGTCTTGGAAAATTATACTCAGCCCCTGAAGTAGCGCGAGTCTATTTACCAACAGGATAAGGGGCAAGCCATTCAGGACTGAGATGAGGAGGAATTTCTTCACCCAGAGAGTGGTGAACCTGTGGAATTCTCTACCACAGAAGGCAGTTGAGGCCAATTCATTAAATATATTCAAGAAGGAGTTGGATATATTTCTTAAGGCTAAAGGGATCAAGGGGTATGGGGAGAAAGCAGGGACAGGGTACTGAATTTGGATGATCAGCCATGATCTCATTAAATGGCGGAGCAGGCTCGAGGGGCCGAATGGCCTACTCCTGCTCCCATCTTCTATGTTTCTATGCAAGACACACCAGCACGCATTTTTGATTCTATTTCACCCTGGAACACCTGAATAGCCATGCTTTCATAATTCAGAGTCCATCACTCTCTGATATGTCCCATTATGTGCTGTTTACACCGCTCAAATGAAACCTTCCTGACTTAATTAACACATACGGAAGTCTGTAGGGTAAATTCCAGGTATACAAAGGAAAGGGCGTACACTCCACTGCCCATATCCTATACCACACCAAGTCACATTCACCCATCACCTCCGTCCTTACTGATCTACGTTGACTCCTGGTCCCCCAGTGTCTAAAACTTAAAATTCTCATCTTAGCATTCAAATTTCTTCATGACCTCGTTCCCTCCCTATCTCCATAACCTTAAATCAGCCCTTCAACTATTCCTCTACTCTGGCCCCTTGTGCATCCCCCGCTCCTTTCATTCCACCATCGGTAGCCGTGCCATAAACCGTCGAGGCCCTAAGCTCTCCCCAGCCCACTCCTTCAAGACCCCTCTTACAACCTACCTCTGACCAAGCTTTTAATCACTACCTCCTAATATCTCCTTCGTTGACAATATTTGTCCGATTATGCTTCTGCAAAATGTCTTGGGGACTTTTTTTTTTTTTTTTTTTAAACAGTAAAGAATCTATATAAATGCAAGTTGTTGTAGTTATTAATGGCTTATTTCTACCCAAGAGCCCCAACTCCAAGCTGAATGAAATACAGGAGGGTGCTGTTTACACCGCTCAAATGAAGCCTTCCTCACTTAATTAACACTTATGGAAGTCAAAGACAAAAGCCACCGTCTGGAAGCCAGCCACGCCAGAGTTGGGGCAGCCATTTTAGTTTTGTTTTTCCCTCAGAGCACAATATATTCATTTTATAAAAATAATAATTCTTGTGTTGTGCACGTCGCTGGAGTGTCAGGCTTTTATTGCCCACCGCCTTCTTGTAGCAGCTGGAGACAAATGCTTTAAGTGGCTTGCCAGGCCATTTCAGATAGCATCAAGAGTCAACCATGTTAGTGTGGGGGACTGGAGTCATATGTAGGTCAGACCAGGTAAGGACGGCAGGTTTCCTTCTCTAAAAGGACATTAGTGAACCAGTTGGGTTTTTAATGACAATCTGACAACTCCGTGGCCATTTTTACCAATACCAGCTTTTTAAAAATTAAATTCAACTTTTCAAATGGCCATGGTGGGATTCTCTGGATTATTAGTCCATGCTTTTAGATTACCAGTCCAGCTACCTAACCACTATACTACCATACACACCAGTTGTAACTGGATTCAAAAGAGTTATGATTTTTTTTTAGGTAACTGGGTCAGTAGGAAACAGATGCAGTTCAATGTGGATAAGCATAAAATAGTATGGAAGCCAGGAACCAAATAAGATTATATATTAAAATAGAACAGCTGTACAGCATGATCAGTAAAATCGGAGTTATGATGAAACTAGATCTAGGAAACCATCAACCCCAGGCTTGATTGAGCAAAAAAAGGCAAAAGAGCCTTGCTGATAGTATCAGTGGGACAGAGTACAAAGGCAGCTATGTAAGGTGCAGTAGTGTGCACATTGCTGGCCATCTAGTTCTTGACAGGATATTATTGCACACGAGTAGACAGAAGAATGTAACAAGGATGATTCCAGGTTCACAAATTTAAGCTGAGGAGAAAGGTTAAAGAATTTTGGCTTATTTTCTTTGGAAAGGATTTTAATATGACCAAACTGATATTTCCAGCATTATGAAGGGAATTGACAAAGGTGATAAAAGACATGAGGAAGAATTATCAGAGCAGGAGTTAGAAATTTGGAAGTTAGGAGACAAGACGTAGAAAACATCTTATTCAACTAAAAGGAGAGTTGTGGAATAAAAGCTGCTGTGTGTGTCATTCTGGTTTAATTTCTGTCAATAAATCTAGCTAGTTTAGTTCGAGAAAAAAGGTTTGCATTTCTATAGCGTCTTTCACGACCTCTGGACATCCCGAAGCGCTTTACAGCCAATGAAGTACAGGAAACTCTTATATCCGGCACTGACGGGACCGGCGTGGTGCCAATTTATCAAAAAGTCCGGATTACAGAGGTATAGTTAAAAGGTACGAGAACTCCGTACACAGCAACACATCCAGGCTTCCCTGTTGCTTAGCAACAGGTGCAGGAACCCCGGCCACAAGATCCAGGCGTCCCTGTTGCTTAGCAACAGGTGCAGGAACCCTGGCCACAAGATCCAGGCGTCCCCGTTGCTTAGCAACAGGTGCAGGAACCCCGGTTACACGGCCACAGATCCAGGAACGGCCACTAATATGAAGTAAAACTTACCTGAACCTACTCCTGAATTTTGCCGGTTAACAGAGATTTCCGGTTATTTAGGTGCCGGTAAATCGAGTTTCCTGTACTTTGGAAGTGTAGTCACTGTTGTAATGTAGAGAAGGCAACTGAAATGGTTTTTCGTTAAATGGCAACCAGATGAGTTTCTGGAGTGAGAGGCATTTAGGGACATGGAGAGAAGGCAGGACTGAACTAAAACAGAGCGTTTTCACAAAGAGCGGGCACTTTAACATGCGCTTGAAGCTAATGTCGGATGTTCCTAGCAGCCCAGGAATACAACAGATCACCTTTCTGTAAAATCTGGTTCCTTAACTTCTCAAAACCAGTTCCCTGATGAGCTCAACACTGATTCCTTAAAAGAAAAAAGTCAATAAAATCCAACATAGAAAACAAAGTAAATGTAAATTATTCATCCAATTTTGCAATAGGCCAGTTACTGGTGGAACGGGACAATAAATCACTGGGTGCGCTCCCTACAGTAAAGGAGGCCATTAAGATGTTGTCCAAATAAATTACCTGGTGGCATTTTGGCTTAACTAGCACTGCTTGAGCAGAATTATCAGTTTATAAAGTTTATTGCACATTATTACATACAGCATTTTGTTGATTTAATAGCCAGCACACAGAGCCATGGTAATTTGAAATGCTGTTTGGAAAAAGGGAGCAATCTATGGGTTATATTACCTAGCAGTTCACACAATGGTAATAAAATGGTTCTCGTGCAGAACGCCAGACACAACAGCCGTCAGACTTCTTACTTATGCATGTTTGTTAGGCGCTAGGCTTCTAAACAATGCGAACCACCACAGCAGTCAGTTAGCTCAAATAATTACTGGGGAAGCATCTCCAACAATCAACACCATTTCAGTCTAAGTTGGTGGGAGATGTGTTGTATGTTAATTGTATCGTAAGACTTTCATCCACACAGACCTAAGCAAAAATCTTGCTTTCGCTAGTCTGCCAGAGACTCCAGAATGATACAGTAAAACTCATACAGGAAAACCTCATTTAAACGGCACCTAAATATCTGGAATTCTCTAACAACCGGCAAAATTCATACTCCGAAAATAACACCTCAATAACCGGAAATGTTGCCGAGTCAGAGTCTCCCGCGGTGGCCGAGTTAGTCAGTGGGGGCTAGTGGAGGCCGTCAAACGGCCTGCAGAGTGCGCAGCATCCCTCCCCTTAACGGAAGGGGAGGGGCGATGAAGCGTGTCAGCATTATATGGAGCGGCCGCGTAGTGCTCCCGCGCTACGCGCTCCAGACACCGCCCCGGGAGGAAGTGGACTGCCCGAGATAGCGTTCCGCTTCCTCGCCAGGGCGGTTAGCCCAATTTAGCGGCCGGGGCAGTACTCCCGTGCAGGGCGCTAACTTGCTGGCGCTAATTCGGTTATCCGGAATTTTTAATCAACCGGCACCATCCCGGTCCCATCGGTGCCAGATACGGAAGAGTTTCCTAGAACTCTTTGGTATCCGGCACCGACGGGACCGGGATGGTGCCTGTTGATGAAAAATTCCGGATGACGGAGGGTTAGCTACCGAGGCTATTTTTAACAAACAAAAATTAAAAAATCAAGAAATGTGCAGTATACAGTAATTGGGTACTCACCTACAGAATGTTGTTAAATGGATGGTGGAAGATGCTTGATTAAGTACAGTACTGCCAGTTCAAGGTAATCCATAACTCTTTAATTACTTAACAGTAAAACAAAACTTACAGTAAACGACTGTACACAGTACTGCAGTTGACTACACTTATTCCAAGCCCTTTTGCTTGGACCAACTTTTGGGAATTCCATAATGCAAGATGGGGGAGATAATTCATGATAAAGATGGAGAGACACACAGAAAAATGGCGGATCGGAAGAGACTACTGGCAGTGCGGGAGAGTCAGACTCCTGTTATTGAGGTGTTCCCGACTTTCGACAGCACCAAGAAGCTGAGTAGTGGCACTTTGGAGAACTACCCCCCACTGACTAACTCGGCCACCGCGGGAGACTCGGACTCAGCAACATTTCCAGTTATTGAGGTGTGGTTTTTGGAGTATGAATTTTGCCAGTTAATAGACTTCCGAATATTTAGGTGCCGTTTAAACGAGTTTCCTGTATAATGCTTTGTATTCCCAAGATTTACAACAAGCTGTTAAACAGTATAGTAGTTCATGTTTGACTTTTTGCCAAAAATTCCTCACAGGTTATGTACATTTTAAGCAGACAGTTTGACCTTGCCCAACCCAAACAGAGGAGGGAATGGGTTGGGGGTGGGGCTGGGGGTGCAGAAAAGACAGCAAACCAAATAGGGAAATCAATGTTAGTTTATTTAAAATAATTTAAGTGGCACAATTTCTCAACATAAGGACATTCGGTAATGATTTCCACAGTTCTGGTTTCCTGTGAGATAATCATGGAACAAACAACTATTACACAATTCCCACCGCAAATGAACATAGGAACAGGAGTAGGCCATTCAGCCCCTCAAGCCTTTCTCTTCATTCAATTAGATAATGGCTGATCTGTACCTCAAACCCATTTACCCAGCTTTGCTTCATATCCCTCGAAGGGAAGGTCAATTGGACATTTTTTTTAAACTATGAATTAATCCACAAATGCTAAATCGCATTCAATTTGCTTCTTGAGCCCATTATTTCTGCAATTACTCCCCTGAGCGGCATCACAATCAACCTCGAGGAGGTCAATCACAAAAATGTCAACTAAAACCTTGAATGCTTCGCAAGAGAAATATTGATCTGAAGTCATACTGTCGAGCACTGTTGCTCCCCTCAATTTTCAATGAAATCCAGCTTGGTCCAAGGTTTGAATACAGCTCCCACATCTAAGGAACCTCCAATATGTAGCCCTGGGGAGGTTCCCAGAAAAGGCTCGTCACTGGACGAGTGACCCTTTCTCTCACCTCCACCCACAATGTTTGTCTTTAAAGCAAAATCAATACGACTATGTTCAGTGTTCCTCTGAAGTGCCCTCCTGCCCCCACCCTCGGCCGCCCCCAAAGCACCAAATACACCCTCCATCCGCCACACATCCTCACGTTCAAAATTAAAACTCAATCCACTGGCTTCTACTCGAATCCATTCTTCTGCAGAACTTCCTCCTTCCTCGGCCTTTCCTTATTCCCATAATCTTTAGGACTTTGTAACTTATGCTAGGTATGTTGGCCTTCGTAGCGAGAGGATTCGAGTACAGGAACAAGGATGTCTTGCTGCAGTTGTACAGGGCCTTGGTGAGACCACACCTTGAGTATTGTGTGCAGTTTTGGTCGTCTTCACAGAATCACAGAAACCCCACAGTGCAGGTAGAGGCCATTCGGCCCATCGAGCCTGCACCGACACATATCCCACCCGATCCCCGTAACCCCTACACCAACACATATCCCACTCTATCCCCGTAACCCCACGTATTTAATCCCCCTAACACTAAGGGTCAATTTATCATAGCCAATCAACCTAACCCGCACATCTTTGGACTGTGGGAGGAAACCCACGCAAACACGGGGAGAATGTGCAAACTCCACACAGACAGTCACCCAAGGCCGGATTCGAACCCGGGTCCCTGGCGCTGTGAGGCAACAGTGCTAACCACTATGCCACCGTGCTGCCCTGAGGAAGGATGTTCTTGCCATGGAGGGAGTGCAGCGAAGATTCACCAGGCCGATATCTGGGATGGCAGGAATGACGTATGACGAGAGATTGGGTCAATTGGGCTTATACTCGCTGGAGTTTAGATGAGAGGGGATCTCATTGAAACTTATAAAATTCTAACAGGACTAGACAGGCTAGATGCTGGAAGGATGTTCCCAATGGTCGGGGAGTCCAGAACCAGGGGTCACAGTCTAAGGGGTAAGCCATTTAGGACTCAGATGGGGAGGAATTTCTTCACCCAGAGAGTGGTGAACCTGTGGAATTCTCTACCACAGAAGGCAGGAGAGGCCAATTCATTAAATATATTCAAGAAGGAGTTGGATATATTTCTTGAGGCTAAAGGGATCAAGGGGTATGGGGAGAAGGCAGGGACAGGGTACTGAATTTGGATGATCAGCCATGGTCTCATTGAATGGCGGAGCAGGCTCGAAGGGCCGAATGGCCTACTCCTGCTCCTATCTTCTATGTTTCTAAGTAGAGTCGCCTATGCACGGTCTTCCCATTCTGCAAGTGGACGGCCTTTGTTGTTGCGGCAGACAGTGTGGAGAAGTGAGTTTGTGGCGTATTTTGAATATGGTCGGGTCCTAGTACAGGAAACTGTGTGTTATCCGGAGGCTAACTGTCCGGAATGCTCAAGCCACCGGCAAAAATCAGGAGCCGTTTTAGTTAGTTTTTTTTTCTTCTCGTAGGTTTTTTTTCTTCTCGTTGCTTTTTTTCTCAACAGTCAGGCTCTGCGAGGTCTGCTGAAGCTGTTGCTAAGCTACAGAGACGCTTGGACTGTTTAGAAGCTGTTGCAGGGTTTGTTGACAGATACGGAGCACAGAAGCTTCCGTATCTTTCAACATTAGCGCTGGAGTGTCCGGCAGTTTTGAGGGAACGGCAACAGCTCGGTCCCGTCGGTGCCGGATAGCACAAAGTTTCCTGTAGAAGATCTGGATTTAGATATGGGCAAGAAATTGAGAGATATGAAATCGTTGAGCTGCTGTATAAACTGATCCTTGTGGAGAAGGCTGCCAGTTTCAGCAGGCCTTTCTTCTACAATACTTAGCAATCGCCTCTGTGGAAACTGCTGCCGCACTATAGTGGGGAGAAGACTGCGAAGCCGAGGAAGAACAAAGCGAAGTAGAGGCCTCCCTCCAGGGAGGCAGCGCTGCCAGAACTATGCTGAAGTTTTCCCATCAGCCCAGGAAGGGGACACTGTTTAGCGAGACTGGTAGCGCAACAATTGGCTTCAGGCCAAATCAGAGCCTCTGTGGGCAAGTCTTGTTCTAGGCAATGATCCCCTGTCCAGTCAACGTGTTTGGAGTTCAGGAAACTCCAGCCATCTTTTCTCTTGGGTAGATGGAGCTATTGCAGGCATATCCCTGATGTGCCCCATCGCTCCAGTATTTGACAACATGTGAAGGATACTTTCAAGGATTAATGCTAAAAATATGGTGCTTAGTCACAGAATCCACTATCCTCCACGTACAATAGTTAAATCCGAACTGTGTTCACCTTCCCCCTTCATGTCCTCTGGTTCTATAGCTTGAGGCAATTTCAAACTAATCAAGCTTCAAATTATCGATTTCCTTAAGAATTCTGAATATCTTCTGAGCCTGCTCTACTCTAGGGGAAACAATCCCAGATTATTCGACCTCTCCTCATAGCTCAGATGCCTCAAGACAGATTGTCCTTTTCTGCACTGCCTCCAATGCCTGGACATCCCTGCAGTAATACACTGACTCAGCATTCCAAGCGCAGCCATACCAGTGTATTGTACAAACTATAACCAATTGGCATTTGAGCTCTGTGCCACTGGCTGTACCTCAAGATCCAATTGCCTTTCCTTATTACTGACACATAATGCACTGTTAGTTTCAGTGTGCTATCTCCCAGTATCCCCAGATCCCACTTGTATTGTGTCCTGCAGCCTTAAACAAAGTCACAAATGACAGCTTATGCGACCATGACCGAGGTGCACTATCCCTTCTCAACCTGCCTGCAACCTTGGCACGGTTGACCACTCCATCCTCTTCCAACGCCTCTTCCCTGTTATCCAGCTGATTGGGACTGCCCTTGCCTGGTCCCACTCTTAACTATTGTTATTATACCTGCCTGCTGCAGAAACACACAAAAAAACACTTGCATTTATATAGCGCCTTTATGTATGCCCTCAGGACGTCTCAAAAGCACTTTGCAGCCAATGAAGTACTTTTGAAGTGTAGTCGCTGTTGTAATGTAGGAAACGCAGCTGCCAATTTGCGCACAGCAAGCTCCCACAAACAGCAATGTGATAACGACCAGATAATCTGTTTTAGTGATGTTGATTAAGGGATAAATATTGGCCCCAGGACACTGGGGCAAACTCCCCTGCTCCTCTTCGATTTAGTGCCATGGGATCTTTTACATCCACTCCCTCAGTACTGCACTGGGAGTGTCGGCCCAGATGATGTGCTCAAGTCTCTGGAGTGGGACTTGAACCCACAACCTTCTGCCTCAGAGGCGAGGGTGCTACCCAATGAGCCACGGCGGACACCACATTTCTTTTAATATTCGCTACAATCCGCAACTCCTTTCGAGTTCAGCTCTCCTGACCAGTTCTTCAAACTCCTTTACTTGTTTTTTTATATTCATCCACAGCTTTATAATTTGAGAACAGCCTCTGGTAAGCCAACATTACCCAAAATGGTATGCAAAAAGAACAGCCAGCAATCAAGTAAAATTTTACTAAATCCACCACATGTAAATGTTTCATCATTGCATTTGTTACTCAAGCTAGACAGTAGCAGTTCTTCAACTTATTTCACATCCTCAGGACATCCCAAAGCGCTTTACTGCCATGTAATGAGTTTGAGTATATTCACGATGTATGCAAACGTGGCACTCAACTTGTTCCCACAAACAACTATTTTATTTTTAAAAAGGGACCAGTGAATCGAGTTTGGTGCTGTTGGCTGAGGGATAAAGGTCAACCAGAATACTGGAACAAGTCACTGTTCTTGTTCAACTGGGATCTTTGGTATTTTGTTTGAACTGGCAGACATAGTCTCAATAACATCTCACCCAAGAGATAGGAACTTCCAACAATGCAACGTTCCCTCCACACTATACTTGTGTGTCAGCCTAGACAACGCGCTCAAGTCCTGGCGTGGAGCTTGAACCCACAACCTTCTAAGGCAGCCGAAGGCGCTACCACTGAGCTAAGCAGATGAGTAAAATGGGTCTCCATTAGCTCAGTGAGTAGATGCACCTGGTGCGGTGCTGAACCATACAGACCAGGAATGGCCCACATCTCTGAAACTGATCTCAGCTTGGATATACAACTGGCATCAATATTCTTGGGCTGGAAGTTCCCACTACTGTTCATAAAAGCTCCAAGTTTGCAAATACCATTCTACTCATTCTTATTCTTCATCAACCCCAGTACTGCACGACTGCATCACTGTGAAGACAGTTCAATTTTCCCACATAGCACAGTTATTAAAAGATTATAATGGATTTCTTTGCTGACTGGGCAAGACAAGATAAAGCTATTCATTTTCAATCATGCCCTTGATCTCAGGAGTCAGTTGTACTTAGCTTTGTATTACAAACCAATCCATAAATTGTTCATAATGAGTGTCCCATAGTTCACAATATGGATCAAACCCAATACTCTACAGTTATATAAACATGTGTAAATATACTCCGCAAACTGACGATTTACAAAGCACAGCAGGGATAGCTCTAGTGCAACAAGGTTTCATTCAACATAAAGCAGGCTGACGCTGTACTGATAATTTAAAAATGGCAAATTTTTCATAAAGCACCATCTAGGAAATCCTACAGGCATCCCAACCCTAGAAAAACCTGTTCCCTTTCTCCTCCTCCCCATGTTCACGTTGCCTCTGCACTTTAGTGGAAGCTGATGTTTTCTATTGTGGGCATTCACTTCTGTTAAAATTGACAATGGCGGCTGCCCCGATGGTTCAGCCAATTTGTTTGGTGAGTTGCTGAGCCAACTAGGCTTCATCCAGTGCGAGCAGTTGACTAACTGTTGTCCCTAGTCTCACGAAGTAGCTCTCCACCAAGGTTGGCAGCAGGGATGCTACAGCTGGACTCAGGTCCCTGGGTTGGCAAGAACACCAAGAGTTTCCACTACTGATTGTAAATAGCCCCAAGCTTTGGTGTTTTTCCTCACAGGACTGTGATTCCTCCAACCCTCATTTCTTTTTCTAAAATGCCTACTGAACTGGATTGCTGAAAATGAAGCTGGAAATGTAAGTTCATGCAAAGGCTCATCTAGTCCAAAGAATGTTCAGAGTACTGGTGCAGATTCCTCCTTTAAGAACATAGCTAACGTTAGCCCAATTAAAGATCACTTACCAAAGAATCTTTCACGACCTCACTGGTGTAAAATGCTAAAGGAAAAAAGGGAACAAAGTGCATTAGGAGTTAATTTGCAAAACACCTTTGGAAATCAACAATTCAACAGTTAACATCCAGTCACTTCAGCAACTCTTCCAAACCATCTAGATCCCACCTCCAACAGCACTGTGCCATCAGCATGCAAGGCTTGTGAAGTCAATCGCTAATTCATAAAACCAACAGCAGAGTTCCTTGAAGCCATCAGCAGGTTTTATCATAGGCCAGAGTTCTTTGAACAGTGCAACTAATGAGCAAAATACTCCAGTATTTATACATTTTCATTCAAACTTAACCCCTTGAAGATACAGAATTCAGACTGGCTCAACACGATAACCGAACTCAATTCAGCAGCAGCCTAGTTATTCTCGCAAGATGCGCTGACATGTGATAATTTCAGAGAGCTCTTCGCTGCCAGTTTGTGCTGTTGGAAAGCAGAACATCGGCAACAGAAAACAATGATTCAAAAGCCTGCAGAAACTACAGGACAGCAACAGAATCTATCCTTATTGTTCAGGGCGGGGGTAGAAAGAAGAAAAAAAAGAATCGGACAGGTCCCATTGAAGGTTTCAACCCGAGGCCTTGCCCTTCAGATGAACTGCTTGTCCTCAGCAGTGCTGCATGCAGTAAGTCAACCGCTAGATTATTCAACCACAGTAATCCAATTGATCAAGTGATAGCAGCTATTGTGCAGAGTATTGAGAAATAACAATTCAACTGAAAACACACAAATCACCATTAATGCACTGCTGTCACACTGCAGTACACCTTACAAGGGCAAAATAGAAGTAATTTGGCTTAAGGGACAAGCACTAGCCTGACATGCACGACTGCTTACAATGCAAATGAAACGAAGGAGCATAATGTAAGGATCTGACTGTACTACTGCATTGTCCAGTGGAGTACCCTTGTTCAGAAAAACATTTTGGAGGTGGCAGAATTAGATTCTATACACCTCTGAATGGAAAATTACATTCGATGCGGTCTCCTCTACATTGGGGAGACCAAACGCAGATTGGGCGACCGCTTTGCGGAACACCTCCGTTCAGTCCGTAAGGGTGACCCCGAGCTTCCGGTCGCCTGTCACTTTAATTCACCGCTTCACTCCCACTCTGATTTCTCTGTCCTCGGCCTATTACATTGTTCCAATGAAGCTCAACGTAAGTTCGAGGAACAGCACCTCATCTTTCGATTGGGCACTTTGCAGCCTTAGGACTCAACACCGAGTTCAACAATTTCAGACAATTATCCCTGCCCCCATTTTTCATGCTATATGATTTTTGCCATTCCCATTTGCAACATTTTATCTTTCCTGCCTCTTACAAAAGTACAGGGTGTTCTTTCTATTCCTTCCTCCCCTCCGTCTCTGCACCTGCTTAATATCTGTTACATCTCCAGCTTTTTCCAGTTCTGATGAAGGGTCCCAGACCTGAAACGTTAACTCTGTTTCTCTCTCCATGGATGCTGCCTGGCCTGCTGAGTATTTCCAGCATTTTCTGTTGTTATTTGGGAAATTACATTCATTGTTTTTCATTCTAAAAATCACATTTTGCATTCGATAGCGCTGAAGCAATAACTGAGACAAAGGTCTCGGTAATTCGCAGGGTCTCCCGGTCTCCTGCTATAACAGGTCAAAGTTCAATAGAAACTTCAGCAAAGCAGCATAAATGGCTATTTTTAAAGCCGTTTACACCAATTCTGTGGGGGTTCCACTGGTTCCCTGCCAGAGAAACCCCATGGAATTTCCAAGTGCAAATGTTCATTTCTGTTAGATGGAAGGGTTCAAGATAAATGCAGTATATTTTGTCTTCAAAAGCACTGCAAGCAATATCTAGTCAACAAAAGATATAGTGCCCCAAGAATTAGGTGGTGCAATTGCTTTGATGCTGGGGTTTTCCCCCTCATGATTTGGATTTGAATCCAGCCCAAACTAGTGGGTGTAAAGGTCCTATATGAAGTGAAATTGGATAATTCCCAGCAGTCACCGGCTCACCAGTACAAAAATGATCCTAATCCGGCAATCTTAGATCCTGCATGATATAAAGCAGGAAAAGGTTGGGGCTGAGTCACATTGTTGGGACAGAGTAGAGGGAACTTTACTCTACAACTAAGCAGGTTACACCTAAACTGGTAGTGCTTAATGTTGACACTGGGTGCATAAAATGGGAAGTGTGCCGCGCTCCAGAACTTGCATCCCTTGGTGAACACTAAAGAAGTAAAAACATACAATTTTTTGAAGGTGGTGAAAGAACAGAGGGACCTCGGGGTGCATATTTACAAATCCTTGAAGGTGGCAGGGCAACTTTTTTTTAAAATTCATCCATGGGATGCGGGCGTCACAAGATAAGGAAGTATATGGGATACTTGGCTTCATAAATAGGGGCATGGAATAAACAAACATAGAAGGTAGGAGCAGGAGTAGGCCATTCGGGCCCTCGAGCCTGCTCCGCCATTTAATGAGATCATGGCTGATCATCCAAATTCAGTACCCTGTCCCTGCTTTCTCCCCATATCCCTTGATCCCTTTAGCCTTAAGAAATATATCCAACTCCTTCTTGAATATATTTAATGAATTGGCCTCCACTGCCTTCTGTGGTAGAGAATTCCACAGGTTCACCACTCTTTGGGTGAATAAATTCCTCCTCATCTCAGTCCTACATGGCTTACCCCTTATCTTTTGACTGTGACCCCTGGTTCTGGACTCCCCCGCCATCGGGAACATCCTTCCTGCATCTAGTCTGTCTAGTCCTGTTAGAATTTTATAAATTTCAATGAGATCCCCTGGAATACAAAACAAGGCCTTTCCAAATCACTGGTTAGGCATCAGCTGGAGGATTGCAGACAATTCTGGGCACCACGCTTTAGGAAGGATGTCAGGGCCTTGGAGAGAGTACAGAGGAGGTTTACCAGGATGATACCAGGGATGAGGGAACTTCAGTTACATGGAGAGATAGTAGAAGCTGGGATTGTTCTCCTTAGGGCAGAGAAGGTTAAGGGAAGAGTTAATAGAGGTGTTCAAAATCATTCGGTGTTTTGATAGAGCAAGTGGGAGAAACGGTTTCCTCTCGCAAGTGGATCGGTAACCAGAGGTCACAGATTAAAATAATTCTCTAACAAGAACTAGAAGGGAAATGAGAAGAAATTATTTCACAGAGGGTTGTTATGATCTGGAACGCACCACATGAAAGGGTGATGGAATCAGATTCCATAGGAACTATGAACTAATTTGCAGGGTTATGGGGAGAAAGCGGAGGCGTGGGACTAAATTGGACAGCTCTTCGACAGGCTGAATGGCCCCGTGCTGTACACTTCTATGATTCTACAATTCCTTTTGCCACCCCAGGCATTCTAAATGGCATGGGCGAGATTGGTACTTCAATGTATATGGATTCATTGCTTCTAGGTGCAGAGGCGAGACTGGTAAACTCTTGTTGTAGGCTCCTGCAATTGAACCTGTAATTTGAATTAAGCGTATTAACAGCTGGAGGAGATAACCTCACATTAAAGGGGCCTGTTAAACGTGTACCCAGGCAGTCCATTAGACTGCCCTCAACATTTTAAATGATAGAAAAGGCCCAGCTACCTGATCAGCTCTTAATTAAGAAATTTCACCAGCAAGCAAGAGGCCTCTAAAAAGTGGCCATCACTCGTGGTCACTACGGGAACCCAACAATGGAAGTTCCAACTTTGCTGAACCCATTCGTTATTTTCCACAACAAATGTAACTGCATCCACTCTTCCGTTTACCTTTAAAGATCTTTGCATCATCACACAGGTGTAGGCTAAAGTAGGTGTCCAGAAGATGGGAACCATTCTTGTTAACTATATTTCGTGCTGCAATACTTCGCAGATGTCGAAGCCGTCGCTGAAACAATAAATGTTTAAAGAAGATTTAGACATCTAAATTTGTGCACCGTCCTGGTTTTCATGGAGACATTTCCTGTTCCTGTTATGTCATTTGTTCACTTATGCTTTCTAATATTCAATAACTTAAGATTTTAGAAACATCAGATTCAATTCACAAAAAGGATATGAAAACTCAATATGCGTGTGAAATTCCTATTAGCAATTTTTTTTTTTACATGTGCTCAAGGGAAGGGATGCAAGTTTGACCAATGGCACAATTTGCCCCACTTCTGCAACCAATGTCAACTTCAAGTATTTCAAAGTCAGATGCAAGTTAAACAATCCAGTGTTGTCACTAGATATCGATCGAGAGAAAACACACAAACCAATATAGTAAAAAAAGAACTTGTATTTCTATAGCGCCTTTCACGACCTCAGGACGTCCCAAAGTGCTTCACAGCCAATGAAGCACTTCTGAAGTGTAATCACTGTTGTAATGCAGCAAATGTGACAGCAAAATCCCACAACCAGCAATGAGATAACGACCTGATAATCTGTTTTGTGATGTTGGTTGAGGGACAAACATTGGCCCAGGACACTGCGGAGAACTCGTCTGCTCTTCTTTGAACAGTGCCGTGGGATCTTTACATCCACCCAAGAGGCCAGACGGGGCCTCGGTTTAACGTCTTATCGGCAAGATGGCACCTCTCAGCAGGGCACTGAAGTGTCAGCCTGGATTATAGGCTCCAGTCTCTGGAGTGAGACTTGAATGATGTCCAATAATATGCTTCCTGTGTGTTACTCTTGATTAAAGCACATCAAATTGCTCCCACCACTAATGACAGAACTATAACCAGCCGTATTTCATCGTAGTATTAAACAGCTCGGATGAATCTCATCAAAGACAAAATATTTAATTAAACTGCTAGGTGAACTCTCAGTTCAAGTGAACACAGTATGCAGTTACACTTTACTGAAATCCTCGTGACAATACTATGTACTGCCCCAGCAGTTTGCCTCGTGCAATGAAAAACATACAAGTAATCAGCAGTGACTACACTTCAAAAAGTATTTAAATGACTGTAAAGCGCTTTGGGACACCGAGGTTGTGAAAGGAGTCATATAAATGTATATTTTTCTGCAAGTCTTTTTTCATTCAATCACTCAATCTGCCATGTGGTATTTTGCTATAACTAAATATAGATCAATAGATTGAAGTACTTTGAGCTAAGTGGTGCTTCTGATGCATGAAAACAAGAAATATTTTTAAAAATCACAAACGTGCTTGGTTGCAGCAGATAGACAAGTTACCTTTTCAATCCCTGCTGAGCTTCAGGGTGGGGGGGTAAATCAAGTTACACATCACAAGACTATTACGCCAGTCATTAGTCACACAGTGATCTGTAGCTCAGATAAATCAAGAACTTTATCTATATCTATATATATATATATAAAAAGGAATCGATCTGTCTGTCTGTCCTTCTGTCTGTCTGTCCTCGGGTGTGCGTCTGTCCGGCTATGCGCTCGAAAGTTATATCGCGTACCTACGTGCGTGTTACCTCCGAAGAAAGCTTATGCTTCCGGGACGCTGGTAAGCGTATTTACTTTTCGGTCGGACGAAAATTGTTCGCGCCTTATGCAAAAAACCTTCACAATTAAACTCATTATCTGCTAGCATTGATTGACTGACATCAAGGTTCGACCAATCCTGTGCCGTCACGATTGACCAATCCTACAGTACGGTCCCCTGATGGTTGGCCAATCGGTGTGTGTGTGTGTGTGTGTGTGTCGGGGCGGGACTAATCGTTTTCATCTCGGGGATCTGGCAGCCATTGTTTCACTGCCATGACTTCAGCTTCCAGCTCAAACTACTTTGAAAGTTAGTATCTCTTTTAAAAATAACAAGATTTACCAAAAACGTTTTATAAGTACTTTCACTTTCATCTTTCAAGGTATTAAAAAAGGTAGAAATGTTGCCCGGCAGCAGATTGAGAGAGGGACACAGACAGGGCCCAAAGCCTGGCACTCGATTTAAACCGCCCGGCCCAAAACAGCCCTGGAAAAGCCGGGCTCCCCCCAGCTAGTAAACAAATAAAGCAGCACACAAACTTCCTTCCTTATTCAGTGACCACTTAAGGAAAATCTCATGATTACAGCCCAGACTTGCAGAAAAGTATACATTTTTGTGAGGTTGATGGGACCTGTACAATGCATTGAAATTCTAGACCAGACTTCTACCTCTAGGTATAGCTCACTGGAGGTCCTGTAATAGCAGAAACTCAGCAAACAAGCAATACAAAACCAGCCGGATTTTTTTCATTTGACCACACCATGTCTAATAAGAATATTTAGGAACAGGGAAAGGCCGACAAGCCAAGCAAAACTTACCTTGTTTGTTTATACTACCAGCAGTTCAGATTTGATAAAATTCAGAACATTTATAGGCTCCTTGCACCATGTGCAGATTTAGTGGTGAATTAAGATAGTGGTTGCCCGTTTGCTACCTATCCTTCCCACTTCGGTCCCAGAAGCGAGTGAGGAGACATTGAGATTGTGTGTCTCAGTGTATGCGCAAAACAGGGCTTCAAATAAACATGTCCACATGGAAACATACCGTCTCGCTCTGCCCATCACGCCTAAAAAAACAAACTTGCATTTATATAGCACCTTTCACAGCCTCAGGACATCCCAAAGCGCTTTAAAACCAATGAAGTACTTCTGAAGTGTAGTCACTGTTGTAATGTAGGAAACGCGGCAGCCAATGTGTGCACAGCAAGCTCCCACAAACAGCAATGTGATAATGACCAGATTATCGGTTTTTAGTGATGTTGATTGAGGGATAAATACTGGCCTCAGGACACCGGGGATAACTGCCCTGCTCTTCTTCGAAATAGTGTCATGGGATCTTTGACATTCACCCGAGGGGGCAGGCGGGACCTCAGCTTAACGTTTCATCCAAAAGATGGCACCTTTGACAGTGCAGCACTCCCCCAGTACTGCACTGGATTCTCAGCCTAAGAAATGTTGTGCTCAAGTCTCGAACCCACAGTGTTCTGACTCAGAGGTGATAGAGCGATCAACTGAACCATGGCTGACAATTCTGCCAACCAAGCTGTCCAACCTGAAATGAGGAGGAATTTCTTCACCCAGAGAGTGGTGAACCTGTGGAATTCTCCACCACAGAGGGCGGTGGAGGCCAGTTCATTAAATATATTCAAGAAGGAGTTGGATATATTTCTTAAGGCATCAAGGGATATGTGGAGAAGGCAGGGATAGGGTACTGAGTTTGGATGGTCAGCCATGATTTCATTGAATGGCGGAGCAGGCTCGAGGGGCCGAATGGCCTACTCCTGCTTCTATCTTCTATGTTTCTAGGTTTCAAACAAGATGAAAGCCTCTGCTGGTTGCACATGGAATCCGTCTCAATCCAGCCCCAAGTGCGTGCAAGACCACAGCATATAAAAAAACGTTTGCACTAATTTAACAACTGGTAATCTCACTCAGGCATTCACATGATTAGCAAGGACACGATTGGATTAACCAGACATAATTTTTTTTTTTTTAAATATATCAATTGGTTAGATGCCAGAAAGTCTTTGATACTCGAAGATGGGTACCATCGAGGAAAAGAACATGAGGAACGAGAAAGGACCACAGTCCATCTAATTCACCTTCTATCATCCTGGTAGTCGCATGACACAATGATAATGAGTTGTTGACTAATCACAGCATTCAATCTCGATCAATTAGTCTACAACAGCTCCAACCATATTGCAAGGAAAACCCCAGTGGTGGACAGCTTTGTGAACCACAGGTCCAAAGTCACTGTCCCTCCCGCGCAATGCTACACTCACCACGTCCTGTCTCAAATTACTCATATACTGCGCCCCAAAAGGTTAGTTTCTGGAAGAAATCCATCTAATTTGTATGAATCAATATTCTCTGTTTCCACCGTCTCCCTGTACCAATGATTGACCACTCACTCACTGAAATATTGTTTCTGCAGATTCGTTTTGAAATTCTCCCCCCACCCTACCCCGCCACCTTTCAAGCACAGGCCAGGTCCTCTAGTTGTACTATTCTGGACAAAGTGAAATAGCTGGCCATGGTCTACCTTATCTAATCCATTTAGAATCCTAAAAACAGCAATTACATTACCTCTCAACCTGCTCTTTTCCAGCAAGAACATGTCAATTTGCATAATAAATCCTCATAATCCAATCTCTCCACATCATTCAGGTTGCCCTCTTCTCTATCCTTTCAATAACTGCAATATCCTCATTGTAGTGTGGCAACCAGAACTGTACACAGTATTCCAAGTCTGGTCACACCAATGATTTATGAAATGGCAGGATTACCTCACTATTTTGGCTCAACATTGATTCAAGAAAGGAGAGAGAGAGAAAACAGAAAACTACAGGCCAGTTAGCCTGACATCATTCGTCAGGAAAATGTTGGAATCCATTATTAAGGAAGTGGTAACAGAGCACTTAGAAAATAATATGATTAGGCAGAGTCAACATGGTTTTATGAAAGGTAAATCCTGTTTGACAAATGTATTAGTTATTTAAGGATGTAACTAGCAGGGTAGATAAAGGGGAACCAGTGGATGTAGTATATTTGGATTTCCAACAGGCATTCGATAAGGTGCCACACAAGAGGTTATTAAACAAAATTAGGGCTCATGGGATTGGGGGTAATATACTAGCATGGACTAAGGGTTGGTTAACAGACAGAAAGCAGAGAGTAGGGAAAAGTAAGATGTGAGGAGGATGCAAAGAGCCTGCAAAGGGATATAGACAGACTAAGTGAGTGGGCAGTAAGGTGGCAGATGGAGTATAATGCGGGGAAATGTGAGGTTATTCACTTTGGTAGGAAGAATAGAAAAACAGAATTTTTTTTTTTTTTTTTAAATGGTGAAAAACTATTAAATGTTGGTGTTCAGAGAGATTTAGGTGTCCTAGTACAAGAAACACAGTTAACATGCAGGTACAGCAAGCCATTGGGAAGGCAAATGGCATTTTGGTCTTTATTGCTAGAGGGTTGGAGTATAAGAGTAAGAAAGTCTTGCTACAATTGTACAGGGCTCTGGTGAGACCACACTTGGGGAGTACTGTGCAGAGTTTTTGGTCTCCATATCTAAGGAAGGATATACTTGCCTTGGAGGCTGTGCAACGAAGGTTCACCAGATTGATTCGTGGGATGAGAGGGTTGTCCTATGAGGAGAGATGGAGCAGATTGGGCCTATACTCTCTGGAGTTTAGTAGAATAAATGCTGAGAGATTATGTCCCCTGGCTTGAGAGTCTCGAACTAGGGGGCATAGTCTCAGGATAAGGGGTTGCGAATCTTTAGAATTCTCTGCCCCAAAGGGTTGTGGATGCTGAGTCGTTGAGTATATTCAAGGCTGAGATAGACAGATTTTTGGACTCATGGGGAATCAAGGGACATGGGGATCGGGTGCAAAAGTGGAGTTGAGGTCGAAGATCAGCCATGATCTTATTGAATGGCGGAGCAGGCTCGAGGGGCCATGTGGCCGACTCCTGTTCCTAACTCTTATGTTCTTGACCTTTTAACACATTCCAACTTCAGATCTGCTTTACTCACCGCCACCGAGCATTGCAGCTTCAAGTTATTGTCAATCAGGACCCCCAGATCTCTCTCATTTTCCACGCACATTCTTTCTTTCCATTTTAGTAATAGTCCTTTCCTGGAGTTTTTGTCCCCATTTGAAGCACTTTATATTTCTCTACATTGGATTTCATCTGCCACTTGTCTGTCCAATTACCAAGTTTATGCAAATCCTCCTGTAGTTTATCCTGCTCAGGTTTGGAGTCTACCACCTTCAGTAGCTTTGTAACATCTCCAAATTTAGCCAGTGTGCTTGTGACTTCTAGCTCCAAATCACTGATGAAGGTAATAAATAAAAAGCGAGGTCCCAAAACAGACCCGAGAGAGATCCCACTGGTAACATTCTCCCACGCTGATGACAATCCCTGTACCACCACCCTCTAGGTTCTACTAGACAACCAATTACATACCAATTGTAAAATATTTCCATTTATTCCCACTTCCTTTATTTTCAGTACCAGCCTTTCCAAAGAAACAGTGTTAAAGGCCTTACTGAAATCCAAGTAAATCACATCTACTGCCTTACCCCCATCAAGCTATTTATGATACCCTCAAAGAAAATCAGCAAGTTAGGTTGGCAAGACCTTCCCTTCATTAACCCATATTGGTTATCTTTTATGATTTTATGCCTATCCAGATGCTCCATCTTATCTTTATATACAGGTTCTCAGAACTTTACCCACAATGGACATCAAACTCACTGCTATGTAGTTTCCTGGGTCACTTTTGCTGAAAAAAAGGATAGGTAGCAATGCAACCATACAAGAGCTATCCCGTAGAAATAGAGGAGGCATTCAAGGACTACATGATTACCCATGTCAAACATTGCAGAGAGTTCCAGGAGGAAAAGGAGCAATAAAGCACAACAATAAGAATTTGGCAAAGGCCATTTCGGTGCTGAGAGGGGATAGGCCACTGAACGCAAAGTCTAGATCCAGCTCTTACCACCACAAAAAAAAGACAAATCAAACCCTGTTTGCAGTTACCTTAATTCCCTAGTTGTATTTTTTTTTATATACACAAGACTTCAACAAACAGCATGACGTAATAAAACTCACTACACACTTGGTTGGAGCATAAAGCAAGGCTTTAATCAACTTGTTTCAGAACATGGAGGTCTAGTTGTACTTCACTAGTTCCTCGTCTTACAAAATGTCCCTGGAAAGCTGGGGCCAACGCCCGAGTATTTATACTCCTTGGACGGCGCCACCAGCTGGCCGTCCAGCGTTATTTCACAAGTAGTTCCTTGATGAATGATGAGATTTATTACACAGCATACACTATTTTGCTTATAATTTACTTGGCAAATACAGTTACCAGCACACCAACAAAAAATTGCACTGATTGATGCTGAACTATGATTTTATACCTCAAAACAGGAAGGGTCGTCAACAAATGAGACCTGTTGGCAGTCTACAGCGGAATAGCACACCCTGATGAGTAAATATGATCAGGGTGCACCAAGAGGTCAAATAGAATCAGGATTCAAATTGCAAATCTCTTCTACTTTAAGCAATTACAGCCAAACATTTAGAAAAATGAGGAAATACTTTGTGATGCAAAGTAGACTTCCTTTCAACTTCTGTTTACATCTACATTATGACATTAATAAATGACATTTTGTATTCTTCTGGATCCCCTTAACGAGGATTTCTTGTGCAGAGGGAAATACTGGCCTGGTCAAAATGTTTCATTATCTATAGGATACTCCAGATCAAGGTTCTATAGAACCAGGGAAAATTACATCACAGAAGGCGGCCAGTCGATCCATCGTGTATGTGCCGGTTCTTTACGAAAGTAATACAGCCCTGTGCTCTCCCTATAGCCCTGTATCTACCTCTGCTTGAAATATTTATCCAATTTTCCCTGAAAAAGATGCAACCGTCTGCCTCAACCATTTCCTCCGACAAAGCATTCCATGCTCCAACAACCCTCTGTGTAAAGAAGTTCCTCCCAACCTCTCTCATCACGCTCAGCAATAGGTTTAAAATTGATGACCATTTTGAATGACTCCCCAGAGGAAATTGTTTTTAATTATTTTTCCCGATGTGGGCAACACTAGCAATGCTACATTTATGGCCTGTCCCCCGATTGCCCTGTTGGAGGTGTCATCATCTGGGTGAGACAGTAAACAGACTGCCCTCTTGGCACTACCAGAAGAGAAGCAGATGAGTTCCCTCACCCAGCACAACCACAACAGATTATCTGGTCATTTAACTCGCTGCTGAGCTCAAATTGATTGCTGCATCTGCCGACATTACAACAGTGACTGCCGTTCAAAAGCAATTCATTGGCTGCGAAGTGCTATGGGGCGTCTTGAGGATGTGAAAGGCGCGATATAAATGCAAGTTCTATCGTTAGATTTTAAGATGGGGCAAGAATCAGTTGGGTTTTTGTTGGCTCAAACTGCCCACATACGTATTACTCAAAATGTGACTTCAATGTCAAACATATTCTTCAATACAAAACCACTGGTTTAGCTAACATGAGCAACTTCAATTGCAATGCCATGCCGGAGGGAAAGCTTTTACTACAGGTATATGTAATTTAAATATTTCTTCAACACAGAAATCTCTACATTTTTCCTAGCCCTTCTGTTTTGGTCCTTGTGAAACCTACCGTTCTGATGCAATGTCAAGCAGTGACCGGTACCACGCCCGAAAGGACCGCTAACAGGTCAGCACAAAGCTAATGGGTTGGCTAGCTCTGACCGAATTTAGAACAAACATCAATTCTCTCTGCGTGCAAATTGGCTGCCATGTTCCCCTACGTTACCACACTTCAAAAGTACTTCATTGACTGAAGCGCATTGGAACGTCCAGAGGTCGTGCAAGGCATTATATAAATGCAAGCTCTTTCTTCTGATAGCTTGCTACATCAACTATTGCTCAATATTTCAGATGACAAGTAATGGGGGGGGGGGGGGGGTGGAGAGGAGGAGGAAGGGGGAAACAGGAAAGGGGTACAGTACTTTTGTGTATTCTACTTAAAAAGATTTTATTTCTTTTGAAAATTCAAACTTTTACTGAAACGGCAATCGCAAAGTCTTACACTGGAACAAAAGGAGGGATCTAGCTATGGCAGAGGTTGAACGAGATCTGGGAGTGACTGTCGGATTGCAGAGCAGTAATTATCAAAGCAAACAAAATGCTGAGCTATGTCACCAAATCTGTATGAAAGACCATACTGTATTCACTACGACAGAAAAGGGCTACAGGTTCAGAGAGCAGCCTGGCGACAAGGTGACCCAACATGGCAACGTTTGCTCTGGTGAGAAATTATATTATTCCTAAAATCAAATACGAGGGGACAAGATCCTAAAATTAGAGCTAGACCAATGAGGAGTGAAATCAGGAAGCACCTTTGCATAAAGTAGAAATATGGAATTCTCTCCGCAAAAGGCTGTTGATGCTTGTAAATTAGAGCTTTCTAGACTAAGATACAGGAAACTTTGTGTTATCCGGAGGCTAAATGTCCAGCAAGCTCGAGCCACCGGCAAAAATCAGGAGCCGTTTCGTTAGGTTTTTTTTCTTTTCGTTGCTTTTTTCTCAACAGTCAAGCTCTGCAACGTCTGTAGCTAAGCAACAGCTTCAGCTAGAGACGCTTGCCGACTGTTTAGAAGCTGGGTTTGTTGATTCACACGGAGCTGAAAATCTCCGTATGTTTCAACATCAGCGCTGGAGTGTCCGGCAGTTTGAAGGGAACGGCAACAGCTCGGTCCCGTCAGTGCCAGATAGCACAAAGTTTCCTGTAGATAGATTTTTGTTGGATAAGGGTATCGAGAGATTTGGAGCGAAGGTGGGTAAGTGGAGCTGAGGTACAGATCAGCCATGACCCAACTTAATAGTGGAGCAGGCTTGAGGGGCTGAATGGCTTACTCTTGTTCCCATCTTCCCAAGTCCGGACAAGGCAAATTTCCCTCGGTGCACTGGTGATGCTGTAGGTAAGGGTTTGAAGATTCACAGCTTCAGGGGCTTATTGCGCTTCAACTAGTGGTAGAAGTGTGCAGCTGCAAACATGACCATGTACTACAGAATGATGCCCAGGCAACATGCACAGCAAATTACAGAAATACAACATAAAAAACACTCTCATGCTATGAATTGCTAGGAGACTATTCCACCTCCATTAAAATTTCAGAGAGCTCATAAAACAATGAGAGAGAGAAACTTAAATTTACTTAATTGACAAAACTGCAAAGGAAGCTTTCCTGTCAAGCTAGTGCTTCCGGTTTTTATGGGTTGGATACAGTTAAAAAATGTGATACACCCTTCACTACCCTCACTACAGTGCTCTTTAATGTTTTTGTTCAGCTTGCAAACGTGCACAAAGGTTGTTTCTCGACAGAGTGCTGAAGAGAGCATTGTAAAAGTAAACAGAAAAGTACAGAACTGAGAGTATATTTCAGTTTTCCTAGAAACAAAAATCTGAACTTGTTTGAATAGAGAGGTCACACCATCCTCAAAGATGGAAACAAGCAGTAACTCACAAATCTTCGTTTGTTTAGAAGTCACAGCAGAAACCAAACTACCAGCTAACCCAAGACGCCTGGCTTTAAAGTTAATTTTTTGGGTGATGGGAGTAAAGTAGATTTAACATCCTCCAAACACAAAACTCCACTGATGTCGAACTGAGCATGCTTGGACAAGTCAGTATACCACCTGGCAACAGCAGACACGCTAAGATTTCACTTGACTTGCAAAAAATGGGATATCGCATCTGTACTGGCAGTAACTACTGATGCTCCCGCACCTATCCAAAAGATGCACTACTCCTTTAAAACATGCACCCTCAACGCCTTAAGAATGCCCACATTCCTACACCCCTACGTGTTACTCCAATACTACATGGTTGACTCAAATACCCTTCAAAGTTGATTGCTGTGATAAATGTAGTCTGCCCAGTGTCGCCCCCATGAAGTGGATAGAAACAGCCCTTGCTCCAGACATGGGGGGCACATGACCATACCTGGCACGGGCAGGTCATCAAATCTTACAGCATAGAAAGAGGCCATTCGGCCCATCGTGCCTGTGCCGGCTCTTTGAACGAGCTCTCCAATTAGTCCCACTCCCCCCTGCTCTTTCCCCAGAGCCCTGCAATTTTCTCCTCCAAGTGGTTATCCAATTCCCTTTTGAAATTTACCATTGAATCTGCTACCACCGAGTCATGGCTGCCAATTACCAATTTTTTGATTTACTTCTCCAAGACTTGTATTTATATAGCACTTCATTATGCTTCTCAATTGTTCCAAAGCCTTCTACACAAATGAATCACTCACGAAGTGGAGCGACTTAAGCAAATATGACAGCCAATGTCCACACAGCTAACTCACACAAGCAGACACTGGATGAAGAACGTTAATTTTTTTTGTTGCTACTGATGCTGATCGAGAAAGAAATGTTGGCCAGTGGGGAATACTGATTATATTACAGAACAGAAGGGAGAATGGCTTAGAGAAGTTACAGAACCCCATACACAGTGTAGGATCAGTGCTGATCGACACAGACACTTGAAATAACGAGAGTTCTAAAGTGCCATGAGAAGTTAACTAAAGCTTGAGAGAGAAAGCTGGCTTTACACCAGTTGTTCCAATGAGATCGTTAGTATTCACAATTTAAAACAAACAGATGAATGGACAGGAAAACAAAAGGGATACACACAGCTTCCAGTTGCCGGTCACATTAATTCTCCACTCCCACCTCAGCTTCTTACACTGTTCCAATGACGCTCGACACAAGCTCGAGGAACAGCACCTCATCTTTCAATTCGGCACTTCACAGTCTTCCGGACTCAACAATGAGTTCAACTATTTTAAACCATAACCTCTGCCCCCATTTTTTCGGACGGCAGCTGCTGCTGATGATTCCGCTATTCCCATTTACACCTCTCCTAGATCCATCTTTTGTTTCTTTACTTGTCCTATTACCATCTCCTTTTGCTTTGCACCATCATCCCTTTTGTTATTTAATCTCTCCTGCCTTCAACCCTAGCACAAACCTTCCCTTTTGATTTTTCCTCCCCTCTCCCCTTTCCTTCTCTGTACTCGCTTAAAACCTGTTATATCTCCAACTTGCTCCAGTTCTGACGAAAGCTCATCGACCTCAAACGTTAACACTGTTTCTCTCTCCGCAGATGCTGCCTGACCTGCTGAGCATTTCCAGAATTTTCAGTTTTTATAATTAATGCGCGGGTTCATTCGCTTTAATGAAAAAAAGGAGATTAATTCACGAAATCAATTTAAAAGTTTTCCCTGCCCGAATGCAAGAGTTAAGGTTGAATTCAAGGTAAGGATTAGGACACAGACAGCATAGGCCCAAGATAAAGCAAACCTTGAACCATGGTCAAGGTTCAGAATTGGTTGCAGCAAACAGAATGCTGTATGGTGAAATCACAGGATTTGCAGCGAAATGTCACTTGCCTTAACTGTGGTTTGACAACACTTTGAAAGCGTGAGGCGTGATAGGAAGTTGACAAAAGTGTTGTGAACTTTACAATAGCAGCTATTATTCCTCCCACACAAAAAACTTTGATGTTTCTCTTGAATTCGATGTCAAAGTTCACTTTTGCCAACAAAATAAACTCCCTCAATAACTGGGCAAACAGCCTGTTTGTGCAGTCCTGCAATGAGAAGCTACAACAGGTCAGATAAATAAGGCAGCTTCAATACATATCAATATCTGAGGTAAAACAGACAAGAGTCACTCAGCAGTATCCACTCCTGTCTACCAGGGATAGAATGAGCCTCCTGGTTGATTTAGTGAAATGTATCTGCATTGAGTTCCACTTTCTTCACCTGCCCTGGTTAAAAAGCACCTAGAGAAAGCCAGTGAAAAATACAATGCAATATGCACCGAGCACAGGTTGCAGTTTTTATCAGGCGGGTAAAAAGAACTTCACATTCTAATTAACTTGGCTAAAGTCTAAAAATTCAAGTGCCACCACTACTGCAGGTCAGGTTCAAGTTATAATTTAGATTCTGCCATTTTAAGTTCTGATACAGTGAAGAGCAAGAGCCAATGAGCTCATGGGAGTAATTGGCTGGGCGAGATTGCCGAGTACAGCGGACTCAACCTACATCAGAATACTCGTGATAAGAGAGCAAACACCCAAGAATTTACTTCAACAACAACAACTTGCATTTATACAGCACCTTTAATGTGCAAAACGTCCCAAGGCGCTTCACAGGAGCGTTAGCAAACAAAATCGGACCCCGAGCCACATTAGGGCAGATGACCAAAAGCTTGGTCAAAGAGGGAGCTTTTAAGGAGCATCTTAAAGGAGGAGAGGGGCGCGGAGAGGTTTAGGGAGGGAATTCCAGAGCTTAGGGCCCAGGCAGCTGATGGCACGGCCGCCAATGGTGGAGCAATTAAAATCGGGGCTGCGCAAGAGACCAGAATTGGAGGAGTGCAGATATACATAGATACATAGATACATAGAAGATAGGAGCAGGAGTAGGCCATTCGGCCCTTCGTGCCTGCTCCGCCATTTAATGAGATCATGGCTGATCCTTTAATTCAGTATCCCGTCCCCGCCTTCTCTCCGTAACCCTTAACCCCTTTTGCCCGTAGAAATATATCTAATTCCCTCTTAAATATATTTAATGAGCTGGCGTACACTGCCCTCTGTGGCAATGAGTTCCACAGGTTCACCACTCTCTGAGTGAAGAAATTCCCCCTCATCTCTGTCCTAAATGGTTTAGCCCTTATCCTTAAATTATGTCCTCTAGTTCTGTTTTCACCCGCCAAGGGAAACATTCCTTCTGCATCCAGTCTGTCTAGACCTGTCAGAATTTTATACACTTCTATGAGGTCCCCTCTCAATCTTCTAAACTCCAGTGTGTACATCCCTAAACTACATAGTCTCTCCTCATAGGTCATTCCCGCCATTCCTGGTATCAGCCTGGTGAATCGCCGCTGCACCCCCTCCATGGCAAGAACATCCTTCCTCAGATGAGGCGACCAAAACTGTACACAGTACTCGAGGTGTGGTCTCACCAGTGCCCTGTACAGCTGCAGCAAGGTATCCCTGTTCCTGTATTCTAACCCTTTTGCTATGAAGGCCAGCATACCGTTTGCCTTCTTGACCGCCTGTTGCACCTGCATGCTCGCCTTCAGTGACTGGTGTACAAGAACACCCAGGTCTCTCTGTACTTCCCCCTCTCCCAATCTATTGCCATTTAAATAATAATTTGCCCTCCCGTTCCTGCACCCAAGGTGGATAACTTCGCACTTGTCCACATTATAGTGCATCTGCCATTTATCCGCCCAATCGCCCAGTCTGTCCAAATCGCTCTGGAGCTTCCTGGTCTCTTCCTCTGAGCCCACCCCACCTCCTAGTTTAGTGTCGTCTGCAAATTTGGAAATGCTGCATCCGACTCCCTGATCCAGGTCATTAATGTAAATTGTGAACAGCTGGGGGCCCAGGACAGATCCCTGTGGTACCCCACTTGTTACTGCCTGCCATTCAGAAAATGAGCCGTTTATTCCAACTCTCTGTTTTCTATCTGACAGCCAGTTCCCTATCCACGCCAAAACTTTCCCCTTTATCCCATGAGCCTCAATTTTCCATGCTAATCTTTTATGTGGGACCTTATCGAAGGCCTTTTGGAAGTCCAGGTACACCACATCTACTGGCTCTCCCCCATCTATTCTACCAGTTACTCCCTCAAAAAATTCCAATAGATTAGTCAAGCACGATTTACCCTTTGTAAATCCATGTTGACTCTGTCCTATCCTGTCCCCATTTGCTAAGTGCTCCGCTATTTCATCCTTAATGATGGACTCCAGCATTTTGCCCACAACTGATGTAAGGCTTACAGGTCTGTAATTACCTGCTTTTTCCCTACCCCCCTTTTTGAATAGTGGGGTAACGTTAGCTACCCTCCAATCCATCGGCACTGTTCCCGAGTCTAATGAATTCTGAAAAATCATCCTTAGTGCATCCGCTATCTCTAGGGCCACCTCCTTCAGTACCCTAGGATGCATGTTATCAGGCCCTGGGGATTTGTCCACCTTCAATCCCTTTAGCTTCCTTAACACCATATCCTTAGAGATATTGATTTGCGTCAGTTCCTCCTTTGCCAATGTCCCTATTTTTCCCGATATCCCAGGGAGGTTTTTTGTGTCTTCCTTCGTAAAGACTGACCCAAAGTATGCATTTAGTTGATCTGCCATTTCCTTATTTCCCATTATATATTCCCCCGTATCTGACTGCAATGGACCAACTTTGGTTTTCACCAGTCTTTTCCTTTTGATATATTTATAAAAGCTTTTGGAGTTAGTTTTTATATTTTCCGCCAGCTTGTTTTCGTAAGCTATTTTGCCCCTCTTGATCATGCCCTTTGCCCTCCTTTGCTCTATCTTAAACTGTTCCCAATCTTCCGCTCTGGCGCTTTTTTTGGCTATTTTATACGCCCTATCTTTGGATTTTATGCTGTCTCTAATTTCCCCTGTTATCCACGGTTGAGTCACCTTTTTAGATTTCCTTTTATGCCAGATTGGTATAAACAATTTTTGCAATTTTGTCATTCTATCTTTAAATGTTTGCCATTGTTTATCTACCTCCAGTCCTCTCAGGAACGTTGTCCAATCAGACCTACTCAGTTCCCGTCTCATGGCATCATAATTCCCCTTGTTTAAATTCAGGACCTTAGTCTCTGAGTCAATTTCTTCGCTCTCCATTTCGAGTGAGAAATCGATCATGTTATGATCGCTCTGACCCAAGGGTCCCCGTACAACAAGATTACTGATTAGTCCCTTCTCATTGCACAGTACCCAGTCCAATATAGCCTGTTCCCGAGTTGGTTCCTCGACATATTGATCCAGATAACCATCCCTTAAACACTCAAGGAATTCCTCCTCCTCATTATTTTTACTGATTAGGCTAGTCCAATCTATATGTAAGTTAAAGTCACCTATGATGACAGCTGTGCTCTTATTGCACGCTTCTCTAATTTCCCTCGTGATGCCCTCCCTAACCTCTATTTTACTATTTGGAGGCCTATATACCACTCCTATTAATGTTTTTCGCCCCTCGCTATTTCTTAGCTCCACCCATATAGATTCTGTATTAACTGAGTTAATATCCTTCCTTTCAATTGCATTTATCCCCTCTTTTACTAGCAATGCTACCCCTCCTCCCTTTCTTTTTTGTCGATCCTTCCTAAATACTGAATACCCCTGTATGTTAAGCTCCCAGCCCTGCTCACCCTGCAACCATGTTTCCGTAATCCCAATTAGATCATAATTATTAACCTCTATTTCCACAGCTAATTCATCTACCTTGTTCCTGATGCTTCTCGCATTAAGGTATAAAACCCTCAGGCTTTTTTTATGCTCACATTTTTTATGAATTAGTTTGGCCCTTTGTTTTTTGTTCCTCACCCTTTTACCATTTATTTCTGTCTGCCTTTCACTTTCCTCTATTTCACTACATAGGTTTCTAGCCCCCTGCCATACTAGTTTAAATGCTCCCGAACTGCTTTATCAAAAATTACCCCGAGAACATCAGTTCCATCTCTGCACAGGTGTAGACCGTCCCTTTTGTATAGGTCACACCTACCACAAAACTGGTTCCAATGCCTCAAAAATTTAAAACCTCGGAGGGTTGTAGGGCAGAGGAAGGGGCAAGACCATGGAGTGATTTGAAAACAAGGATGAGAATTTTAAAATCGAGGCGTTGCTCAACCAGGAGTCATTGTAGGTCAGTGACCACAAGTGGGTGATGGGTGAACGGGACTTGGTGCCTTGGAATAGTCAAGTCTAGAGGTAACAAAGGCAGTAACTTGATCAATGGCATTATAAACCGAGAAAGCAAAATCTAAACAGTTGGTTCAGATCTGAAACAGCATGTCATCTCAATCTTCAAATAATTTCCACCCCCCATTTGTAGCTATACTGTGAGTTTACAAAGGTATTTTTATTTCCATTTGGACTCCTTTCTTGGCTTGTGCTGGGGTGTTATAGCAGATACCAATGGCCATGAAATGTTATCTACAAGAATCGATTGAATTACGTGACTAGTCATAGCGAAAATCTAGACCAATTCGAGATAGTATCATGGCACTAGAGCGTAACAATTTAAATGTCAAAGTGGTCTAAACAGAATCTCTTCAGACTGATCGAAGGAATAGCAAGCAGTCACATGACGGGGAACATGTGACACAGAAATTAAGGACAAACTGTGTAGACAAGTTAAGACACACATGCATTAACAGATTCATTATTGCAGGATATTTTAAATATCCAAAAGTAAACCGAGGCAAAACATTTTAAAAGTGAGAAAGGGTAGATTTTTTTGTTGCAGTGAGTTCACGACTATTTTCTGCCACAATATGCTGCAACTCCAGTAAGGAAAGCAGCAGTCCTTGACCTAGTCCTGGGTAATAAAGCAGGTCAGTAAGTGACCTTTAGAAGCAATGACCACGATACAAAAATTGGCCCAGTGCAGGAACAGGAAGCAAAAACAAAAAAGGCAAGAATAAGTGTATTTCACTGGGAAGGGAAACAAATTATACTCAAATAAAAAGGAACCAAGCCCAGGTTAATTTGAAAACAGAACCATAAATCAGCAATGGGAAATATTTAAACAAGAAACAGAAAGAGCACTAATAAAAGCATATTCCAGTATGGAAAAAAGGAGCACCAAAGGCTGGGGTTCCAGGGATGAATGGGGATATTAGGTGAAATTTGAGGCTAAAACCATTTAGCACTTATATGGCAGACAATAAATTTGAAAACCAAGACCAATGTAAAGAACACAGAAAAGGAAGATTAGAAAGACTCAGGGTATGAGAAAATTAGGGGAAATGGAGCAAGGGCAGGGGGCGCGGGTGTGCAGAGAAAAGGAGGGGGAAGAGAAAAAGATGTGCTTAAAAATGTTAAGTACGTGGATTTACTTTATGATAGATCAGCGAGAGTAGCCTTTGAGCATGTCACTGCTCAGAACTGTAGCATTTGACAACAAATTACTGAGGGGCACCTGTTGTTCTGCTACTGAATGCATCGGTTGTCCTAACTTATTTTGTTCACATCTGCCCTGCAAAAACACGTATAGTTATCTAACACATCCTTTTAAACCAGCTGATTCTGGTATAGCATGAGAAATTAAACTAATTTCCATTCGGTTTAAGGGAACATTTGGCTAAAAGGAGCTTTATACCAGAATTAAAACCAAATCTCGGTGCAGAGAGATTTTATTGACTTGACTTTTACCCCAAACATTGCCTAAGGGCACCTGCTTTTATACAATGACAAAGGAAGCATGATTCATTCAGATCTGAAAAATGGGCCTTGTTTGAAAATGTAAACAGTAGAATTACGTAGAATCTACAGCACAGACCATTCAGCACAACTGGTCCATGCCAGTGTTTATGCTCCACATGAGCCTCCTCCCATCCTTCTTCATCTAACCCTAACAACAGGCCCTTCTGTTCCTTTCTTCCCTCGTGTACGTATCTGCCTTCTGCCCATTAAATGAGTCTACACTGCTGCTGCTTCTAAAGGTGGCAAGACCTACCAAGCAAGGTGTTCCCCCACAGAAATCTGCTGAGGCAGTGCCATCCCTGATGCCAATACAGGCACTGCAGGTCTGGCCACCAACTGGCTAAGCAGTTTAACCTGCCTGTCCGGCCTGTGTGCATCTATTTAACACTGGGGGAAGGTACAGGAGCTAGAAGAAAAGTTACCAAGAAAAAAATAAAAGCTGCACAAGTTTCTTGGTGCTTTCAGCTGAACATAATACAGGAAACTTTGAGTTATCTGGAGGCGAACCGTCCGGCAAGCTCGAGCCACCGGCAAAAATCAGAAGCCGTTTTTTATTCTTTTCATTTCTTTGCTTTTTTCCTCAACAGTCAAGCTCTGCAAGGTCTGTAGCTAAGCAACAGCTTCAGCTAGAGACGCTACAGAGACACTTGCCGACTGTTGAGACTGTTGCTAAGCAACAGGGTTTGTTGATTCATACGGAGATGAAAATCTCCGTATGTTTCAACATTAGCTCTGGAGTGTCCGGCAGTTTTGAGGGAACGGCAGCAGCTCGGTCCCGTCGGTGCCGGATAGCACAAAGTTTCCTGTATAAGAATCAGGAGTAGGACATTCAGCCCATTGATCCTGCTCTGCCAGTCAATAAGATCATGGCTGAACTTCTACATCAACTCCACTTTCCTGCCCTATCCCCATATCCCTTGAATCCCTTAATGCCCAAGCGGGAACTGGATCGAAGGAATGACAGGATGCAAGCAAGTACAGGAAACTCTCGATTTACCGGCACCCAAACAACCCGAAATCTCGGTTAACCGGCAAAATTCAGGAGTAGGTTCAGTTAAGTTTTTCTTCATATTAGTGGCCGTTTCTTGATTCTTGGTTGTGTAATCGGGGGTTTCTGCACTTGTTGCTAAGCAACAGGGACGCTTGGTCTGTGGCCGGGGTTCTTGCAGCTGTTGCTAAGCAACAGGGAAGCCTGGATTTGTTGCTGTGTACGGAGCTCTCGTACCTTTTAACTATAACTCTCTGTAATCCGGACTTTTTGATAAACCGGCACCACGCCAGTCCCGGACTAAAAAAAGAGTTTCCTTTAATAAGAGACTTGAAAAGCGCTGCAATTTTACTTAGAATCAGAAGTTTACGGCACAGGCGGCCATTCGACCCATTGTGTCTGTGCCAGCAATTAAATATTTTCTGCTCTAATCTGGGGTTATGACAGTAAAAAGGTACTCGGGCAACTGAACACCGTTATTACTATTGTTTGTTTCATCCCCATTGTGGGAGCTTGAAAACTTAGAAAAAACAGTCAAGACCGCGGAGACAGGAATTTCCTTGGAACTTGCAGCAGTCCGGGGTTAATTTGCAAATAAAACTGCAACATTTTCCTTACAACAGCTGTGGAAGTGAAACACCTGCTGCAATTTCCTCCTCCATTATCAGAGCTCTCTCAGTTGCGAGCTGAAAGAAACTGGCTGGGGCTGGCAAGCTCCGTCAGTATCTGCGGCGTTGGGTCCGATTAGATTAACTACTTAGCCTAATGAAAGGCAACAACTTAAATGGATTCTGCCTCAAACCAGTATAGTCCCCACCACATACAGTCGGTGCCAACGCGATTTGCCTGCGCTACACGGTGGCCAGTGTAATCACATTTTTTTTTTTTTTTTTTATAAAAGCTCTTTACCAATGTGGAGCTCAACAAGCTGCCAAGAAAGACTGACAATTTTCTAACTCGTGAGTGCTCCTACTGCTATGAAGCCAGCAGGTTATCTGTCATCAATCTCCTGAACACCACGTCACCTTACACATCATGCGACAGAGATTATGATGCAAAGCCTCGGCTATGCCACAAGGATGGATTAAGTATTAAAGGCTAATGATGTGGGGACTGTCATTTTAAAAAAATAACAGACTATGACCCCTGGTAGAAAGCCTAAGGATAAGGAGTAAGCCATTTAGGACAGAAATGAGGAGGAATTTCTTCACCCAGAGAGTGGTGAACCTGTGGAATTCTCTGCCACAGAAGTCAGTAGAGGCCAATTCATTAAATATATTCAAGAAGGAGTTGGATATATTTCTTAAGGCTAAAGGGATCAAGGGGTATGGGGAGAAAGCAGGGACAGGGTACTGAATTTGGATGATCAGCCATGATCGCATTGAATGGCGGAGCAGGCTCGAGGGGCCGAATGGCCTACTCCTGCTCCTATCTTCTATGTTTCTATATATTACAGGCAAAATGGGTTCAAGGGCAGATTTAGCTTGAAAATATATTTTGAGATCAGACACCTATACTGCAGTTCAAATCATTCCAGATGCTCATCAATGGGGACAACATAGATGCCAATGTAGCGATTCGTGTAGATTGCCACTAAATAAGAGAGTTTGACTTCGACGAACTATTAACAAGTTGCTTATTTACAGGAACAGACTAATTACATCAGGTAAGATGGCTGACTGTAGGAGCACCGTGGTATAGGTCTTGTCCCAGCGGGGACTCCACGAGGACTAACTAGAAGTTTCCCAGCTCAACTGCCAGCAGGTTCCGAGCTCTACTGTTGGAAGGTTCTGAGCTCCGACATCATGACGTCAGAGTACAGGAGAGAAGCCCGAGTATAGTAACAGACACATACAGTAAGGTAAGTTAAAGGGAATTATGTATCTCAATGTAAGGGACAACCGGTGGTACCGCCACACCACCACTGTTTAATAGAGAGATTAGATGAGATATTCTCAGTCGGATTGGGATGTGGAATCTCGCCTTCATGGGTGCAACTGAAGGCGGCAGGGTTGCACTTTCCGACTGCCTCCCGTAGTTGTTAACAGTGCGAACAGCTGACTGAAGCTCCCTGAAGTCCCCATCAGCTGTACGCACTGTTAACTACGGGAGGTGCAGAGACTTTGGGCAGCTTCAATTAGCTGAAACGTTTAATGCAAGATCTCTTACAACACAATGTCTTGGTTCTATTTATGTCTCTGCGGTTCTGTTTATGTTGCAAAGAGAGCGATGTTGATTGGATAGAACACACAACAAAAATCAGCTTAAGTCAATAAAAACAGTACTGAACTAAACAAAATAATCGGTGCACTTAATACAGTTTAAGCAGCGCCTTCTAATCGACACCTATGGTGACGGCAAATGCTTAGCGCCATTTGCCAGATATAGGCGGCTGTCCGGGAAAAACGAAGACAATGCAAGTGGTGGGAACTGTACTGAAGGCCCGACATAATACAAGCAATTGCTGTACAAATAGTAAACCTCATCATATCTATCATAGCTCGAGTCCCTCTTGACTTTAGTTGCTTGTCTGCTATTTCCTCCCCCCTTATCTGTTCTATCTTCCCTCACAGTCTACTGAAGAACACCAGATTACACGAGGATAACTTTATAACAAACATTCTGGTGGTCAGAAAAACAATTAAAATCAGCTGCGCTCTTCCTCCTCCACCCTAACTTTGTTCATTCTAAAGAGCCCAAGTTCACTCAACTGCAATGCTGCTTCCAGATCATGGGAGTTCTAACCCCTATCCTGCATTCATCAAACAGGACACAAGGAAAGGCGTTCCGTCTGACAAACAATTGCTCTCACCCAATGTGCAGTGCGTCGCTCTCTATTGCAACTTTCCCTGTCTCTATTTTAACACAAGAAAATCTGCAGCAAGAAAAGGGCCACTGAACCCATCAAGTGCATGCATTACATTTCTGTAAAGGCTTCCCTCCCACACTACCTGTTGGTGCCCTACTTTAGGGAACCCATAATTGCCTTCCCCCAACCTCTCCTGAAACAAAAAATAAATTAGTGCAGGGTTGTTAACTATCTTTATAATCCTCAACTAACATCTAACTCCTTCTTGAATATATTTAATGAATTGGCCTCAACTGCCTTCTGTGGTAGAGAATTCCACAGGTTCACCACTCTCGGGGTGAAGAAATTCCTCCTCATAGAGTCAGAGTTTTACAGCGCAGAAAGAGGCCCTTCGGCCCATCGTGTCTGCGCCGTCCATCAATCCCTGTCCAGTCTAATCCCATTTTCCAGCATTTGGTCCATAGCCTTGTATGCAATGGCATTTCAAGTGCCCATCCAAATGTTTCTTGAGTGTTGTGAGGGTTCCTGCCTCTACCACCCTTTCAGGCAGTGAGTTCCAGCTTCCAACCACCCTCTGGGTGAAAAAGTTCCTCCTCAAATCCCCCCTAAATCTCCTGCCCCTTACCCTGAATCTATGCCCCCTTGTTATTGACCCCCCTACTAAGGGGAAAAGTTCCTCTTTATCTACCCTATCTATGCCCCTCATCATTTTGTACACCTCAATCAGGTCCCCCCCTCAGCCTCCTTTGCTCCAAGGAAAACAACCCCAGCCTGTTTAGTCTTTCTTCATAGCTGAGGCACTCCATCCCAGGTAACATCCTGGTGAATCTTCTCTGCACCCTCTCCAAAGCAATCACATCCTTCCTATAGTGAGGCGACCAGAACTGCACACAGTACTCCAGCTGTGGCCTCACCAGCATTTTGTACAGCTCCATCATAACCTCCCTGCTCTTATATTCTATGCCTCTGCTAATGAAGGCAAGTATCCCATATGCCTTTTTAACCACCTTATCTACTTGTTCCGCTGCCTTCAGGGATCTATGTACATGTACACCAAGGTCCCTCTGACCCTCTGTACTTCCTAGGGTCCTACCACTCTGTGTATTCCCTTGCCTTATTTGTCCATCCAAAATGCATCACCTCGCACTTTTCCGGGTTAAATTCCATTTGCCACTTTTCCGCCCATCTGACCAACCCGTTAATATCGTCCTGTAGCCTGAGGCTTTCCTCCTCGCAATTTACCACCCCACCAATTTTCGTGTCATCCGCGAACTTACTGATCATACCCTTTACATTCTCATCCAAATCATTAATGTAGATCACAAACAGCAAGGGACCCAGCACCGATCCCTGAGGTACCCCACTGGACACAGGCTTCCAGTCACAAAAGCAACCTTCGACCATCACCCTCTGCCTCCTGCCACTCAGCCAGTTTAGGATCCAACGTGCCAAGGCCCCCTGGATCCCATGGGCTCTTACCTTCTTGACCAGTCTCCTATGCGGGACTTTGTCAAAAGCTTTACTGAAGTCCATGTAAACCACATCCACAGCATTTCCCTCATCCACACACCTAGTCACCCCCTCGAAAAATTCAATCAGATTGGTCAGACATGATTTACCCTTGACAAAGCTATGCTGACTATCCCCGATTAATCCTTGCCTCTCCAAGTGGAGACTAATTTTGTCCCTCAGAATTTTTTCCAATAATTTCCCTACCACAGATGTTAGGCTCACTGGCCTGTAATTCCCTGGTTTATCCCTGCTACCCTTCTTGAATAATGGTACTACGTTAGCTGTTCTCCAGTCCTCTGGTACATCCCCTGTGGCCAGAGAGGTTCTGAAAATTTGTGTCAGAGCCCCTGCAATCTCCTCCTTTGCCTCACACAACAGCCTGGGATACATCTCGTCCAGGCCTGGGGATTTATCCACTTTTTGGCCTGCTAAAACCGTTAGTACCTCCTCCCTCTCGATGCTAATATGTTCAAATATGTCACAGTCCCCTTGCCCGACTTCTATGTCTACATCGTCTTTCTCCATAGTGAACACAGAGGCAAAAAATTCATTTAAAACCCCACCTACTTCATCTGGCTCTACACACAGCTTGCCACTTTGGTCCCTAATGGGCCCTACCCTTTCCCTGGTTATCCTCTTGCCCTTAATATACTTATAAAACATCTTAGGATTTTCCTTTATTTTGCTCGCCGGTGTTATTTCATGGCCCCTCCTCGCCCTCCTAATTTCCTTTTTAAGTATGCCCCTGCACCTTTTATACTCCTCTAGGGCTTCCTCCGTCCTTTGTCTTTTGTAACTGCCAAAAGCCCCCCTTTTTTTCCTAATGCATCTCTGTCCTAAATGGCTTACCCCTTATCCTTAGACTGTGACCCCTGGTTCTGGACTCCCCCACCATCGGGAACATCCTTCCTGCATCTAATCTGTCCAGTCCTGTTAGAATTTTATAAGTTTCAATGAGATCCCCTCTCATTCTTCTAAACTCCAGCGAGTATAAGCCCAATCGACCCAATCTCTCCTCGTACGTCATTCCTGCCATCCCAGGTATCAGCCTGGTGAATCTTCGCTGCACTCCCTCCATGGCAAGAACATCCTTCCTCAGATAAGGCGACCAAAACTGCACACAATACTCAAGGTGTGGTCTCACCAAGGCCCTGTACAACTGCAGCAAGACATCCTTGTTCCTGTACTCAAACCCGCTCGCTACGAAGGCCAACATACCATTTGCCTTCTTAACCGCCTGCTGCACCTGCATGCTTACCTTCAGCGACTGGTGCACAAGGGCACCCAGGTCTCGTTGCACTTCCCCTTCTCCCAAATCTATTGTCAATAATTGGAACATGACACTTGGTAAACACGAGGCCAATGATTCACCAGACAGGTATAGAGACAGTTATTTCTAATCCGATCTGTTGCAAAGCTAACAACTAACCTGCAACGCAATGCACAGTCAGCAACGACATATACAAGATCCTCCAGCATGTTCGCTTTAGGAACTATGGGATAAGAAGGGCACTGGATAGGTACAGTATGGAAAAGACAAAAAAACTCAAACTTCAGGGCTCAGATGGCACTGAAAACCAAAACAGCAGCAAACAATTAACTGAGTCCAAGTACATGAATCGGGCACCCATCAAGTTCTATGTAGTGCTTGTCCCTCTGTATATCAAGGTCATTGACAGCAACAATCAGTGCCCTGTGTAATTGGCACATGATGATGTCCACCCCAAACCACAAGCAACGGTGACAGTTACTGCTAGTTTATCAAATGAACAGTTGGTTGCAGAATCTCAGAAATTTACAGCACAGGAGGCCATTCGGCCCATCATGTCCGTGCCGGCAGACAAAGAGCTATCCCGCCTAATCCCACTTTCCAGCTCTTGGTCCGTAGCCCTGCAGGTTACGGCACTTCAAGCGCATATCCAAGTACTTTTTAAATGTGATGAGGGTTTCTGCCTCTACCACCCTTTCAGGCAGTGAGTTCCAGACCCCCACCACCCTCTGGGTGAAAAAAGTTCTCAACTCCCCTTTAATCCTTCTACCAATTACTTGAAAATCTATGTCCCCTGGTTATTGACCTCTGCTAAGAGAAAGAGGTTCTACCTATCCACTCTATCTGGGCCCCTCATAAGTTAACATGTAGAAATGATTCTCTATTAACAAGGAGGAAACTATTTTTTTAATCCTGTATGATAGATTGCTTGTTACGAAGCTTTGTGGGCATGCAACCTGTCATTTAACATCCAAATGTATAGTGCCACAAGTAGCAATCACCTTGATATGTTTTAAGAAATAGCTCTCATCACTGACAGTATCTTGCAAAAAGGTTTTGCTTCTAGTATTCTACAAATACCGTTCAACTGTTGCAAACAGCGAGTAATAGATCCAAATATATTTTTTTAATGCAATATTTGAGGAAAGGCAATATGAACGAAATAGTCCAATCTAAAGGGGGTGCAGGAACAGAGCGACTTAGGAGGTGTATGCACACAAATCTTTGAAGGTAGCAGGACAAGTTGAGAAGGCTGTTAAAAAGCTTATTGGATCCTTGGCTTGAGGAATAGAGTACAAAAGCAAGAAAGTTATAAAACACTGGTTAGGCCTCAGCTGGAGTATAGTGTTCCATTCTGGGGCACCACGCGAAGAAGGGTGTCAGGACCTTGGAAAAGATGCAATAGACATGAACTGGAATGGTAGCAGGGATGAGGAACTATAGTTATGTGGGGAAACTGGAGAAGTTGGGGCAATTCTCCTTAGAGCAGAGTAGGTTAAGGGAAGATTTAACAGAGGTGTTCAAAATCATGAGTGGATCGATAGGGTAAATAAGGAGAAACTGTTTCCAGTGGCAGAAGGGTCGGTAACCAGAGGACACAGACTTAAGATAATTGGCAAAAGAAACAAAGGAGACATGAAGCATTTTTTTAAAAATACAGCGAGTTGTTATGATCTCGAACACGCTGCCTGAAAGCATATTGAATAATAACATTCAAAACAGAATTGGATATATACATGAAGGGGGGAAAATGACAGGGCTATGGGGTAAGAGTAGGGGAGTGGGACTAATTTAAAAGCTCTACAAACGAGCTGGCACAGGCACGATGGGCCGAATGACCTCCTTCTGTGCTGCATTATTCTATAATTCTACATGCAAGCTCTTCCCCTCCTTCCAAAATACTACCAGCTCAGTGCTTTGACAGTCGACAGGCCTACAGCATCTGATGGGCAACACCGAATTAAGAGACAAAAAGATAGGGTTTATAATCATAAAGGGATAAAAATGATACTACTTGTTAATTCTAATCCCCCGCCCCTTTATACAACATTTTTCCCATCTGCTCTTTCGGGTGGACATAAAAGATCCCATGGTGCTGTATCGAAGAGGAGCAGGGGAGTTCTCCCCAGTGTCTTGGGGCCAATCTTTGTCCCTCAATCAACGTCATTAAAAAACAGAATATCTGGGCGTTATCACATTGCTGTTTGTGGGAGCTTGCTGTGCGCAAATTGGCTGCCATGTTTCCTACAATAAAACAGTGACTACACTTCAAAAAAGTGCTTCATCGACAGTAAAGCACTTTGGGACGTCCGGTGGTCGTGAAAGGCGCTAGAAAAATGCAAGTCTTTTTTCTTTTCCTGATTACATCGCTGTTTGTGGGAGCTTGCTGTGCCCAAATTGGCTACCACATTTCTCATTACAACAGTGACTACACTTTAAAAAAAAACATTACTAAATTGGCTGCAAAGCGTTTTGGGATATCCCGAGGATGTGAAAGGCGCTGTGTAAACGTTGCATAATTTCTAACTCGAAGGCTTGCAAAAAACAAACATATTGCGAACTATCCACACAACTCTTGATGTAGCTGTGCGAATCTTTCTTATTTTACACTGCCACTCAACAGGCCATTGCAAACAAGGGGGCCTGCATTTAAAGAATAACATGATGCACGGTAAAGAATGCCAATTAGTTGGAAGAAATGCAAAAGAAATATATGCATAAAATGCAGGTCAACAGGCCTTTGCAACCAAGGGGGCCCACATTTAAGCAATAATAAAGTGCTGCATGCTAAAGAATGCAATTAGTTGGAAGAAATGCAAAAGAAATATATGCATAAAATGCAGGTCAACAGGCCTTTGCCCACATTTATTTAAGCAATAATAAACTAATGCATGATAAAGAATGCAATTAGTTGGAAGTAATGCAAAAGAAATATATGCATAAAATGCAGGTCAACAGGCCTTTGCAACCAAGGGGGCCCCGCATTTAAGCAATAATAGTGATGCATGATGAAGAATGCAACTGGTTGGCAGGAATGCCATGAGATGGGTGGATATTGGGGGGTGGTGCTGGGCCGGGTCCTTACCTGTTGCGAGGTGAGCTCGACGTGCACCGCACGGGACGCACCGACATTGCTGCCGTTCATCGCCGCTGCCGCGCGTTCCCCGGGATCCCTCTCCAATGCCAAGGATTTCACATCAACACCAAACTCAACGCTCTCGATCGCCTCTTTCACTGTCGCTATTCTACAAGCCGCGCGGTGAGGGTTTGCGGGGCGAGCACTGCCCTGCCGTCGCCTCCTTCACTCGCCGCCACAATAACAGACCCTCCTCCGCCATCCGATCCGCTCCATCCCAAGGGCGCCTGCGCACAGCGGACCGGCCAGGGCCGCCGCGCTCCCATTGGCTGCAAGGGGCCAGAGCCGGCTGATTGGTTGGAGAAGAAAAGGCGATCCGCCTTCCGATTGGTTGGATGGGGGCGACATCGACCAGTGAGGCGCGGCGAACGCCGCCGCATGCCCGCCTCCTCATTGGTTGGCTGACGCCGACTCGTACGTCATTGGACCCGGCAGCAGCAATGCTGAGGGACAAGGGGGCGGGGTCAGGTGATCCGTGCGCTCGAGCGCCGTCACGTGACATTCTGGCGGCGCGCGACCAACCGCCGCCAGCGACCGTTGGGGAGGAGGGGGCGGGGCCAGAGAGGGGCGGAGTCTGGGACTGATTGACAGCCTGACACTGACAGAGCAGTGTGAGACTGACAGTCACACACACACTGACAGAGCAGTGTGAGACTCACACACTCACACACTGACAGAGCCCAGTGTGAGACTGACACGCTGACAGAGCACAGTGTGAAATAACAACAGAAAATGCTGGAAAAACTCAGCAGGTCAGGCAACATCCGTGGAGAGAAATTTGAGTTGACGTTTCGGGTTTGACCCTTCTTCAAAACTGGAGAGAAAAGGAACTAGATCGAAGGCAGGGCTGCGATCGGACAAAAGAATAAAAGAACCAAAAGAAGTAAAAGAGATTAGAAGCTAGACGAGATGGTAATAGGCTGGGATTAGGTGTAAAGTGTACTGGCAGGGCAAAAGATAGCTGCCAGGTGTGAGAGCGAAACAAAAGGAAAGGGGGGGGGAGGAAAGGAGTGGAAAAATATAAGTAAAAATGAAATAGGGGCCGAGGTTATGATCTGAAATTGTTGAACTCGATATTGAGACCGGAAGGCTGCAGAGTGCCTAATCGGAAGATGAGGTGCTGTTCCTCGAGTTTACGTTGAGCTTCCGTGGAACAGTACAAGAGGCCAAGGGCCGTGAAGTCCGAGTGGGAATGGAGCGGTGAATTGAAATGACAGGCGACCGGAAGCTCGGGGTTACCCTTACGGACTGAACGGAGGTGTTCCGCACAGTGTGAGACTGACACACTCACAGAGCACAGTGTGAGACTGACACACTGACAGAGCACAGTGTGAGACTGACACACTCACAAACACTGACAGAGCAGTGTGAGACTGACACTCACACACACTGACAGAGCACAGTGTGAGACTGACACTCACACACACACTGACAGAGCACAGTGTGAGACTGACACACTCACAGAGCACAGTGTGACACTGACACACTCACAGAGCACGGTGTGATATTGACACACTGACAGAGCACAGTGTGAGACTGACACACTGACAGAGCACAGTGTGAGACTGACACACAGACAGAGCACAGTGTGAGACTGACACACTGACAGAGCACAGTGTGAGAATGACACACTCACACACACTGAGAGCAGTGTGAGACTGACACACAAACACTGACAGAACACAGTGTGAGACTGACACACTGACAGTGCAGAGTGTGAGACTGACACACTGACAGCACAGTGTGAGACTGACACACTGACAGAGCACAGTGTGAGACTGACACACTCACACACACTGACAGAGCAGTGTGAGACTGACACTCACACACACTGACAGAGCACAGTGTGAGACTGACACACACACACACTGACAGAGCACAGTGTGAGACTGACACACTCACACACACTGACAGAGCAGTGTGAGACTGACACACTCACACACACTGATGGAGCACAGTGTGAGACTGACACACTCACACACTGACAGAGCCCAGTGTGAGACTGACACACACACACACTGACAGAGCACAGTGTAAGACTGACACACTCACACACTGACAGAGCACAGTGTGAGACTGACACACTCACACACTGACAGAGCACAGTGTGAGACTGACACACTCACACACACTGACAGAGCACAGTGTGAGACTGACACACTGAGAGAGCACAGTGTGAGACTGACACACACACACTGACAGAGCACAGTGTGACACTGACACACTCACACACTGACAGAGCACAGCGTGAGACTGACACACTCACACACTGACAGAGCCCAGTGTGAGACTGACAGACTGACAGAGCACAGTGTGAGACTGACACACTCACAGAGCACAATGTGAGACTGACACACTCACAGAGCACAGTGTGAGACTGACACACTCACAGAGCACAGTGTGACACTGACACACTCACAGAGCACAGTGTGATATTGACACACTGACAGAGCACAGTGTGAGACTGACACACTGACAGAGCACAGTCTGAGACTGACACACTGACAGAGCACAGTGTGAGAATGACACACATACACTGACAGAGCAGAGTGTGAGACTGACACACTCACACACACTGACAGAGCACAGTGTGAGACTGACACACACACACTGACAGAACACAGTGTGAGACTGACACACTGACAGAGCACAGTGTGAGACTGACACACTGACAGAGCACAGTCTGAGACAGACACACTGACAGAGCACAGTGTGAGACTGACACACGGACAGAGCACAGTGTGAGACTGACACACTGACAGAGCACAGTGTGAGAATGACACACATACACTGACAGAGCACAGTGTGAGACTGACACACTCACACACACTGACAGAGCACAGTGTGAGACTGACACACACACACTGACAGAACACAGTGTGAGACTCACACACTGACAGAGCACAGTGTGAGACTGACACACTCACACACACTGACAGAGCACAGTGTGAGACTGACACACTCACACACTGACAGAGCCCAGTGTGAGACTGACACACTGACAGAGCACAGTGTGAGACTGACACACTGACAGAGCACAGTGTGAGACTGACACACACACACTGACAGAACACAGTGTGAGACTGACACACTGACAGAGCACAGTGTGAGACTGACACACTGACAGCACAGTGTGAGACTGACACACTGACAGAGCACAGTGTGAGACTGACACACTGACAGAGCACAGTGTGAGACTGACACACTCACACACACTGACAGAGCAGTGTGAGACTGACACTCACATATACTGACAGAGCACAGTGTGAGACTGACACTCACACATACACTGACAGAGCACAGTGTGAGACTGACACACTCACACACACTGACAGAGCAGTGTGAGACTGACACACTCACACACACTGACAGAGCAACGTGTGAGACTGACACACTCACACACTGACAGAGCCCAGTGTGAGACTGACACACACACACACCTACAGATCACAGTGTAAGACTGACACACTCACACACTGACAGAGCACAGTGTGAGACTGACACACTCACACACTGACAGAGCACAGTGTGAGACTGACACACTCACACACACTGACAGAGCACAGTGTGAGACTGACACTGACAGAGCACAGTGTGAGACTGACACACTCACACACTGACAGAGCACAGTGTGAGACTGACACACTCACACACTGACAGAGCACAGCGTGAGACTGACACACTCACACACTGACAGAGCCCAGTGTGAGACTGACACACTGACAGAGCACAGTGTGAGACTGACACACTCACAGAGCACAGTGTGAGACTGACACACTCACAGAGCACAGTGTGAGACTGACACACTCAGAGCACAGTGTGACACTGACACACTCACAGAGCACAGTGTGATATTGACACACTGACAGAGCACAGTCTGAGACTGACACACTGACAGAGCACAGTGTGAGACTGACACACGGACAGAGCACAGTGTGAGATTGACACACTGACAGAGCACAGTGTGAGAATGACACACATACACTGACAGAGCACAGTGTGAGACTGACACACTCACACACACTGACAGAGCACAGTGTGAGACTGACACACACACACTGACAGAACACAGTGTGAGACTGACACACTGACAGAGCACAGTGTGAGACTGACACACTGACAGCACAGTGTGAGACTGACACACTGACAGAGCACAGTGTGAGACTGACACACTGACAGAGCACAGTGTGAGACTGACAGACTCACACACTGACAGAGCACAGTGTGAGACTGACACACTCACACACACTGACAGAGCACAGTGTGAGACTGACACACTCACACACTGACAGAGCCCAGTGTGAGACTGACACACTGTCAGACCACAGTGTGAGACTGACACACTGACAGAGCACAGTGTGAGACTGACACACTGACAGAGCACAGTGTGAGACTGACACACTCACACACACTGACAGAGCAGTGTGAGACTGACACACTCACACACACTGACGGAGCACAGTGTGAGACTGACACACTCACACACTGACAGAGCCCAGAGTGAGACTGCCACACACACACACTGACAGAGCACAGTGTAAGACTGACACACTCACACACTGACAGAGCACAGTGTGAGACTGACACACTCACACACACTGACAGAGCACAGTGTAAGACTGACACACTGAGAGAGCACAGTGTGAGACTGACACACACACACTGACAGAGCACAGTGTGACACTGACACACTCACACACTGACAGAGCACAGCGTGAGACTGACACACTCACACACTGACAGAGCCCAGTGTGAGACTGACAGACTGACAGAGCACAGTGTGAGACTGACACACTCACAGAGCACAATGTGAGACTGACACACTCACAGAGCACAGTGTGAGACTGACACACTCACAGAGCACAGTGTGACACTGACACACTCACAGAGCACAGTGTGATATTGACACACTGACAGAGCACAGTCTGAGACTGACACATGGACAGAGCACAGTGTGAGACTGACACACTGACAGAGCACAGTGTGAGAATGACACACATACACTGACAGAGCACAGTGTGAGATTGACACACTCACACACACTGACAGAGCACAGTGTGAGACTGACACACACACACTGACAGAACACAGTGTGAGACTGACACACTGACAGAGCACAGTGTGAGACTGACACACTGACAGAGCACAGTCTGAGACTGACACACTGACAGAGCACAGTGTGAGACTGACACACGGACAGAGCACAGTGTGAGACTGACACACTGACAGAGCACAGTGTGAGAATGACACACATACACTGACAGAGCACAGTGTGAGACTGACACACTCACACACACTGACAGAGCACAGTGTGAGACTGACACACACACACTGACAGAACACAGTGTGAGACTCACACACTGACAGAGCACAGTGTGAGACTGACACACTCACACACACTGACAGAGCACAGTGTGAGACTGACACACTCACACACTGACAGAGCCCAGTGTGAGACTGACACACTGACAGAGCACAGTCTGAGACTGACACACTGACAGAGCAGAGTGTGAGACGGACACACAGACAGAGCACAGTGTGAGACTGACACACTGACAGAGCACAGTGTGAGACTGACACACACACACTGACAGAACACAGTGTGAGACTGACACACTGACAGAGCACAGTGTGAGACTGACACACTGACAGCACAGTGTGAGACTGACACACTGACAGAGCACAGTGTGAGACTGACACACTGACAGAGCACAGTGTGAGACTGACACACTCACACACACTGACAGAGCAGTGTGAGACTGACACTCACATATACTGACAGAGCACAGTGTGAGACTGACACTCACACACACACTGACAGAGCACAGTGTGAGACTGACACACTCACACACACTGACAGAACAGTGTGAGACTGACACACTCACACACACTGACAGAGCAAAGTGTGAGACTGACGCACTCACACACTGACAGAGCCCAGTGTGAGACTGACACACACACACACCTACAGATCACAGTGTAAGACTGACACACTCACACACTGACAGAGCACAGTGTGAGACTGACACACTCACACACTGACAGAGCACAGTGTGAGACTGACACACTGACAGAGCACAGTGTGAGACTGACACACTCACACACTGACAGAGCACAGTGTGAGACTGACACACTCACACACTGACAGAGCACAGCGTGAGACTGACACACTCACACACTGACAGAGCCCAGTGTGAGACTGACACACTGACAGAGCACAGTGTGAGACTGACACACTCACAGAGCACAGTGTGAGACTGACACACTCACAGAGCACAGTGTGAGACTGACACACTCACAGAGCACAGTGTGACACTGACACACTCACAGAGCACAGTGTGATATTGACACACTGACAGAGCACAGTGTGAGACTGACACACTGACAGAGCACAGTCTGAGACTGACACACTGACAGAGCACAGTGTGAGACTGACACACGGACAGAGCACAGTGTGAGACTGACACACTGACAGAGCACAGTGTGAGAATGACACACATACACTGACAGAGCACAGTGTGAGACTGACACACTCACACACACTGACAGAGCACAGAGTGAGACTGACACACACACACTGACAGAACACAGTGTGAGACTGACACACTGACAGAGCACAGTGTGAGACTGACACACTGACAGCACAGTGTGAGACTGACACACTGACAGAGCACAGTGTGAGACTGACACACTGACAGAGCACAGTGTGAGACTGACAGACTCACACACTGACAGAGCACAGTGTGAGACTGACACACTCACACACACTGACAGAGCACAGTGTGAGACTGACACACTCACACACTGACAGAGCCCAGTGTGAGACTGACACACTGACAGACCACAGTGTGAGACTGACACACTGACAGAGCACAGTGTGAGACTGACACACTCACACACACTGACAGAGCAGTGTGAGACTGACACACTCACACACACTGACGGAGCACAGTGTGAGACTGACACACTCACACACTGACAGAGCCCAGTGTGAGACTGACACACACACACACTGACAGAGCACAGTGTAAGACTGACACACTCACACACTGACAGAGCACAGTGTGAGACTGACACACTCACACACTGACAGAGCACAGTGTGAGACTGACACACTCACACACACTGACAGAGCACAGTGTGAGACTGACACACTGACAGAGCACAGTGTGAGACTGACACACACACACTGACAGAGCACAGTGTGACACTGACACACTCACACACTGACAGAGCACAGCGTGAGACTGACACACTCACACACTGACAGAGCCCATTGTGAGACTGACAGACTGACAGAGCACAGTGTGAGACTGACACACTCACAGAGCACAGTGTGAGACTGACACACTCACAGAGCACAGTGTGAGACTGACACACTCACAGAGCACAGTGTGACACTGACTCACTCACAGAGCACAGTGTGATATTGACACACTGACAGAGCACAGTGTGAGACTGACACACTGACAGAGCACAGTCTGAGACTGACACACTGACAGAGCACAGTGTGAGACTGACACACGGACAGAGCACAGTGTGAGACTGACACACTGACAGAGCACAGTGTGAGAATGACACACATACACTGACAGAGCACAGTGTGAGACTGACACACTCACACACACTGACAGAGCACAGTGTGAGACTGACACACACACACTGACAGAACACAGTCTGAGACTGACACACTGACAGAGCACAGTGTGAGACTGACACATGGACAGAGCACAGTGTGAGACTGACAGAGCACAGTGTGAGAATGACACACATACACTGACAGAGCACAGTGTGAGACTGACACACTCACACACACTGACAGAGCACAGTGTGAGACTGACACACACACACTGACAGAACACAGTGTGAGACTCACACACTGACAGAGCACAGTGTGAGACTGACACACTCACACACACTGACAGAGCACAGTGTGAGACTGACACACTCACACACTGACAGAGCCCAGTGTGAGACTGACACACTGATAGAGCACAGTCTGAGACTGACACACTGACAGAGCAGAGTGTGAGACTGACACACAGACAGAGCACAGTGTGAGACTGACACACTGACAGAGCACAGTGTGAGACTGACACACACACACTGACAGAACACAGTGTGAGACTGACACACTGACAGAGCACAGTGTGAGACTGACACACTGACAGCACAGTGTGAGACTGACACACTGACAGAGCACAGTGTGAGACTGACACACTGACAGAGCACAGTGTGAGACTGACACACTCACACACACTGACAGAGCAGTGTGAGACTGACACACTCACACACACTGACAGAGCAAAGTGTGAGACTGACACACTCACACACTGACAGAGCCCAGTGTGAGACTGACACACACACACACCTACAGATCACAGTGTAAGACTGACACACTCACACACTGACAGAGCACAGTGTGAGACTGACACACTCACACACTGACAGAGCACAGTGTGAGACTGACACACTCACACACACTGACAGAGCACAGTGTGAGACTGACACATTGACAGAGCACAGTGTGAGACTGACACACTCACACACTGACAGAGCACAGTGTGACACTGACACACTCACACACTGACAGAGCACAGCGTGAGACTGACACACTCACACACTGACAGAGCCCAGTGTGAGACTGACACACTGACAGAGCACAGTGTGAGACTGACGCACTCACAGAGCACAGTGTGAGACTGACACACTCACAGAGCACAGTGTGAGACTGACACACTCACAGAGCACAGTGTGACACTGACACACTCACAGAGCACAGTGTGATATTGACACACTAACAGAGCACAGTGTGAGACTGACACACTGACAGAGCACAGTCTGAGACTGACACACTGACAGAGCACAGTGTGAGACTGACACACGGACGGAGCACAGTGTGAGACTGACACACTGACAGAGCACAGTGTGAGAATGACACACATACACTGACAGAGCACAGTGTGAGACTGACACACTCACACACACTGACAGAGCACAGTGTGAGACTGACACACACACACTGACAGAACACAGTGTGAGACTGACACACTGACAGAGCACAGTGTGAGACTGACACACTGACAGCACAGTTTGAGACTGACACACTGACAGAGCACAGTGTGAGACTGACACACTGACAGAGCACAGTGTGAGACTGACAGACTCACACACTGACAGAGCACAGTGTGAGACTGACACACTCACACACACTGACAGAGCACAGTGTGAGACTGACACACTCTCACACTGACAGAGCCCAGTGTGAGACTGACACACTGACAGACCACAGTGTGAGACTGACACACTGACAGAGCACAGTGTGAGACTGACACACTGACAGAGCACAGTGTGAGACTGACACACTCACACACACTGACGGAGCACACTGTGAGACTCACACACACTGACAGAGCCTAGTGTGAGACTGACACACTCACACAAACTGACAGAGCACAATGTGAGACTGACACACTCACACACACTGACAGAGCCTAGTGTGAGACTGACACACACACACACCGACAGAGCAGAGTGTGAGACTGACACACTGACAGAGCACAGTGTGAGACTGACAGACTGACAGCACAGTGTGAGACTGAAACACTGAAAGAGCACAGTGTGAGACTGACACACTGACAGAGCACAGTGTGAGACTGACAGACTCACACACTGACAGAGCACAGTGTGAGACTGACACACTCACACACTGACAGAGCCCAGTGTGAGACTGACACACTGACAGAGCACAGTGTGAGACTGACACACTGACAGAGCACAGTCTGAGACTGACACACTGACAGAGCCTAGTGTGAGACTGACACACTCACACACACTGACAGAGCACAATGTGAGACTGACACACTCACACACACTGACAGAGCACAGTGTGAGACTGACACACTCACACACACTGCCAGAGGACAGTGTGAGACTCACACACTCACACACACTGACAGAGCCTAGTGTGAGACTGACACACACACACACTGACAGAGCAGAGTGTGAGACTGACACACTCACACACACTGACAGAGCACAGTGTGAGACTGACACACTCACGCTGACAGAGCACAGTGTGAGACTGACACACACGCACACACTGACAGAGCAGTGTGAGACTGACACACTCACACACTGACAGAGCCCAGTGTGAGACTGACACGCTGACAGAGCACAGTGTGAGACTGACACACTCACAGAGCACAGTGTGAGACTGACACACTCACAGAGCACAGTGTGAGACTGACACACTCACACACACTGACAGAGCACAGTGTGAGACTGACACTCACACACACTGACAGAGCACAGTGTGAGACTGACACTCACACACACACTGACAGAGCACAGTGTGAGACTGACACTCTCACACACACTGACAGAGCAGTGTGAGACTGACACTCACACACACTGACAGAGCACAGTGTGAGACTGACACTCACACACACACTGACAGAGCACAGTGTGACATTGACACACTCACACACACTGACAGAGCAGTGTGAGACTGACACACTCACACACACTGACAGAGCACAGTGTGAGACTGACACACTCACACACTGACAGAGCACAGTGTAAGACTGACACACTCACACACTGACAGAGCACAGTGTGAGACTGACACACTCACACACTGACAGAGCACAGTGTGAGACTGACACACTCACACACACTGACAGAGCACAGTGTAAGACTGACACACTGAGAGAGCACAGTGTGAGACTGACACACACACACTGACAGAGCACAGTGTGACACTGACACACTCACACACTGACAGAGCACAGCGTGAGACTGACACACTCACACACTGACAGAGCCCAGTGTGAGACTGACAGACTGACAGAGCACAGTGTGAGACTGACACACTCACAGAGCACAATGTGAGACTGACACACTCACAGAGCACAGTGTGAGACTGACACACTCACAGAGCACAGTGTGACACTGACACACTCACAGAGCACAGTGTGATATTGACACACTGACAGAGCACAGTCTGAGACTGACACATGGACAGAGCACAGTGTGAGACTGACACACTGACAGAGCACAGTGTGAGAATGACACACATACACTGACAGAGCACAGTGTGAGACTGACACACTCACACACACTGACAGAGCACAGTGTGAGACTGACACACACACACTGACAGAACACAGTGTGAGACTGACACACTGACAGAGCACAGTGTGAGACTGACACACTGACAGAGCACAGTGTGAGACTGACACACTGACAGAGCACAGTGTGAGACTGACACACGGACAGAGCACAGTGTGAGACTGACACACTGACAGAGCACAGTGTGAGAATGACACACATACACTGACAGAGCACAGTGTGAGACTGACACACTCACACACACTGACAGAGCACAGTGTGAGACTGACACACACACACTGACAGAACACAGTGTGAGACTCACACACTGACAGAGCACAGTGTGAGACTGACACACTCACACACACTGACAGAGCACAGTGTGAGACTGACACACTCACACACTGACAGAGCCCAGTGTGAGACTGACACACTGACAGAGCACAGTCTGAGACTGACACACTGACAGAGCAGAGTGTGAGACGGACACACAGACAGAGCACAGTGTGAGACTGACACACTGACAGAGCACAGTGTGAGACTGACACACACACACTGACAGAACACAGTGTGAGACTGACACACTGACAGAGCACAGTGTGAGACTGACACACTGACAGCACAGTGTGAGACTGACACACTGACAGAGCACAGTGTGAGACTGACACACAGACAGAGCACAGTGTGAGACTGACACACTCACACACACTGACAGAGCAGTGTGAGACTGACACTCACATATACTAACAGAGCACAGTGTGAGACTGACACTCACACACACACTGACAGAGCACAGTGTGAGACTGACACACTCACACACACTGACAGAGCAGTGTGAGACTGACACACTCACACACACTGACAGAGCAAAGTGTGAGACTGACACACTCACACACTGACAGAGCCCAGTGTGAGACTGACACACACACACACCTACAGATCACAGTGTAAGACTGACACACTCACACACTGAGAGAGCACAGTGTGAGACTGACACACTCACACACTGACAGAGCACAGTGTGAGACTGACACACTGACAGAGCACAGTGTGAGACTGACACAATCACACACTGACAGAGCACAGTGTGAGACTGACACACTCACACACTGACAGAGCACAGCGTGAGACTGACACACTCACACACTGACAGAGCCCAGTGTGAGACTGACACACTGACAGAGCACAGTGTGAGACTGACACACTCACAGAGCACAGTGTGAGACTGACACACTCACAGAGCACAGTGTGAGACTGACACACTCACAGAGCACAGTGTGACACTGACACACTCACAGAGCACAGTGTGATATTGACACACTGACAGAGCACAGTGTGAGACTGACACACTGACAGAGCACAGTCTGAGACTGACACACTGACAGAGCACAGTGTGAGACTGACACACGGACAGAGCACAGTGTGAGACTGACACACTGACAGAGCACAGTGTGAGAATGACACACATACACTGACAGAGCACAGTGTGAGACTGACACACTCACACACACTGACAGAGCACAGTGTGAGACTGACACACACACACTGACAGAACACAGTGTGAGACTGACACACTGACAGAGCACAGTGTGAGACTGACACACTGACAGCACAGTGTGAGACTGACACACTGACAGAGCACAGTGTGAGACTGACACACTGACAGAGCACAGTGTGAGACTGACAGACTCACACACTGACAGAGCACAGTGTGAGACTGACACACTCACACACACTGACAGAGCAAAGTGTGAGACTGACACACTCACACACTGACAGAGCCCAGTGTGAGACTAACACACACACACACTGACAGAGCACAGTGTGAGACTGACACACACACACACTGACAGAGCACACTGTGAGACTGACACACACACACTGACAGAGCACATTGTGAGACTGACACACACACACACACATGCACTAACAGAGCACAGTGTGAGTCTGATACACTCACACACTGAGGAGCACAGTATGAGACTGACACACTCAGACACTGACAGAGCAAAGTGTGAGACTGACACACTCACACACACTGACAGCGCACAGTATGAGACTGAGACACACACACTCTGACAGAGCACAGTGTGAGACTGAAACACTCACACACTGACAGGTCCTAGTGTGAGACTGACACACTCACACGCTGACAGAACCTATTGGGAGACTGAAACACTCACACACACTGACAGAGCCTAGTGTGCGACTGACACACTCACACACACTGACAGGGCACAGTGTGAGACTGACACATACACACTGACAGAGCACAGTGTGAGACTGACACACTCACACACTGACAGAGCACAGGGTGAGACTGACACACTCACACACATGACAGAGCCTTGTGTGAGACTGACACACTCACACACACTGACAGAGCACAGTGTGAGACTGACACACACACTGACAGAGCACACTGTGACACTAACACACACACACACTGACAGAGCACAGTGTGAGACTGACACACTCACACACACTGACAGAGCACAGTGTGAGACTAACACACACATACACTGACAGAGCACACTGTGAGACTGACACACTCACACACTGAGAGAGCCTAGTGTGAGACTGACACACATACACACCGACAGGGCACAGTGTGAGACTGTCACACTCACACACACTGACTTAGCACAGTATGAGACTGACACACTCACACACACTGACAGTGCACAGTGTGAGACTGACACACTCACACACTCACAGAGCCCAGTGTGAGACTGACACACTCACACAGCCTAGTGTATGACTGACACACTCACACACACACTTACAGAGCATAGTGTGAGACTGACACACTCACACTGACAGACCCTAGTGTGAGACTGACACACTCACACACACTGACAGAGCCAAGTGTGAGACTGACACACACACACACAGACAGAGCACAGTGCGAGACTGCCACACAGACACACACACTGACAGAGCACAGTGTGAGACTGACACACTCACACACACTGACAGAGCACAGTGTGAGAATGATACACTCACACACTGACAGAGCCTAGTTTGAGACTGACACACTCACACACACTGACAGGGTATAGTGTTGGACTGACACACTCACATACTGACAGAGCCTCGTGTGAGACTGATGCACTCACACACACTGACAGAGCACAGCGTGAGACTGACACACTCACTCACTGACAGAGCCTAGTGTGAGACTGACACACACACACACAGACTGAGCACAGTGTGGGACTGACAAACTCACACACTGACAGAGCCTAGGGTGAGACTGACACACACATACACACTGACAGAGCAGTGTGAGACTGACACACTCACACACACTGACAGAGCACAGTGTGAGACTGACACACTCACACACTGACAGGGTCTAGTGTGAGATTGACACTCACACCCACTGACAGAGCACAGTGTGAGACCGACACACTCACACACAGTGACAGTGCACAGTGTGAGACTGACACACTCACACACTGACAGAGCCTAGTGTGAGACTGACGCACTCACACCCACTGACAGAGCCTAGTGTGAGACTGACACACTCACACACAGTGACAGAGCCTAGTGTGAGACTGACACACACACACACTCTGACAGAGCACACAGTGAGACTGACACACACACACACTGACAGAGCCCAGTTTGAGACTGACACACTCACACACACTGACAGAGCACAGCCTGAGACTGACACACTCACTCACTGACAGAGCCTAGTGTGAGACTGACACACAGACTGAGCACAGTGTGGGACTGACACACTCACACACTGACAGAGCCTAGGGTGAGACTGACACACACATACACACTGACAGTGAAGTGTGAGACTGACACACTCACACACACTGACAGAGCACAGTGTGAGACTGACACACTCACACACTGACAGGGTCTAGTGTGAGATTGACACACACACACACTGACAGAGCACAGTGTGAGACTGACACACACACACACACTGACAGAGCCTAGTGTGAGTCTAACGCACTCACACCCACTGACAGAGCACAGTGTGAGACTGACACACTCACACACACTGACAGTGCACAGTGTGAGACTGACACACTCACACACTGACAGAGCCTAGTGTGAGACTGACACACTCACACCCACTGACAGAGCCTAGTGTGAGACTGACACACTCACACACAGTGACAGAGCCTAGTGTGAGACTGACACACACACACACTCTGACAGAGCACACAGTGAGGCTGACACACACACACACTGACAGAGCCCAGTTTGAGACTGACACACTCACACACACTGACAGAGCACAGTGTAAGTCTGACACACTCACAAACTGACAGAGCCTATGTGTGAGACTGACACACTTACACACCGACAGGGCACAGTGTGAGACTGTCACACTCACACACACTGACAGAGCACAGTGTGAGACTGACACACTTACACACTGACAGAGCACAGTGTGAGACTGTCACACTCACACACACTGACAGAGCACAGTGTGAGACTGACACACTTACACACTGACAGAGCACAGTGTGAGACTGACACACACACACATTGACAGAGCCGAGGTTGAGACTGACACACTTACACACTGACAGAGCACAGTGTGAGACTGACACACTCACACCCACTGACAGAGCACAGTGTGAGACTGACACACTCACATGCACTGACAGAGCCTTGTGTGAGACTGACACACTCACACACTGACAGAGCCAAGTGTGAGACTGACACACTCAAACACACTGACAGAGCCGAGTTTATGACTGACACACTCACACACACACACTGACCGAGCACAGTGTGAGACTGACACACTCACATACTGACAGACCCTAGTGTGAAACTGACACACTCACACACACTGACAGAGCCGAGTGTGAGACTGACACACACACACACACTGACAGAGCACAGTGCGAGACTGCCACACAGACACACATACTGACAGAGCACAGTTTGAGACTGACACACACACACACTGACAGAGCACAGTGTGAGACTGACACACTCACACACACTGACAGAGCACAGTGTGAGACTGACACACTCACACACTGACAGAGCCGAGTGTGAGACTGACACACATACACACCGACAGGGCACAGTGTGAGACTGTCACACTCACACACACTGACAGAGCACAATGTGAGACTGACACACTCACACCCACTGACAGAGCACAGTGTTAGACTGACACACTCACACACTGAGAGAGCCTAGTGTGAGACTGATGCACTCACACACACTGACTTAGCACAGTGTGAGACTGACACACTCACATACACTGACAGTGCACAGTGTGAGACTGACACACTCACACACTCACAGAGCCCAGTGTGAGACTGACACACTCACACAGTCTAGTGTATGACTGACACACTCACACACACACTTACAGAGCATACCGTGAGACTGACACACTCACACACTGACAGACACTAGTGCGAGACTGACACACTCACACACACTGACAGAGCCTTGTGTGAGAGTTGACACACACACACACACACACACACAGAGCACAGTGCGAGACTGCCACACAGACACACACACTGACAGAGCACAGTGTGAGACTGACACACACACACACACACACTGACAGAGCACAGTGTGAGCCTGACACACTCACACACACTGACAGAGCACAGTGTGAGAATGACACACTCACACACTGCCAGAGCCTAGTTTGAGACTGACACACTCACACACACTGACAGGGTACAGTGTTAGACTGACACACTCACACACTGACAGAGCCTAGTGTGAGACTGATGCACTCACACACACTGACAGAGCACAGTGTGAGACTGACACACTCACTCACTGACAGAGCCTAGTGTGAGACTGACACACACACACACAGACTGAGCACAGTGTGGGACTGACACCCTCACACACTGACAGAGCCTAGTGTAAGACTGACACACACACACTGACAGAGCAGTGTGAGACTGACACACTCACACACACTGACAGTGCACAGTGTGAGACTGACACACTCACACACACACACTGACAGTGCACAGTGTGAGACTGACACACTCACACACACACACTGACAGAGCACAGTGTGAGACTGACACACTCACACACTGACAGAGTCTAGTGTGAGACTGACACACACACACACTGACAGAGCACAGTGTGAGACTGACACACACACACACTGACAGAGCACAGTGTGAGACTGACACACTCACACACACTCACAGAGCACAGTGTGAGACTGACATACTCACACACTGACAGAGCCCAGTGTGAGACTGACACACTCACACACACTGACAGAGCCTTGTGTGAGACTGACACACTCACACACACTGACAGAGCACAGTGTGAGACTGACACACACACACTGACAGAGCACAGTGTGAGACTAACACACACACACACTGACAGAGCACAGTGTGAGACTGACACACACACAGACAGAGCACACTGTGAGACTGACACACACACACTGACAGAGCACATTGTGAGACTGACACACACGCACACACACACACACTAACAGAGCACAGTGTGAGACTGATACACTCACACACTGAGGAGCACAGTATGAGACTGACACACTCACACACTGACAGAGCACAGTGTGAGACTGAAACACTCACACACTGACAGGTCCTAGTGTGACACTGACACACTCACACGCTGACAGAACCTATTGGGAGACTGAAACACTCACACACACTGACAGAGCCTAGTGTGCGACTGACACACTCACACACACTGACAGGGCACAGTGTGAGACTGACACATACACACTGACAGAGCACAGTGTGAGACTGACACACTCACACACTGACAGAGCACAGGGTGAGACTGACACACTCACACACATGACAGAGCCTTGTGTGAGACTGACACACTCACACACACTGACAGAGCACAGTGTGAGACTAACACACACACACACTGACAGAGCACACTGTGAGACTGACACACTCACACACTGAGAGAGCCTAGTGTGAGACTGACACACATACACACCGACAGGGCACAGTGTGAGACTGTCACACTCACACACACTGACTTAGCACAGTGTGAGACTGACACACTCACACACACTGACAGTGCACTGTGTGAGACTGACACACTCACACAGTCACAGAGCCCAGTGTGAGACTGACACACTCACACAGCCTAGTGTATGACTGACACACTCACACACACACTTACAGAGCATAGTGTGAGACTGACACACTCACACACTGACAGACCCTAGTGTGAGACTGACACACTCACACACACTGACAGAGCCTAGTGTGAGACTGACACACACACACACTGACAGAGCACAGTGTGAGACTGTCACACTCACACACACTGACAGAGCACAGTGTGAGACTGACACACTTACACACTGACAGAGCACAGTGTGAGACTGACACACACACACATTGACAGAGCCGAGGTTGAGAGTGACACACTTACACGCTGACAGAGCACAGTGTGAGACTGACACACTCACACCTTCTGACAGAGCACAGTGTGAGACTGACACACTCACATGCACTGACAGAGCCTAGTGTGAGACTGACACACTCACACACACTGACAGGGTACAGTGTTAGACTGACACACTCACACACTGACAGAGCACAGTGTGAGACTGACACACACACAGACAGAGCACACTGTGAGACTGACACACACACACTGACAGAGCACATTGTGAGACTGACACACACACACACACACACACTAACAGAGCACAGTGTGAGACTGATACACTCACACACTGAGGAGCACAGTATGAGACTGACACACTCACACACTGACAGAGCACAGTGTGAGACTGAAACACTCACACACTGACAGGTCCTAGTGTGAGACTGACACACTCACACGCTGACAGAACCTATTGGGAGACTGAAACACTCACACACACTGACAGAGCCTAGTGTGCGACTGACACACTCACACACACTGACAGGGCACAGTGTGAGACTGACACATGCACACTGACAGAGCACAGTGTGAGACTGACACACTCACACACTGACAGAGCCTAGTTTGAGACTGACACACTCACACACACTGACAGGGTACAGTGTTAGACTGACACACTCACACACTGACAGAGCCTAGTGTGAGACTGATGCACTCACACACACTGACAGAGCACAGTGTAAGACTGACACACTCACTCACTGACAGAGCCTAGTGTGAGACTGACACACTCACACACTAACAGAACACAGTGTGAGACTGAGACACAGACAGAGCACAGTGTGAGACTGACACACACACACTCTGACAGAGCACATTGTGAGACTGACACACTCACACACTCACAGAGCAAAGTGTGAGACTGGCACACTCACACACTGACAGAACATAGTGTGAGACTGACACACTCACACACACTGACAGAGCCTAGTGTAAGACTGACATACACACACACTGACAGAGCACAGTGTGAGACTGACACACTCACGCACACTGACAGTGCACAGTGTGAGACTGACACACTCACACACTGATAGAGCCTACTGTGAGACTGACACACTCACACACACTGACAGAGCAGAGTGTGAGACTGACACACTCACACACTAACAGAGCACAGTGTGAGACTGACACACACACACACAGACAGAGCACAGTGTGAGACTGACACACACACACTCTGACAGAGCACATTGTGAGACTGACACACTCACACACTGACAGAGCAGAGTGTGAGACTGACACACTCACACACTAACAGAGCACAGTGTGAGACTGACACACACACACACTGACAGAGCACAGTGTAAGACTGACATTCACACACCGACAGAGCCTTGTGTGAGACTGACACACACACACACTGACAGAGCACCGTGTGAGACTGACACACACACACTGACAGAGCACAGTGTGAGACTAACACACACACTGACAGCCTAGTGTGAGACTGACACACACACATGCTGACAGAGCACAGTGTGAGACTGACACACTCACACACACTAACAGAGCAGAGTGTGAGACTGACGCACACACACACTGACAGACACAGTGTGAGACTGACACACTCACACACACTGACAGAGCCTAGTGTGAGACTGACACACACTGACAGAGCCTAGTGTGAGACTGACACACTCACACAGTGACAGAATTAAGTGTGAGACTGACACACTGACAGAACATAGTGTGAGACTGACACACTCACACACACTGACAGAGCACAGTGTGAGACTGACACACTCACACACTGACAGAGCACAATGTGAGACTGACACACTCACACACACTGACAGAGCCTCGTGTGAGACTGACACACACACACTGACAGAGCACAGTGTGAGACTGACACACTCACACAGTGACAGAATATAGTGTGAGACTGACACACTGACAGAACATAGTGTGAGACTGACACACTCACACACTGACAGAATATAGTGTGAGACTGACACACTGACAGAACACAGTGGTACATCGGTGGTAGGTAAAATGGAAGAACATCTAGAAACCAAAAATATAATAATAAATCGTCCGCATGGATTTCAAAAATGAAACACTTGCTTGACCAACCTAATTGAATTTTTTGAAGAGTTCACAGGGAGAGTGGACAGTAGATGTAATTTATCTAGATTTTCAAAAGGCCTTCGATAAGGTACCACATAATAGACTAATGAACAAGGTCAGAGAGTGCGCAGTCAGGGGACAAGTAGCAGAATGGATTGCTGGCTCGCTTCAGGACAGAAAGCAGAGAGTAGGAGTAAAGGGGAGCTATTCACAGTGGCAGAAGGTGGGTAGTGGTGTTCCACAAGGATCAGCGCTGGGACCACTGCTGTTCACAATTTACATTAACGATTTAGACTTTGGAATCAAAAACACAATTTCTAAATTTGCGGATGATACCTAATTGGGAGGGGGTGGGTATACTGAATACTGAGGAGGACTGCAACAGTTTACAGGAGGACATTAATAAACTTGCAGAATGGGCATATAATTGGCAAATTAAATTCAACACAGATAAATGTGAGCTATTACATTTTGGTAAGAAAAGTAGGGAGGCACATATTACTTGGAAAATAAGAATCTAAATGGGGCAGAGGAGCAAAGGGACCTCAGAGTACAAATACACAAATCACTAAAAGTATCGACACAACAACAATAACAACTTGTATTTATATAGCACCTTTAACATCGTAAAATGTCCCAAGGCGATTCACAGGAGTATTATAAGACAAAATATTTGACACTGAGCCACATAAGGAGAAATTAGGGCAGGTGACAAAAAGCTTGGTCAAAGAGGTAGGTTTTAAGGAGCGTCTTAGAGGAGGAAAGAGAGGCGGAGAGGTTTAGGGAGGGAATTCCAGAGCTTAGGGTCCAGGCAGCTGAAGGCACGGCCGCCAATGTTTCAGCGATTAAAATCAGGGATGCTCAAGAGGGCAGAATTAGAGGAGCGCAGATATCTCACAAAAACATAGAAACATAGAAGATAGGAGCAGGAGTAGGCCATTCGGCCCCTCGAGCCTGCTCCGCCATTCAATGAGATCATGGCTGATCATCCAAATTCAGTACCCTGTCCCTGCTTTCTCCCCATATCTCTTGATCCCTTTAGCCTCAAGAAATATATCCAACTCCTTCTTGAATATATTTAATGAACTGGCCTCCACCGCCCTCTGTGGCAGAGAATTCCACAGGTTCACCACTCTCTGGGTGAAGAAATTCCTCCTCATTTCAGTCCTAAATGGCTTACCCCTTATCCTTAGACTATGACCCCTGGTTCGGGACTCCCCGGCCATCGGAAACATCCTTCCTGCATCTAGTCTGTCCAGGCCTGACAGAATTTTATAGGTTTCGATGAGATCCCCTCTCAATCTTCTAAACTCCAGTGAGTATAAGCCCAATCGACACATTCTCTCCTCATACATCATTCCTGCCATCCCAGGTATCAGCCTGGTGAATCTTCACTGCACTCCTTCCATGGCAAGAACATCCTTCCTCAGATAAAGTGACCAAAACTGCACACAATACTCAAGGTGCGGTCTCACCAAGGCCCTGTACAACTGCAGCAAGACATCCTTGTTCCTGTACTCGAACCCCCTTGCTACGAAGGCCAACAAACCATTTGCCTTCTTAGCCGCCTGCTGCACCTGCATGCTTACCTTCAGCGACTGGTGCACAAGAACACCCAGGTCTCTTTGCACTTCCCCTTCTCCCAATCTATTGCCATTCAAATAATAGTCTGCCTTCCTGTTTTTGCTACCAAAGTGGATAACCTCGCATTTATCCACATTATAGTGCATTTGCCATGTTTCTGCCCAATCACCCAACCTGTCCAAATCGTACTGGAGTTTCACGACATCCTCCTCACAGCATACCCTCCCACCCAGCTTTGTGTCATCTGCAAATTTGGAGATATTACATCCAATTCCCTCGTCCAGATCATTAATATATATTGTGAACAGCTGGGGTCCTAGGACCGATCCTTGCGGTACCCCACTAGTCACTGCCTGCCACTCGGAAAATGACCCGTTTATTCCAACTCTTTGCTTTCTATCCGCCAACCAGTTCTCTATCCAAGTCAATACCTTGCCCCCAATCCCATGTGCTTTAACTTTACACGCTAATCTCTTATGCGGGACCTTATCGAAAGCCTTCTGAAAGTCCAAATACACCACATCCACCGGTTCTCCCTTATCTATTTTATCAGTTACATCCTCAAAAAATTCCAGTAGATTAGTCAAGCACGATTTACCTTTTGTAAATCCATGTTGACTTTGTCCGATCCTGTCACTGCTTTCCAAGTGCTCTGCTATTACATCTTTTATAATGGACTCTAGCATTTTCCCCACTACCGATGTCAGGCTTACTGGTCTATAATTCCCCGCTTTTTCTCTACCACCTTTTTGGAATAGTGGGGTAACATTAGCTACCCTCCAATCCATGGGTACTGTTCCAGAGTCTATCGAGTTCTGGAAGATGACCAGCAATGCAGCTACTATTTCTAGGACCACTTCCTTAAGTACCCTAGGATGTAGATTATCAGGCCCTGGGGATTTATCGGCCTTCAGTCCCATCAATTTTCCTAACACCATTTCTCTACAAATACTGATTTCTTTCAGTTCCACCCTTTCATCAGACCCTATGTTCCCCGGCATCTCTGGGAGGTTATTTGTGTCCTCCTTTGTGAAGACAGAACCGAAATATGTATTTAGTTGGTCCGCCATTTCTTTGTTCCCCATTATAAATTCCCCTGATTCTGACTGCAAGGGACCTACGCTTGACTTCACCAATCTTTTTCTCTTCACATATCTATAAAAGCTTTTACAGTCAGTTTTTATGTTCCTTGTAAGCTTACTCTCATATTCTATTTTCCCCTTCTTAATTAATCCCTTTGTCCTCCTTTGTTGAATCCTAAACTGCTCCCAATCCTCAGGATTATTGCTTTTTCTGGCCAATTTATATGTCCATTTATATCTCGGGGGTCTGTGGGGCTGGAGGAGATTACAGAGATAGGGAGGGGGCGAGGGCCATGGAGGGATTTGAAAACGAGGATGAGAATTTTGAAATCGAGGCGTTGCTTAACCGGGTGCCAATGTAGGTCAGCGAGCACAGGGGTGATGGGTGAACGGGACGGTGCGAGTTTGGACACGGGCAGCCGAGTTTTGGATGACCTCAAGTTTACGGACGGTAGAATGTGGGAGGCCAGCCAGAAGTGTGTTGGAATAGTTAAGTCGAGAGGTAACAAAGGCATGGATGAGGGATTCAGCAGCGCATGAGCTGAGGCAGGGGCGGAGACTGGCAATGTTACGGAGGTGGAAATAGGCGGTCTTAGTTATGCTGTGGATATGTGGTTGGAAGCTCATTTCAGGGTCAAATATGACACCAAGGTTGCGAACATTGTGGTTCAGCCCCAGACAGATGTTAGGGAGGGGGAAGGAGACAATGGCTAGGGAACGGAGTTTGTGGCAGGGACCAAAAATAATCGCTTCGGTCTTCCCAATATTTAATTGGAGAAAATTTTTGCTCATCCAGGACTGTATGTCGGACAAGTAGTCTGACAATTTAGAGACCGTGGAGGGGTCGAGAGAAGTGGTGGTGAGGTAGAGCTGGGTGTAGTCAGCGTACATGTGGAAACTGACGCTGTGTTTTTGGATGATGTCGCCAAGGGGCAACATGTAGATGAGAAATAGGAGGGGGGCCAAGGATAGATCCTTGGGGGGCAACAGAGGTAACGATGTGGGAGTGGGAAGAGAAGCTGTTGCAGGTGATTCTTTGGCTATGATTAGATAGATAAGAATAGAACCAGGCGAGTGCAGTCCCACCCAGCTGGACGATGGTGGAGAGGCGTTGGAGAAGGATGGAGTGATCAACCGTGTCAAAGGCTGCAGACAAGTCAAGAAGGACGAGGAGGGACAGTTTACCTTTGTCATAGTCACAAAGGATGTCAGTTGTGACTTTGATGAGAGCCGTTTCGGTACTGTGGCAAGGGCGGAAACCTGATTGGAGGGATTCAAACATGGAATTGTGGGAAAGATGGGCACGGATTTGGGAGGCGACAACACGTTCAAGGACTTTGGAGAGGAAAGGGAGGTTGGAGATGGGGTGGTAGTTTGCAAGGACAGAGGGGTCAAGGGTTGATTTTTTGAGGAGAGGGGTGATGACAGCAGATTTGAGGGAGAGGGGAACAGTACCTGAGGAGAGAGAACCGTTAACAATATCAGCTAACATGGGAGCCAGAAAAGGAAGTTGGGTGGTCAGCAGTTTGGTGGGAATAGGGTCGAGGGAGCAGGAGGTGGGTCTCATGGACAAGATGAGCGCGGAGAGGTCATGAGGGGAGATCGGAGAGAAACTGGAGAAAGATGTGAGTTCAGGGCTAGGGCAGGGGTGAACCTTAGAGGAAGTTTGGCCCAGTGGGCTAGGGGAAGGAAGGGAAGTGGCAGAGGCAGCTGAACGGATGGTCTCAATCTTAGAGACAAAGAAGTCCACAAGCTCTTCGCACTTGTTGTCGGAGGTGAGGGTGGAGGAGACAGGGGAGAGGGGTTTAAGAAGACTGTTAGCAGTGGAGAATAGGAGCCGGGGTTTATCTTTACATTCTAGAATTATTCTGGAATTGTGAGCAATTTTGGCAGACGAGAGCAGGACCCAATAATGCTTTATGTTGTCCAGTCAGATCTGGCGGTGAATGGCTCAACCAGTTGTCTGCCATATCCATTCAAGGAGCGAAAATGACAGCCGTACCAGGGGGAACGGCCAGGGTGAGAGAGAGGAATGGTTTTAATAGGGACTAGGGCATCCAAGGTGGTGGTGAGGGTGTGGTTGAGCAGATCAGTAGCTGCAGAAATGTCATGGTGAATGGAGGGCCAAAAGCTGGACAGTTGGGATTTTGTAAGTGCAGTTGTGAGAGAGTTGGGAGAGAGTTTTTTCCAGGGGCGGACACAGAAGGAAGTGGGGGACAGTGCCTGGAAGGAGGATGTGGGTGGAGAGCGATACGAGGAAACGGTCAGAGAGGGCCTTATCTGCGATTGACATGATAGGAGTAGCAAGGTCACGAGAGATGGCACCGTCGAGGGGGTGGCCGTGAATATGTGTTGGGGAGTTTACATGGAGGGAGAGATTAAGAGAGGATAGGAGGCGAGTGAACTCAGAGGAGAGAAAGCATGATGAATTGAGATGGAGGTTGAAACAGGTTAACAAGGCCATAAAAAGCAAACCAAGCACTAAGGTTTATTTCTAGAGGGATAGAATTGAAAAGTAGGGAAGTTATGCTAAACCTGTATTGAACTGTGGTTAGATCACACTTGGAGTACTGCGTACAGTTCTGGTCACCATATCATAAAAAGGATATAGAGGCACTGGAGAGGGTGCAAAGAAGATTTACAAGGATGATACCAGAAATACAAGGATATACATATCAGGAAAGGATGAACAGGCTGGGTCTCTTTTCACATGACCTAATAGAGGTCTTTAAAATCATGAAAGGTTTTGATAGAGTGGAGACAGAGAGAGTGTTTCCACTTGTGGGGAAGAGCAAAACTAAAGGCCATCAATATAAGATAGTCACCAAGAAATCCAATAGGGAATTCAGAAGAAACTTCTTTACCCAGAGAGTGGTGAGAATGTGGAACTCGCTGACACAGGGAGTGGTTGAAGCGAATAGTTTGGATGCATTTAAGAGGAGGGCTAGACAAGCATATGAGGGAGAAGGGAATAGAGGGTTAGGCTGATAGCGTTAGATGAGGAAAGTCGGACACACTGACAGAGCATAGTGTGAGACTGACACACTGAGAGAGAGACAGTGATCGAGGGAAATGCATAAATACTTGAAAAGGAAACATTTGCAGGGCTCTGGGGAAAGAGCAGGGGGGAGTGGGACTAATTGGAGAGCTCTCTCAAAGAGCCGGCATGGGCACGATGGGCCGAATGGCCTCCTTCTGTGCTGTAAGTTTCTACGATAATAGAAAAGCTTACTGAAGCCACTGGCAAGACGATGACGTCATTGTGCCTCCCAATGATAGGTTTAAAAAAAAAACAATTTGACACAGGCGATCAAACAAAACCTTTTTTTTGTCCCCACGAATATTCTGCATCTTCTAGAAGTTTGTCTGCTGTGGCAGAACTAAATCCGTGTCCTGATTAACTCTCAAAGCAGCAACAGGAGCCTGGCAAACTGTCCCTCTCACTTCCCTCACTGGGCTTTGTGCTGTCTCTCTGTAGCAATTTATGTTCGTTTTCCAGTTAATTCAGGGGTTTGAGTAAGTTGGGTCGATTCCCATTGTGTGCTGCCACCTAGTGGCTATTTGGTACCTAGCAACTGCAGTAAAAGCGCAGTAAAGTGCGGTAAAGCACAGTAAGTGCAGTAAAGTAAACTACCGTATACTACAGACCTACTTGGCACATGCTCTGGAAAGTATATTGTTCCCACGCCTGAGTCTTGGATATTATTTGTCTGTAAGTACTTGAGAATGTTATAGATGATTAGTGTACACTGTATGTTGCAGAAAATGTTTAGTTTGTAACTTTTCTCTGTAAGCAAACTTACACAGCTAGCCGTGAAGTGCTCGCTCTCTGTCTCGCTGGTTAACTAGTAGCTGTATTTTGATGCACTATGTACAGGGCTAATTTAAAGAGAATGCCTTCCAGTTTGCTAAATGTATATTCACAGTAAGCTGTGTTTCCACGTGTTTGGTAATTTACATGCCAAATGTACTGTGTTGCTCAAGCGTACCTAAATTTGTGTATGCATATCAGTTATGCGCTTGTGTACTAATGTGTGCTTCCATTTCTGTGTTGTATTTCAGTTTTACAATAAGAATCTTTCAGTAAAGCTTTACAAGAAAAGTCAAGCCTTGTGATTTTTATGGGAAGATATCAAGTTGTTAGCTACCTGTCTAGCTCTGCATAGGAATGCGCTGCGAGGGCAGAAAAGTAAAAAGACAACAGCACAGCGGGCTCAAGCACAAGAAGATACCACTCAGCTACGATGAGCCTACGCTCAGGAAGACAATATACCATAGAGGACGTCGACCAGCCAATCGAGAAGCATGAGCCTCTCTGAGCAAATGATGCCAAGTCACAGTCCTCTAAAGCATCCTCTAGATCATCTCGGCGGTCCAGCAGACCGTCGTCATCGACAGCTCCTGCAGCCGCCAAAGCACGTGCCAAGGCAAAAGCTGCCCAGGCTCAATTGTCCTTCGCTGAAAACGAAGCTAGTGTGATGAAGCAGAGAGCTGACCTCCACCCTAGTGTGATGAAGCAGAGAGCTGACCTCGACGCTAGTGTGATGAAGCAGAGAGCTGACCTCGACGCCAGTCTCCACATTCTCCAAAGCCAGAGAGCTGCCGCTGCCGCTGAAGCTGAAGCTGCAGCTTATGAAGAAGGTGAGGAGAATGAAGGCGGGGAGCCCAGCCATGAAGCATATGTTCTAGAACAGCCCCTCAGTCCAGTGCAACGTACAAGTGAGTATGTCCAACAACACTCCAAATTGTTCTTCAAGGAAACATCCAGGTATCTCGACGCAGAACCAGCTACTCACCACAGTAGCAAACAGCCTGTTTTTGGAGACACTGAGCTTAAAGGAGAAGAAACAAGTAAGACTTACCTGCAGAGACCTCCACAGCACTCGGCCAATCCAGCCAAGCAGTCCTCACCCGAGCCACAAGGTGCACAAGACCTTGCTAGGTACCTTATCCGCCGAGAATTGTTAAGTTCAGGCCTTCTAGAATTTGATGACCGCCCTGAAAATTATTGGTCATGGAAAGCGTCCTTCCTGAGTACCACCAAGGACTTGAATCTGTCAGCCAGAGAAGAACTAGATTTGATGACAAAGTGGCTCGGAGCTGAGTCGTCAGAACAGGCGAAGAGAATTCGCTCAGCGCACGTCCGCAATCCCACAGCAGGCCTCAACCTGGTTTGGCAACGTCTCGAAGACTGTTATGGGACACCAGAAGTCATTGAACACGCACTGCTCAAGAAGATTGAGGACTTTCCGAAGCTAACCAACAAAGATAATGTCGAGCTCCGAGAACTGGGCGACATTCTCCTCGAACTGGAGTGTGCCAAGGGAGAAGGTTACCTGACCAGCCTCTCGTATTTGGATACAGCTCATGGGGTAAACCCAATAGTGGAAAAGCTCCCCTACAACCTTCAAGAGAAATGGATAGCTAAGGGATCCAAGTACAAGGAGGACAATGGAGTGGCATTTCCCCCCTTCTCTCTCTTCTCCAGGTTCGTCCAACAACAGGCAAAGGTGAGGAATGATCCAAGTTTCACTTTCTCCACCTCCAGCAGTTACGCTCCTTCGAGAACAGAGAAACCCACAAAGTACAGCAATAAAGCCTCTGTGAGCGTGCACAAAACAGATGTTCCAGCCGAACCCTCAGTCAACCAATCCAGTTCTGCTGGGAATAAAGTGGATGACCCAGATCATCAGTGTCCAATACACAAGAAGCCCCACCCACTCAAAAAGTGTCGAAGCTTTAGAGGCAAGCCTATTGATGAGCGCAAATCATACCTGAAAGAGAATCGCATCTGCTTCAGGTGTTGTGGGTCGACTATGCACATGGCAAAAGACTGCAAGGCGACAATCAAGTGCTTCGAGTGCAACAGTGAAAAACACATCGCAGCCCTACATCCAGGTCCTCCTCCTTCAACCACCGAGAGTGCTGCGGTTGACAAAGAGGATAGCGGGGAGCAAAGCGAAAGCACATCTTCTTCAGTCACCTCCAAGTGTACAGAGGTTTGTGGAAATGCAAGCAGCTCACGCTCATGCTCCAAAATCTGCTTGGTTAAGCATATCCTGCAGGGAGAAAGGAGAAGGCAATCAAAATGTACGCAGTGCTTGATGAGCAAAGTAACAAGTCTCTAGCGAAGACAGAATTCTTCAATCTCTTTGAAGTCAAGGCCAGCGCAGCTCCGTACACGCTAAAAACCTGTGCAGGGACAACAGAGACTACGGGTAGGAGAGTTGGGAACTTCATGATCGAGTCCATGGATGGGAAACTACAGCTTCCCCTCCCCACCTTAATTGAGTGTGACATGATGCCAGATGATAGGACGGAAATTCCCTCCCCAGAGGTCGCACGCCATCAGCCCCACCTACAGCCAGTTGCCAACAAGATTCCAGCTGTGGACCCGGACGCTCCAATCCTCCTGCTCTTGGGAAGAGACATCTTAAGGGTGCACAAGGTGCGTGAGCAAATCAACGGGCCCCACAATGCTCCTTATGCGCAGCGGCTTGACCTGGGATGGGTCCTCGTGGGTGGAGTTTGCCTGGGAACAGTCCACAAACCAGCGGGTGTCAACGTCTATAAAGCAAACGTGTTGCACAACGGTCGCACATCCTTTCTCAGCCCATGCCCAAACAGGATCCAGGTAAAGGAAGATTACGATAGAATGACGCAGCATCATAGGTCAACCTCCTCTGCCTGTGAGGAAGAGGCAGGCCTCACTGTGAGCACAGACAGCCTAGGATGCTCAGTGTTTGAAAGGTCCAAGGATGATGACAAGCCAGCACTATCCATGGACGACAAAGCTTTCCTAACCATCATGGATGAGGAGGTTTACCAGGACGATGGACACAGCTGGGTGGCACCCTTACCATTTCACTCTCCCAGACGCCGTCTTCCGAGTAACAGGGAACAAGCTATGAAGCGCCTCTGCTCACTCAGGAGAACACTGGAGAAAAGGCTAGAAATGAAGGGCCATTACATAGAGTTCATGCAGAAGATGCTGGACAACGACCAAGCCGAGCCTGCTCCACCTCTGGAGGAAGGTAAAGAACACTGGTACCTGCCAACATTCGGTGTGTATCACCCACAAAAGCCAGACCAGTTACGAGTTGTGTCTGATTCAAGTGCTGAATGTAAAGGAGTGTCTCTGAACGATGTACTCCTCAACGGCCCAGACTTGAACAACACCTTGTTGGGAGTTCTTCTGCGGTTCAGGAAAGAACCTGTAGCCCTGACAGCAGATGTGCAGCAAATGTTTTATTGCTTCGTCGTCCGAGAAGACCACAGGGACTATCTCCGCTACCTGTGGCATGAGGACAACGACATCAACAAGAATGTGGTGGAGTACAGGATGAAGGTCCACGTGTTTGGAAACAGCCCTTCACCTGCTGTGGCTATCTACTGCATGAAGCGAGCCGCTCAGAAAGGTGAGCAAGAATATGGCTCCGATGCGAAGCATTTTGTTGAGAGACAGTTCTATGTTGACGATGGTCTTACCTCGGTTACCACACCTGAAGAAGCAATAGATCTCCTGACAAGAACCAGAGCGATGTTGGCAGAGTCCAACCTGAGACTACACAAGGTAGCATCGAACAGTGGACAGGTGATGGAAGCCTTCCCTGCAGAGGACCGTGCCAAGGATCTGAAGGATTTGCACCTTGGAGTGGATCCTCTCCCCCTTCAACGGAGCCTGGGGCTCTCCTGGAACTTGGAAACAGACAGCTTCACATTTCTGGTGTCCCGTGAAGAAAGGCCATTCACACGGAGAGGCGTCCTGTCCACAGTCAACAGTTTGTACGACCCTTTGGGGTTCGTAGCTCCCATAACAATGCAAGGAAAAGCATTAGTACGGGAACTCTCATCGGATCAGAGTGAGTGGGATGCTCCACTCCTCCCAGAAAAAGAAGCAAAATGGAACCTATGGAAGGAGTCCTTGAAGGCTCTCGAAGACCTGCACATAGAGAGGTGCTACATTCCAGGCTCGCTGTCTTCAACACAGAGAAGAGAGCTGTGCATCTTCTCAGACGCTTCCACAGTAGCAATAGGAGCTGTGGCCTACTTGAGAGCAGCTGACACTGATGGGAAATACCATGTGGGATTCATTATGGGGAAGTCCAAGTTGGCCCCTCGGCCTGCCCACACCATTCCACGCCTCGAGCTTTGTGCAGCTGTGTTGGCTGTTCAACTGTACGAGTTGATCAGAGATGAGATTGACATCGATGTGGGCGCCGTCAAGTTCTTCATGGACAGCAAGATTGTACTTGGTTACATCCACAACTCCACAAGAAGGTTTTATGTGTATGTTTCCAACCGGGTGACTCGTATCAGACGATCCACTCACCCTGACCAGTGGTGCTATGTCTCCACAGACCTGAACCCTGCAGACCATCCTACCAGGTCTATACCAGCAGCACACCTACAGCAAAGCAGTTGGTTCTCGGGCCCCTCTTTCCTGTCTAATGTCAACACAGAGGAGACTCCTGAGTCCAATCCCTTCACCCTTGTGGAGCCTGAAGCTGATACTGAGATTCGGCCTGAAGTTACGACCCTGGTCACCAAAGCCTCAGAATCTCAGTTGGGCTCACAACGCTTCAAGCGATTCTCAAGCTGGAGAACACTCTGCCGAACCACAGCCCGACTCATTCATGTAGCAGCATCCTTCAAGGGGAATTCGGACAACGTAGAACGCAAAGGATGGAAATGTTCTAAAGAAGTATCCAGCACAAGTGAGCTTTCACAAGCCAAAGGTGTGATCATTCGCTCTGTCCAGCATGATGTCTTCAAGGAGGAATTCAAATGTCTTGAAGAGGGACAGACATTCCCCAAGCAAAGCCCACTTAAAAAGCTCAACCCAGTTACAGATGAAGATGGTTTGCTCCGGGTCGGAGGGCGCATATCATCCGCAGACTTGTCAAGAGAAGAAAAGCACCCTCTGATCATCCCGCGCACCCATCACATTGCCACACTACTCATGAGATACTATCATGAGCAAGTGGCTCACCAAGGACAACACATAACAGAAGGAGCTATCCGAGCAGCCGGATACTGGATAATCGGGAGCAAGCGTCTGGTTTCTTCCGTTATCCACAAGTGTGTTACCTGCCGCAAGCTACGAGGGAGGTTAGAGGACCAAAAGATGGCAGACTTGCCCACCGACAGACTCACTCCAGAGCCTCCATTCACCAGCGTGGGCCTTGACGTCTTTGGGCCATGGACCATCATGACGCGTCGCACAAGAAGAGGTAGTGCAGGCAGCAAGCGCTGGGCGGTGCTCTTTATGTGCATGTCTACCAGAGCTGTGCACATTGAGCTGATCGAATCCATGTCAACAGACAGCTTTATCAATGCCCTGAGGAGGTTTTCCTCAATCCGTGGTCCAGCCAAACTTCTCCGCTCTGACAGAGGGACTAACTTCGTGGGTGCCTGTAAGGAGTTGGACATCCACACGGACGATGCAGCGGTAGGAAGCTACCTCCAAAAGAAAGGATGCACGTGGATGTTTAACACCCCGCATTCATCCCACATGGGTGGTTCATGGGAGAGGCTCATCGGTGTTGCCAGGCGTATTCTGGATGCTATGCTGCTTCGGACGGGACCTACTCATCTCACACACGACGTCTTAAGCACTCTCATGGCTGAAGTCATGGCGATCATGAATGCAAGACCCCTGGTGCCGGTGTCCACCGACCCAGACATGCCTGCAGTCCTCACCCCAACGATGCTCCTGACTCAAAAGATGAGTGCTATTTCAGCCCCCTCTGGAAACTTTGACATGGCTGAGCTGCACAGGAAGCAGTGGAAGCAAGTCCAGTGTCTTGCAGACACTTTTTGGAAGAGATGGAGAGGAGAGTATTTGTCCACCCTACAGAGCCGTAGGAAATGGACAGAAGACAAGCCAAATGTCAAAGTGAGAGATGTTGTCTTGCTGAAAGACAGCCAAGCACACAGAAATGAATGGCCAGTGGGACTGGTCGTCAAAACTCTGCCGAGCAGGGACAAGAGGGTCCGCAACTGCAGTAAAAGCGCAGTAAAGTGCAGTTGCTAGGTACCAAATAGCCACTAGGTGGCAGCACACAATGGGAATCGACCCAACTTACTCAAACCCCTGAATTAACTGGAAAACAAACATAAATTGCTACAGAGAGACAGCACACTCCCCGCTTGGTACAATTCCATTGTACCACTACAGATACAAAATAAACCTAAAGAAAACGTCCTTTGGCTGCAAACATACTCAGAATCCGTTCTCTAGGTTTCTTCAGAAAGGAGGACTATGATCTCTGAGACTGGCCTCAGAAACACTTTGACAGTACCCTCCTTGACAATCTTCACCTCCACCTTGCGGACCCTCTTGTCCCTGCTCGGCAGAGTTTTGACGACCAGTCCCACTGGCCATTCATTTCTGTGTGCTTGGCTGTCTTTGCAGGTAAGTCTTACTTGTTTCTTCTCCTTTAAGCTCAGTGTCTCCAAAAACAGGCTGTTTGCTACTGTGGTGAGTAGCTGGTTCTGCGTCGAGATACCTGGATGTTTCCTTGAAGAACAATTTGGAGTGTTGTTGGACATACTCACTTGTACGTTGCACTGGACTGAGGGGCTGTTCTAGAACATATGCTTCATGGCGAGGCTCCCCGCCTTCGTTCTCCTCACCTTCTTCATAAGCTGCAGCTTCAGCTTCAGCAGCAGCAGCAGCTCTCTGGCTTTGGAGAATGTGGAGACTGGCGTCGAGGTCAGCTCTCTGCTTCATCGCACTAGCGTCGAGGTCAGCTCTCTGCTTCATCACACTAGTGTCGAGGTCAGCTCTCTGCTTCATCACAGGCTTGGTTTGTTCAAGCTCAGCCCGTGCATCATTTAAACTAAGTTTAGGTAACCATTAGTGAGCAATGGCGAAAGAATCAGGAGGGGAGACGAGGCAAATTTTTTTTACGCAGCGAGTTGTTGTGATCTGGAATGCGCTGCCTGAAAGGGCGGTGAAAGCAGATTCAATAGTAACTTTCAAAAGGGAGTTGGATAAATAGGAATGTAGGAACACAGGAACAGGCGTGGGCTACTCTGCCCCTCGAGCCTGTTCCGCCGTTCATTGAGACCATGGCTGATCGGTAACTTAACTCCATCCACCTGCCTTCGCTGCTTATCAAACAACAACACCAACTTGCATTTACACAGCGCCTTTAATGTAGTAAAACGTCCCAAGGTGTTCCACAGGAGCGATTATCAAACAAAATTTGACTCCGAGCCACATAAGGAGATATTAGGCCAGATGACCAAAAGCTTGGGCAAAGAGGTGGGTTTTAAGGAGCATCTTAAAGGTGGGGATAGACAGATTATTGAACAATAAGGGAGTGAAGGGATATGGGGAGCGGGCGGGGAAGTGGAGTTGAGGCCAAGATCAGATCAGCCATGATCTCATTGAATGGCGGAGCAGGCTCGAGGGGCCAAATGGCCTACTCCTGCTCCTACATCTTATGTTGTTATGCTCTTATGTTACAGGAGAAGAGAGGCGGAGAGGTTTAGGGAGTGAATTCCAGAGCTTGGAGCCCAGGCAGCTGAAGGCACGGCCGCCAATGGTGGAGTGAATCATCGGGGATGCTGAAGAGGCCAGAATTAGAGGAGCGCAGAGATCTCGGAGGGTTGTGGGGCTGGAGGAGGTTACAGAGATAGGGAGGGGCCAGGTGGCCATGGAGGGATTTGAAAACAAGGATGATAATTTTTTAAATCGAGGCGTTTCCTTTTATACTCTTGTTAAGCAGACATTTCGCGATCGCAGATTTAAAATTATTAATTGAGCTGACATCTACTGCTTCTTGTGGGAGAGAGTTCCACACTCTGCGGGAGGAAGTGATTCCTAAATTCTCTCCTGAATGACCAGGCTCTGATTTTAAGGTTAAAAGAAAGAAAGACTTACATTTATA